>NC_049904.1:32028777-32342124 GCF_001411555.2 Juglans regia
GGGGCCGGGGTCATGATCCTCGTCCCCACCAACCTGTTTGAGAAAAATACATTTTTAATAACTTACTACGTGTGTTTACATAAACAAGATTTGCATACCTTAAATTTGTACACATCCCTAAGATTGTGTAATTGAAAAAAGAAAAAAAAAAAAGTTTAGAATCGTACTACATAAAAGTTTTACACTCTACACACTAGTTAAAAATATGTAATTTTACTTTTTGACGACACTAGAGACAACCCAACTAACTAGCTGGGACATTTGGACGCTTTTACTATAGTGCGCGCTGTTACTAATGATCTTTGTCTACTTCACTTTGCTTTGTTGTTCCTGATGAAACACACTTGGGGTGGACAAGGTGCATGCGTTGCACATGATGTGTATGCCATTGGGTGCTGGTACTGCATGCTTTACCTGCCGCGCGCGCTTTGAGCTCTAGGGTAAAGTAATGGCCGTGATCAATCGATCGCGGCAACTGTAGAATTAACAGAAGTCACTGTATATAGACCCAGATCTCTATATCAAGGAAGCATGGCATGGTTTGTCATTTCCATACTCGACCTTTATCATGAAGTAGTGTTTTTTGCTAACAAGTCAACAACGTGTCCAGCTATTATATCATCATCATGTACATGAGCATTGCTGGGGAAAACAAACATGAAACGTCGTACAAAACAAATAGGAACCTATATATTGTATACATTGAAATAAAGTAGGTGGGGAAGTGGTACTGTTCAGAAATATTATAGAATTGGACCAATATCTCATCTAAATTAATGAATCATGTTATATTAGCGGCCTAGCTCATTCTAAACTAGTATAATTATTCTCTGCTTATAAATTAGTTTCCACGTTTATAAGAAATACATATTATTATAATTTCATGATATAATTTCATATTTTATTTTTAAATTTAAAATTAATTAAATCGAGCAAAAATCTAATCACTTGTGCCAAATGCCTAAGGTACTAATTATCGTAGTTTAGTTATATATTCCTCCTTTAATATTTTATTTTCATCCTCGTTGATTTATTTAATTTTTCTGGGGATACAATAAATTTTATTTTTCTACTCTATCATGTGTCTTTTTTTAATTATTATAATAAAAAATTTCAGTCTTTTCTTTAATTACTCATGTTATAGTTCTTGCAGCAATCTTTTAAATTTTAATCGGGACTATCGTTTATATATATATATATATATATATAAGTGATTTAACCAAAACAAATTCATGTAGTTCTCTTTGTTTTGTATTATATATTCTCTCCTTTAAAATATATATAGGAAAATCAATTTAAATTAAGTTCTTTGCACACGAACAAAAAAACTACCAACTAATATAAATTACTGTCTCAAATACATGATATATAAACGTACCGTACGTCGAGTTTGGTTGAAATTAAATGATTTGGGAACTGACGAATAATGATGGTATACGTATATTATATCATATATGATCAAGACAGCTAATTAGAAACTAACTAGACTACCGCATTCAGCATGCCCTTTATTATTCCATCCTGCCGATTTTGTAATATTTATGAATAACTATTAAAGTTTTATTTTTTAATAATTGTGCTAATTATTCTAATAATTATTATAATACAATATTCCTCATTGGCGTATATATATAAGTATAGTTTGTATCCTAATTTCCTGTTTATTTATCTGATCAAGTGATCTGGACACGTACGCGGGTTGAATACTCATGAGGAACCAAATTAATAATTAGGCCTCGTTTGTTTTCATAGAGCAGACGAAATGAAATGAGATTAGTTGAAATAAAAATTAAAAGTTGAATAAAATATTGTTAAAATATATTTTTTTAATATTATTCTTGATTTGATATTTAAAAAAATTAAATTTTGTATTTTATTTTATATAAGAATTTGATAAAGTTGTCATGATAATTAGATTAAATGAGATGAAAATTATTGTAAAAATAAACGAGCTAGGCAGTGTCATACATAATTACATACATACATACATATATATATATATATATAGTTTTCAATTGAAAAAAGAAAAGAAATTAGTGAAAGGAAGATCGAAATTAATCATGATGAGTTGATTTACGTGTTAACTAGCGACCAAATAAATTAACCACAAAACGGCCGGTAACGGTACTATATATTTTCCTAGATTCTACTCATATATGGCATTAAAAATAAATAAATTTAATAGATTCTCATCTAACCCTAAGGGCCTAATGATCAAAATTTTATTTATTTTTTATTATATTCTGCTCGATCGGGTGATTCTAAATTGTTTTCCACTCGCCTTTACTATCAATTCTCTGTTGAGTACTGTATATCACTTCTCCACTCTCCATCGTCCACTCCCTAGTTCGGTCATCTTGTACTTCTCTCTCTCTCTCTCTCTCTCTAAAAGCAAAGCTAGCACAGTGAAACTATTCCCGATCCCCTTACAGCCTTTCCACCATGGCTGACCCCTACTCAAATTTCTTCACAGGTCTGTTCAAATTCAACCCTCTCCACCATTACCCACCTTCAAACCCTCCTCCACATGACCCTCCCTACGCTCACAACTTCTTCATCAACCAAAACGGCAACTTTTTCCACTACCAAAACCCACCCACTTCCCCTCCTCTCAAAGAGGCTCTCCCTCTTTTGAGCTTAAGCCCTACCAAACAAGAAGAAGAACAGGAACAGGAACAATCATTAGATAGATACTATTGCACTGCCATGGATGTGGATAAGATCAGCAAAAATAAAGAAGAAGAAGATGATGACGACGATGAGACTGTGACTGTTGCACTGCACATAGGGTTGCCAAGCCCTAGTGCTGCTGAGATGGCTTCCGTGCTCTCTGCTTCTTCCTCGGATATCACCGACAAGGATCAGGGAGATGGTGATGATTCTGGGCACCATATGAACAGGCTCAACAAGGGGCAGTATTGGATCCCCACCCCTTCTCAGATTCTCATTGGCCCAACACAGTTCTCATGTCCTGTTTGCTGCAAGACCTTCAACAGATACAACAACATGCAGGTTTGTTTCTTCACCCCCCCCACCCCAAAAAAAAAAATACAAAAAGGTCTCCTTTTTCCTTTCTCCCTCTGCTCCCTCTTCTGGACTTCTTCCTTCGCTTCATTTTTAATATATTTTGAGGAAAAGAAATAGAAAATTGAATAGACATTCCTTTCTGTATCTATGACTTTCTTGCCTGATTTGAATCTTCAACTCATATTGTCGTGTGCTTGGATTTAAAGAGGCAAAGGGAGTTTGATTCTATGGGTATTTTTCAAATATTTCTCTTGGATTTACCATCTTCCAGTTATTTTTATTTTCATTTACGTTTGTGCATGGGTTTGGGCTTTGGGGTTTGAACAAATCTTTTCTGATCCAAACTGAGACTGGGATCAGTATTCATGATCGGTTCCTTCCCTTTATGTGATTGAACAATACATGATGTTCCTCAAGCTTTTAGTACTTTCAAGTCAGCGTTACACACTGCGCCTGCAGGTCTGTAGAACTGAAATCTTACAGTTCTTTAACCAGAGGCCCAGATGATGATCTTATTCCATGAACAAATTAAGGTCTCTCTCTCTCTCTCTCTCTCTCTCTCTGTGAACCTTCGCTCCGCAACAAACGGTTCATGAACTGTTGGACATGACAACCTCATTCATAGGACATTGCTTCTCTATATATCTCCTAAATCCCATGAACCAGTCTTAAGTCTTTCTATAAATGCTTGTTTCACCTGTTTTGTTTTTAATCGGAGATGTTATAAAGAGAAAGAAACTAGCAACCCGGACAATTCGGATACAATGTACAGCGAAGAGAATCTTTTGTTCCATACTTCAGTCTGGCCTGAAGGAAATCCATTTTCCTTAATTTAGGGTTGCATAAGCTAGAAATTTTAAATTAAGGTTCATTATGAAGAAGTAAGAAGCTTCTTTCAAATGCCTATTTCATAATCGCAGTATCGTATGATTTGTAAGATTCAACGGGACCCCCAAATGTAAAGCAGAAAAGGCAACTTTCGCACTTCATAATCCTTAACAAACTACGTACATGACTCTCAAGACGCACCTATTTCACAAGAATGCAAATGTGTAAATTGAATATTATTTAAGAAGTTTTACTCTGATTAGGTCATTTTGCTTAGCATTTTCTTGATTGTTTTGGGATGTGGTAGCATGTACATTGACTATTTGTAATTTATTATTATTAAACTTAATTGATTGTTTATTTCTTGGTGAGACTAAATTTTTCAGATGCATATGTGGGGGCATGGTTCTCAGTATAGAAAAGGGCCCGAATCTCTGAGGGGCACCCAACCAACGGGGATGCTTAGGCTTCCTTGTTATTGTTGTGCACCAGGGTGCAGGAACAACATTGATCACCCGAGAGCAAAGCCTCTTAAGGATTTCAGAACTCTCCAGACGCATTATAAGAGGAAGCATGGAAACAAGCCTTTCATGTGCAGAAAATGTTGCAAGGCTTTCGCCGTGAGGGGGGATTGGAGAACCCATGAAAAGAACTGTGGAAAGCTTTGGTATTGCATCTGTGGATCCGATTTCAAGCACAAAAGATCTCTTAAAGACCATATAAAGGCTTTTGGAAGCGGCCATGCGGCATATGGCATGGATAGCTTCGAAGAGGAAGATGAGCCTGCATCCGAAGTAGAGCAAGATAACGAGTCAATGCAGTGATATTATATAAATGAGCATCAATACTAGCAATTGATCTAAAGCCTTTGAGGTCATTTGCATTAGTACTATATATATATATATAGCCATGGCTTTCTACTGAGAACTGTAGTGTAAGCTTCAGTAGTCCACAGCTTGGAGAGCCAAATTTAGAATTTTTTTTTTCCTGTTTCTTTTCTGTTCTTTCCTAATGTTTCCTACTTAGCAATGTAGGATCCAAAGCAAATCCTAGACCAAGCCTTATGCAAGGCCATTTTCCTTTCAACTCTTGTTAATTGATGACTTCTCTTTCCTTCTATTGAGCTAATTCCTGTCATAGACCCTGCTGAAAAAGATTAAAACATTGCTTAGAAATTAAAGTCATTTTGGATGAGTTAGGATCAAAATCAAAAGAGTTCCAATGGGAAAGATTAACTGCGTTTGGATGTTGAGTTGAATTGACTTCTATTTGAATATATAGTATATATATAGAGTTGATCAGATGGTGAAGTGAGTTCTATGGGACACACTTAAGATGAATTTAGATATATTTATATGTTAAGATACGTTTAGATGTATTTATAGAAAGTTAAAAAAGGTTGTAGATCACATATATATAAAAGTGTTGAGTTAAAAAAGATTTTAAGTTGAAATTAGTTTAGTAATTTGAGAATTGAATGATTAGATATTAGAAAAGATCTAAATCTAAACAAAAGGAAACAAACGCAGCCTTAGTATTGTTATTTGTCCCTTCTTTCCATTCCCTAAGAAAGGCATCATGTCCCTGAGCATTCCCTCTCGTACTTGAAATTTTTTCCTGGAGAGTCTTAACTGAGATTAGGCATTTTCTTCCCCTCAAAACTAGCGATCGGGATGTATAGGGATTCGTTGAGAACATTATTGCAGATATATAAAATGACAATTAAAATATCTTTGTATTATTCTATTAAGCAACTAGTACTCATGTCCTTGATCACTTACTCGATCGAGCTCATGATATTCTCACACACATACCAATTACGTATTTACGTGCGCGCGCGTGAATATATAAACATAAAAAGTACCTAGCTATGACATACATGTGACGTAATAAGTAGCTAGATCGAAATATGCATGTCTGTCTGTATGAATTAGTAATGATTCATCCTGTTTGCCGACAAAAATTAAAGAAGAGCTTGCATATCATGGGTTTTCAACGAAAAGGTAACAGGAAGGATACCTTATTTGAAATAATAAGACTACCTCTTCTAACTTTTAGCGATGATGATACATCCGAGAATAATGTTTGTGGGGGCATAATTTCAGGATTTGTTTGGCCTCAATAATTCATGATTTTCTTTTTAGGATTCTCGATCGTGTGTGTCTTCATATATCAATTCACGAATCTGACAAATGGTAGTGAAGGTTGTAAAAAGAAGCAAACTAATTCTCAATAGACAGACACTTCATGACCTGCAACTTGAAAAAAGTGATCATTACAAGGCTGATCAGGTGTGAATGCAAGTATAATTGAGGTAGTCTTTTTCATCCTGATCAACGTAAATGAACAGCTTTGTATCGATTATTGCAGAATGCCAGAAAGCCTGGCTGCATGCGGCTTGTAACCGTAACTATTCAGGATTAATTATGATCATTAATTTTGATCGCTGAAGTATTTGGATCCGGAGTTAAGATCAACTATCCGACCCTTTATTTATTTGTTCAGTGGAGATCATATATATATATATATATATATATGTATGTGTGTGTGTGTTTGTCGATACACAGACAGTATAAAACGATACACAGACAAGAGCAAAAGCAAAAATAAAGATGGTAATATTGGGTATGCAAAACGTTTGTCAGGTTTGGAGGATTGAAATGCAGGATCCCATTGGCAGCTTTCTTTTTGAGAGAATAGAGAAAGGGAGAGGGAGTCATGTGGAAAAAAGGTCAGCGAGATCGAAGGCTGATTCCCAACAAGGGAAATACTGATGTCTGGTCAACAGTAGCATACATGACCTCCTCTGATGTATATACTGTAGACTGATATGACTTCTCAATAATATTTTGACCCTGATCTCTCAAAACAGTTTTGGAATACAGCCTGCAATCTTTGTAATTGATAAACGTATACGGCATGTTTTCAATATATAGTTGAATTGTGGGATACGATCGATGATCCGGGGGGGGGGGGGGGGGGAAGCCAACCTGCATTCTATTGCAATATTTTCTTTTGGGATTCAGCAATTCAACTTCTGATCTTTAACATTTACAACAACGGTTTTTTTGTTAAATCCATGAACAATATCCTTAAGTTACTATGTTCCATTATATAATAAAAAATAAAAATACAACGTTGTAGGCCGGGGAACTGAAAGCTGCCTCAACAAACGTAGTATTGCAACAAATTACAGTATTTGTTTTTTATATAAAAAAGTAATGGTTTTATATATATAAATTGCTTTCCTTAGCCTAATAAATGAGGAGACTACAAAAAGATCATGCGATTTTCGATGCAGTTCAACTGAGGGAATGAAATGATGTAATGGCTGTCGAGCAGAGGTACTACTGCACTAACTTCTCTTTAATTTACAGCATTCGACCATCTTTGAGATCCTCAAATCATAAAAAATACAAATAACTGTACGTAGCGAGAGAGTTCGATGGATTAATAGACAAGAAATTCAACTGGGTGGCACGTGATGATCGACTGATGACGATTGAATTTCCATTTTTCATAAAAAATGAGGAAAAAAAATGACCCACCTCGTGGTAATAGAAAAGATATATAGCCGACGACCCAAAGCTGAAATTGTCTTACATATATATAATATATGGTGACTGCCACGTGGGCTTTGCACTTATATATAATAATTACTTTGTTTACTGCTATATATGAAACATTGCCACATGGCACAAAATAAACGGTACGTATAAATTAAACTGCTAGAACTAAAGAATTTATTGTATTGACTATTGACCATTAATATCTTAACTCTTATACCCTGCTAGCGGTAGCATCAATCCATGCACCATGACCCTCTCCATCCATTATACATCCATGATCTCCATCTAAAATCACTAGATCTCTTCCCATGAATGCATGCCCATATCATGCATATGATCTTAGTTTTTGTCCCGCAATAGTTTTACTGTACATATCTGACTTGCTAGTCTGTCCGAAAGGAGTACTGAAACCAATGTCAATACCGCCAAAATTTTCCTAGTGTAATTGACTTGCTATTGACTTACTGTACAAACAGTTTGAACAATTTGACGCACTAAATCGCATATCGATATTAATATAATTTTTTTTATTAAGAAAAATTTAGAGAAAAAAAAAATTCTACCTCACAAAAATTATTTTTATCTTTCAATTTATAACATTTCATTAAAAGAATACCTTATATATCTCAGTATGCATTTTAGTGCACGAAGTCACTTATAAAAAGACTTTTCTTACGTGTATATATATATATATACACGTGCATCTATGTGTACGTACACTGTGCATGCACGGGGAAAAAAAATTGCAAAAGCGGATATTGGACGATTTCTTGGGTGAAATGAAAAGAGGAGATCATCATGTACTGATCTTATTTTGCGGATAAAATGGTGCTTGACTGAATCTTTGTTTGCACCATTGCGATCGAATGAAGTTTTCTGCGATTCGATCGATAGCTGATGAAGTATTTCGATCCTCATGAAAAATATATATATATCTTAATTTTATGGTGTTAGCAGTTGTACTGTGATCAGTGGCATAGGATATATATTAAAAATGCATGGTATGATGGTACATGATCTCTTCTAAAAGAACAGTACTGGCCGGCTTTGTAATTTGCAGATAAATTTTGTGATGCATGCATGGCCATTTACATCATATAATATATGAACCAGCTGTTAGAAGGTTAATTTTAGGAACTTTTGATTCTCAAAGTATATGAGACAACTTGCTCCGAGAGGCCCCAATCAGCAAAAGAAAAAGGCAAAAAGGAAAAAAAATAATCTTGAGTACCCCATATTGCATGATCATCATATATATATATATATATATATATGTGTGTGTGTGTGTGTGTGTGTGTGTGTGTGACGTTTGCCTAGCGATCGAGCTACTTTCATCCATTTCCTAGATCAGTTAAAAATGATCTGTTGCTTTGATTTTGCTCACAGGAGGCCAGGTACCGTCTTTGTTTGGGGAATACAGAGAAAAACGTCGTCGTAGACAATCAGAAGCAAATTACAAGAATGTAGAATTATCGAAGAGTAAAGAGATCTACGTAATTATAATTCTAATTTTATAAGCCTTTTACAATTTATTTTTTTACCAGCTCGTAAAATATCCTATATTTTAATTAAAGATCATAAAGCTGAACCATAAAGCCAAAAGGAAATTAAAGTCGCGGACATGAAGGGCACTCATTATAAGAAGCTAACCCACACGAACAACGACCTTTAAAAGTATACTTTGAAGCTGGTGTGTGTATATATATATATATATATATATATATATATATATATTATGATGAGGATCCCATGCATGCAATTTTCAACTTGGTCGATCGGTCATGTACAAAATATGTACATGGCGACCTGCGTCCATGAGTACTATCATTATTATCAATATTAATGGATCATATATATATAATATTAGAGCTAGCTAGCATATATATTTCCCTGATGATCGATCTAGTTTTGACTGAATATATATATATTTATATAGCTCGATCGGAGAAATGCTTGGGTGGGTCAGGTCAAGTCAAATATGTCTTGCAGGACTCACTCTCGATAAAAATAATTCCCATGGTCATCATATCTTTTCCAAAAATCAGATCAAGGTGGGTTAAAGACGAAACTTTTTCCTTTTAAAATACCACTTTCATCGGCTAGCTAGCTTCCTCGAAGGATCCTAGCTATCAGTGGAATTAATTATACTGTAAAAAAAAGTAGAAAAGGAAAGGTGAAAATGGAAAAAAAAAAAAAAAAAAAAAAAAAAAAAAAGAAGAAGAAGAAGAAAAGAAAAAGAAGCTTAAGGCCGGTTAACTTATTTATTACAAGCAAATTAAATAGAATATATAGATGAGAATATAAATTAAAATTTTATTTTTAACATATTAAAAAATAGATACCAATCAATTATTTTTGCTATATCGCTCCTAATAAATGCACTACGTACGTAAGTATATATATAAATCCAAACACAAATACGGCATTTTTTCAGTAAATGGTTGAGAAGAAATTAAAGAATATTGTCCAAATTAAATATAAAATCCTACTATATATATATTGTAGAGTTTTAAAAGTACTCATATATAATTAAAGCGTCACATTAATTTCCTAGCTAGTTCTTTCACACATTATATATAGAGCATGCATGCATGTACGTACACTACTGAATGCAACACATGATTCTCGCACATGCTCATAAATATATACGTACAGAGAGCATCTAAAGTTTGTTTAACACATTATTTATTTCCAAAGCAAGAAACTTAATTTATTTATTTATTTGAAGATCAATTGGAGTAGCTATTACGAATGAATGCATGCATTAACTTCTTGCTTACTCTCTCGTGAACTCCTTAAATTCTGGGACGACCAGATCAAAAGTACGCGCACCTATTGGCCAGTGCTCGACCGAACCAGACAATTGGAATAAAGACTCAAAGAGTCAAAGCTGATCGATCACCAAGCTGGGCTAGCTTAGGCGCCTTAGCTCAAACCATGCTGACAATTGAAGACCCTACACCCACCGGGCCACCAGCGCAGATTCCATACGTGGAAAGGGCACACACTCGTACGTACGTGCCTAGCTAGCTATAGATATGCCCCTAGCTAATTGAATGTGTAGGATCATAAATGGATAAGGTGTGTCTGTGCGTAGGGTAGACGATAGAATTAGAAGGCCAGGGGCTTGACTAGCCAGTTCTTGTCCTCTTTTGCCAGATGGTACTGGTACTGCTCCTGCTATTGAGTCCATCAGTTTGTCCTTTTAAGCTTATCAACAGTGTAATTATGCTTATTTTTAAAACATTTTTAAGTATTTTTTAAAGATAAAAATATATATCACTTTATTAATAAATAATCACTTTCTTAAATATTAAAAAAATAAAAAATAAAATAAAACATCCAAACGGTAATACTAACTTTAAGGAGGCAAATTCAACCGCGTCATGTGATCATCACCCATTCTTAATTGCTGAATTAATATTACTTATAAATAGGTATCAACTGTTTTTATCTGCAAATAGAAATGGAAATTGAAGGTTAATGACCGTTTTATATCTAAAATCTTTTCCATATCAATCGAAAAATTGAATCTTTAGAGCATAAAATGCTTATTATATATATATATATATATATGTGTGTGTGTGTCTTAAGCTTGATTTTTCAGATGGCATGGCATTATTCTCCTCGTGTTGATCAAATCCTACAATTATGCTTAATTGTTGCATGCATGACACTTTGCGCGTAGATCGATCGCGCGAGCAACTCTCGATCGATCACCACCTAGATCCATGTTTCTGAATCTCTGATAGTGCGCGCCATTGTTGTGATTATGCAACCATTGCCTGTTTTGTGACCTCCACGTACTTAAACAATTCACTAATACATGTCATTATTAATTAGCAAGCTGAGACGCATTAAAAAAAAAAAATCGGCTCTTGCAATCAATATTCTTACTATATATCATCATGTAATTAAGATATCTGTGCATAATTACGAGGAGTGGATGCTACGTACGTACCCACCTTCTACAAATAACATGGACTTCCTTGCAAATTTGTCTTGATCTCTGCTATAATTAGGTGATCAATCAAGGATAGTAGTGTTCAATTTTCTCGTAATTAATACCCCCTTCCATTGCCGGCCAGTACCGTCCCGCGTTGATCTTTTAGGGTGATTTTTTTCCCTGACTTGGTACGGTTTTTAATGTGAATTTAAAGGTTCAACCAATTTCTGATCAAGTTGGGTGTATCAGCTAATTAACGAGCACTTCCTCGTCGATCCCAATAAATTAAAGCATAGCCCCATTAATTGGATCATTACCCTAGCTTTCTGCCTTTCTGGGTCAATATTTTATCAGAGCATGCATGCACCTTTTCATGGGAGGAAATGATCTAAATGATTAAAAAAACCTAAAAGAAATACATGTTACTCCTATACAAAACCATTAATATTGCCAAGAACTTGGGGCCAAACACTCATTTTTGTGCCCCTTAATGTTTTTCCATTTCTAACCATGAGTAGCCAGTGGATGGATAGGAACACTTTTTTCTATTTTGTTTTGTTTTTTTTGTTCTAACTTAATGGTTTTTCTTTTCTTTTTCTTCATATTCATAGAAAGGCTTTCTATATATCAAAAAGACTTTGGGGAATCCAATCAAAACCTATGCAGAAAAGATGATGGTTAAACATGAGACAGCTTTTCTCCAACAAACGTCTCCCACAAAATTTGTGTTTCTTGATGATGACATGTTATAAGGATTTGTAATATCAACCCATTTTGTTGGCTGACATTCTCAATGCGAGATCATGTGCAGTAAATAGTGGTCACTCAGACATGGACCCTTCTTTCAATGAACCCAACACACAAAAAAGACTCTCTCTGATCTGTTTTTGGAGAGATAATAAGGGCATGTGATTGACAGCCTCTGTCCCCGCTAGAGTCCAACCATCATCCCTATATATTCAACTTTTATTTTATTTTATTCTTATTTTTATTCTTTTAACATACATTTTCTAACATTCAAATATTTTACTTTCAAATTACTAAATTCATTTTAACTCAAAACTTCTTTACACATGAGATATACAACATTTTTCAACTCAACATCTATTTGTACTTGAAACCCACGACATTTTTTAACTTCTCATAAATACATCTAAAGTACTTATCTTAACATTCAAACACCTATAAACTCATCTTAAGTGGATCCTACATAACTCACTCCACAATCTCAACTCACTATTATTCATAGAGAATTCAACTCAACTTAACATCCAAACTCAGCTTTAAAGTACTAAAAACTTAATTTATTTTCATGGATGCAATGTAATGTGATCAAGTTTAGTTGTTCATTTACAATACTATTAGTAACAATAAACTTTGGATGTTTTAATCTGCTTGAAGGATACCCATGGTAAGTTTACTACTAAAAATGCTTTCGGACTGTATTAGGGTTTGGCGCTGCCTTTACCTTGGGCTAATTGGATTTGGCACACCAACCTTCGTAAGAAAATTTCTATTATGATGTGGAAGGCTTCTAATAATTGTTTGAGTGTTCATGAAAAGATTAAAATGGTTGGCATCCATATGGCTTCTAAATGTAATTGTTATGCTACAGGTCATATTGAAAATCTTAATCATGTGCTTTGTATTGGTGATTTTGCTCTCAAAATTTAGCGTCTGGCTGCAATTCAATTAGGTGTGCATACGGGTAATTTTTGTACATGGCAGGAGTAAATTAATTTTTAGTTTCATTGTGCGGGAAAATCTTCTCAATTACGAAATGTTTTTGGTCTCCTTCCATCAGTTATTTATTGGAAGCTTTGGAAGAGGCGTTGCAAAGCCAAGTTTGAATATAAGTTTGATACGGTTGAGTCTGTTTGGCATGTTATCAAATTATGCCTTCGTTGGATTATGCATATGATCATGAAAGTTTCCAGGCTTCCAAATCAAGTTGTTGATAGTTTAAATAGGTTGGAGATCCTGATCTTATATCCTAAACCTAAGAAGGTTCGTGTGGTGAGGTGGACTAGACCATAATAGGGTTGGGTTAAATTAAATACAGATGGTAGTAGTTTTGGAAATCTTGGGCTAGTTGGAGCCGGGGCTGTTATTCGTGATGTTTATAGTAATTTGTGTGTGGCTTATTCTGTATTCTTGAGTTAGGCTTTTAATAATTTTGTTGAAATGTAGAATTTGCTGGAAGGGGTTCGGAGGTGCTATCAGCTTGGATTCAATTGGGTAGAAATTGAGACTGCTTCCCATTTCCTTATTAATTGGATCACTAGGAGTGACTGTAACGTCTGGTCTTTAGATGATTTTTGGGATGAGGTACATGTTTATTTTGCTTCCATGGAGTACCGTGTGAAACATGTTTTTCGGAAAGGTAATGCGGTGGCTGATTTTCTTACCAAGAGTGGAGCTAGGGCTTTAAATATGGATTGGACTACTGATAGAGATAAACTGCCCAACAATTTAAGAGGCTTTTTCTGCATGGATAGAATTAGTCTTCCTTACTTGCAAATCTCGTAGTGTTGTTCCTGGTAAGCTGCATTTGCTTTATTTGCTTACTTTATTTGCATACATTTCTTCTTGTTTCTCTTGCAGGTTTTTACTCTTGTTCTTTTCTATTGGTTTGTTTTGGTCTTTTGAGGTACTTGTTTCTTTTGGGCATTTTGTATTGTGGTTGGAAGTTTTAGGTTTTTTAATGTATGGGTTTGGGCCTTTTTGATAATTTGTATCTCCAAGATATTTATATTGTAACCGTTATAAGTGAGGGTTTACAATAAAATTAGAGTACCGCCCTCTTCTTAAAAAAAAAAAAAACTTTAATTGTTTTTGGTTTGTAATTATTGGGAAGAATAAATTTTAGGGGCCTTTTTTTCAGTTTTTTTTTTTTACTCCAAACAATTTTTAGAAATTAAAAAATAATAATTTTAGAGTTTTTGTACGGCTCTATACTTGGCCCAGATCACGTCTAGATGGGATGGGCTGAACCCCGAATGTACAAGCGATATCGGCTAATTTTAGTTGGGTCAGCCCACTTTTATTGAAAGTCAGAATTCCCTAAAATTTTGTTCTTTTAAGAAAATGTAGCACTTTTTCTTTTCCTTAAAAGTGAAATTTTAAAACTCCTCAAAGGCAGATATGGTATTTTATAAGCATATTTTTCTTTAATTATGTGAGATAAATATGTCAGAGTAAGGGTATTAGTCGATCGTTAATTCTATTTCTTTCAACATTTCAAAAGCATTTTTCTCAATTAAAAAACAAGGTTTGTTGTTTTTTTTTTAATTACAAATTTAATAAATTATTGAAAAAAAGATATAGGCAGTGTGAGTAGTAATAATACAAACACAATATATTTTTACAATATAGTTTAAAGTAATATTATAAGATTAGGATATTTTTATTAAGGCTTCGTTTGGAATTAAAACTACTCTCAATTCATCTCAACTCATCATTATAATTTTTTTAAATCTCAACACAAAATATAATAAATAATTTAACTTTTTCAAATCTCAAAATAATAAAAATAATAATAAATAATATTCTTAACAATATTTTATTATCTCAACTCAATTCAACTCAACTTATTTCAACATTCAAACGCAACCTAAATGTCTTTTGTTTAAAATATAATAATAAAAAATATTATGTATAAATTATTTTTCCTTTTGAAATTGTCCTCCCAATGGATCAGAGATGAGAGATTTTTTTCTCTTTTTGGCGGTGACACGTGAGGAGATTCATGTGGACCCATCAGAATCCAAAAAAAGATAAAAGGGCCGCCATTCTCGTTTTCTTACTTTTCTCGAAGCTAACTGTAACCGAAAAATGGAGCCGGCTCTGTGCCACAACTTGAATCTCAAACCAACCCATTGCTCACCAATCTCAACCGAACTGCCGAAACCCATTTCACGATCATCCCATTCTCATAGGCTTTCATGCTTAAACCGCCAAAGAAGCGAGAACTGGAGCGCGTTGATAATGCCCTGTGCTTCGTACAAACCAAAGTCTGAGGCACTTGGTACCCAACTCATCGGACCGCTCGTAAAAGGGCTTTTCGGGTTTGCCGCCGCAGCCACTACTTTAGTCTCGGTCTGCTGCGACTCCCCGGCTCTCGCCCAGCCACTTACCGTTGCTTTTCCGGTCTCACGAGCTCGAGAGGTGATTTTTATTTCCTTTTTTATTTGTTATTTTGGTTCTCTTAATCTATATTTGGATTTGAATCGTAGCGTGATTAGCGCAGTGTTGAGTAAATAAGGTTTATTTGTAGGTGAATACAGTTCAAAGAACACTTGTGGAGGCTTGGGGTTTGATTCGAGAAACATTTATAGACCCATCATTTAATCATCAAGGTAGCCGGGGTGTTTTATTCTCAATCAGTACAATGGATTTTCTTTTCTTGGTAATTGTGGTTCTTTTTCGTTTTGGTGTTGAGGCAAGTGAATGGACTAAGGGGCTAAAATCATGCAATAGAAATTATGATGTTTTGTAGATTGGTTACATGAAACAATGGTGGAACTGTTTCCCCTGAGATCAGCCGATGCGGCGTATACGAAAATAAGTGGAATGCTTTCTACTCTTGGAGATCCATTTACTCGGATTATCAGTCCAGAGGTCCTTTTGACATATTGCAATTCAAATCTACCAGGATGTTTTAATCTGTAAGATACTATTTCAGATATCAATTATTTTGATCAATCCTAGAATGGCTTTTGCTGGCAGGAATATCAAAGTTTCAGAATTGGTAGTGATGGGAATTTGCAGGGAGTCGGCCTTCTCATAAATGCTGAGCCAAGGACGGGACACCTGGTTAGCGACAAACCAAAGCCTGTTCTTAATTTTCTTTTTCTTTTTTTAATTAAAAAAACCTCAAGTGACCTTTTTTTGGAAAAAAAATGATTGATTTACTGGCTGTTAGATATAGAGAAGTTCCTGCTCTACAAATGACTTCTGCGTCCATTTTTAATCAATCCGTAACTTAACCAAGGAGAACAAAGGTGCCGTGTTAAGACTTCTCGTGAGACAAAAATCTATGTTTCTTTCAGCGTGTATACTCAATGGTTGTTGTAATTTATTTCCATGTGTATGTATTCCGAGAGAAAAACATTTTTAATTAGATTTTGGATTTATCCTTAAATTTGAATTAAGAGGGAAAAAGAAGGAAAAGAGGACTTTAGATGTTTCTCTGATACCATTTACTCATCATATGTTTCCGCACCAAAGAAATTTCCTTTGGGTTGGCATTGCAGGTTGTTTTGGCTACAGTAGATGGTAGCCCAGCTGCTCGTGCTGGCATTCATGAAGGAGATGAGTTGATTGAGATTAATGGTTCTGTACCATCTGAGATTTGATTTCTTATTCTGAATATTGAGTCTTTAAATATACTTATCAAAAAAATATTGAGTCTTTAAATATGCATTATGCTATGCTATCACAGTTACTGCCAAGTCCTACTCGAACCTTGCTCAAGGGAAAAAGCTCTTTCTAGGTTTATAAAATTAGTATTCCATCATTCTTTACATGCCAAAATTTATTTTTTAGTATCACTTCAAATTCTCTTTTGTTTCGGAAAATAGAAGGGTCCTTGGCCCTTGTTCATCAGTTGTTTTTCAGATGACTTTTCTTCTGCATATTTGAATTTGTCTTAGCCTAATATCCATTCAACTTATGTCATATTGGTTTTAAACTACCTTTGGAACTTAAGGAGAGAGGCTTGATGGCCTTGATAGTGAAGCAGCAGCACAGAAGCTTAGAGGGCATGTTGGAACAGCTGTTGCAGTTAAAGTCCGCAGTGTAATATAATCATCCTCTCCTTTTGTAAGCGATGTATGTTGAGTACGACCATTTCGAAGAAGTCTTGAGCCCTTATTTTTTTTACCTTTACACAATATCATTTAAAAAAAAAATAGTCTACTTGATAGTTTTTCCCACAATAACACAAGATTAGGCATTCTTATGTGGAGAACTAGTTATCTTATTCTCAGTGTGAACAGCATAACACTATGCAGATTGTTTCAAAATTGTGGTTCATAGTGTCAAAGTAGACAGATTCACAATTCCCCTATGAGGATATGGAGCATCCTCCAAGGCTGAACAAAATTTTTCCATCTACTCTTCACTTCCACTTCATAGTTATATGTCTGTTACTGAGTGCCTTTCATATGAATATTTTGCAAGGGATGATTCACCTCATGTGTTGAGAGAATGAAGACTGTTAAACTTCCTGAACCAATTCATTTTGGTAGTGCTTGCAGAAAAGCTTTTAACACTAAAACCCCAGATGCTGAATATTTCCAACAATTGAATTCCTATTTTATCGAAACAAGAAAAGGACGTCAACATTATTCATTTTGGTGGTGCTTGTGAACTGATATGAATACTTCTAAGTATAGAATGATTGTTCTTGTTCTGGGTATTTTGTGCGGTAATCTAATCTTCTTAGCAACAGCAAATGTGTCAACAACTAATTTAGTGCTCTACTTTCCAGAGAAAAGATTTGGCTAGTGATTCTGGTGTCAGAGAGGTAATGAAGCATTTGTTATATGGCATTGTGTTGATGTGATATATTATGAAACACAATTGGTTTCTTTCTGACAGAATAGAAAAAAGCCTCAACTTACAGTTTCATGCAAAAGCATGCATCTGCTCTGGCTTGTTACGTTCTAACAATAAACTGTGTTCTTTGATGAACTGATTGGGAAACTTACCTCATCTGCTTGAAGGTCAAACTACCTAGGGAGTATATTAAGCTCTCTCCCATATCAAGCACCATCATCCCTCATAGAACTGGAGATGGCCGTCTGACAAAAATTGGTTATGTGAAGCTCTCAGCTTTCTCTCAGGTACCATCTCCAGATCCGACAAAGATGCTGCTTCTTTTCTATGATATGGCACATACCATGAAAAATAATGATCAGTTAAGAAATCAGTATCTGTTTCATGACAGACTGCTGCTGCTGATATGAAAAATGCACTTCATGAAATGGAAAGTCAGAATGTACAGGCATATATACTTGATCTGCGGAACAATCCGGTAAATTTTGGTATCTTTCTAGATGGAAAATCTTAGAAACTTCATTTTCTGACCTCAATTTTCTTTCCATAACAGTCTCCTCTCTTATTTTATTTCATATT
This sequence comes from Juglans regia, assembly GCF_001411555.2. Lineage (NCBI taxonomy): Eukaryota > Viridiplantae > Streptophyta > Magnoliopsida > Fagales > Juglandaceae > Juglans > Juglans regia. The sequence goes on from NC_049904.1 coordinate 32,047,288, forward strand.
ACAGGGGGGCCTGTTAAAAGCAGGACTTGATATTGCCCAAATATGGCTTGATGGGGATGAGACTCTTGTGAACACAATTGATCGGGATGGAAACATGTCGCCCATCAACATGGTCAATGGGCATGCTATAACTCACGATCCACTTGTTGTGCTTGTGAGTATCTAACTTTATATGTGGAAGCTTCCTATCAGAAGGAAGTTATGTAAATCATTCTTAATTTCTTTACACTCGAGTTATTTGTGTGTAATAAGTTGCATTGTATAAAAATCACTTTCTTATTTTTGCAGTAGAATTGGTGCATCATATCAACAGATTATGTACAGATGAATTTCGGATTAACACATATCAACTGGTTTAATTAAAGGGAAAAAAAAGAACGCCGAAGACTCCCAAGTTTTGTGTTCGTCCAATTAATATTGCTATAGAGTCCAGTTTAAGCTAGATGCAGTTTAGGCTCCAAGTTTGATTAATTTAAACATGTACACAGTACAATACACATTTTCAACTACATTTTCTTTCATTTTGCCTAATAAAGATCAGAACTGGATTGAAGTTGGGTACTTTTCAACCCAATAAGTACTTGGCCAACTGACATGGATCTACATAAAACCCAATTGACTACATGCTTTAGGTGTGAGCTCTCTCTGCATTTTAATTATCTTTTTTGTATCTTTTGTTCCATTGTGTATCATATCATTTTGAGCTGATTGTTTTATTCTTTCATTATGAAAAATTTCCGGATGATTCTGATGATCCTTAGCCTTAGGATTTGAAAATGATACCTGTTGGCTCTGAATGTTTAAAACACGAAGGTCTTAATGCAATTAATTAGTCTTTTATATAGCACCTAGTCCTCAGTTAGTTTGATTGCCAAATGTATCACCCCCTCAAACAGGTCAATGAGGGGAGTGCAAGCGCAAGTGAGATTTTGGCAGGAGCGCTACACGACAATGGCAGGGCTATGCTTGTTGGGCACAAAACCTTTGGGAAAGGTAAAATTCAGGTATTAACATTTCCCAAAGACTTAATACATTCAAGCGATGTAATGATCTTGAAATGATAATACTCAATTAAGAGGTGCTATGAGACACTCGTATTTGAATGATGGACACCACAGGTGGTTTCCCATTATATGACCTCTGTGTACTGTGAATTCATTCAACTCTATGTGGTTCAACTTTGAAGTCTTTGTTCTGGTTTATATCCCTGGCATTTTCCCAAGTCACTCCTGTTGTTTTCAGTTTCTATTTCCAACCTTGCCAACTACTATTGTTTAAACCGTAGCCCCCCCATAATTGTTTAATTGCATAGATTCTGACTGGGGCATCTACAGAGTGTCACAGAGCTCCATGACGGTTCAGCCCTCTTTGTAACAGTCGCGAAGTACCTATCCCCCGCACTTCATGACATAGATCAGGTTGGCATAACACCCGATGTGCAGTGCACGACAGAGATGCTAAATTCTCCCAAGGATTCGTTTTTAAGGGATAAGAGCTCCGTTGTGAACCTGGAAGCGGATTCCTGTATCATGGTGGCAGAGCACGAACTGGACATTCAACAGTCCAAAGGGACTGCGTCTTGAAAGATGGCATGCGCTGTCATATTGCTTTGAGGCTTAGAAATTTTCTGTACAGATGCTATGGAAGAATACACACGGCATAATGTATGTTGTGCATGTGCTTGTATGTTGTAATTTTGCAAGTTACAACTCGGTGGATACGTACAGGTATATCAAAATAAACAAAAAAAATTATTCTGCTGCTCGATGTTCAGTTTTTTTTTTTTTTTAAAGGATACTTGGTAAATCTGTTATGGAATATACATATATCATATATGTAGTCGCTCAAAGTTCCCAAAAAATAATAGTTGATACAACGTCACCATGCAAGTATATTCTTGGTTAAAAAGGTGTCATGCTTCATCTAAATCGACCTAAGTTTAGGTCATATAGATATTTCCATGAAAGAAGAACGAACAACAAAACAAAGCATCCTCTTTTGTCTACCATATTTCTCCCAGAGAGAGAGAGAGAGTCCACGGTACGCATTAGATTCATAATCAAGAAGAAAACATAATTTACGCAAAAAGAATTTTATTATTTCATCTTTTCATGTCAATAAAGATATGAAAAAAATGACAATCCCTCACAAAACCATGGAAATCAAACCAATCTCTCTAGCAGAATCATCTCAAGTATAATGTTCACTGCTTCCAAAGAGCGAGAAGAGAGAACACAATGGAGAATCCCATTACAACAACAGAAACCGATGCAGAACACCCGGCACCGGTGTCCATCGATGGCGCGGGCGACGGCGACGTATTGCTACCCTGCGCCGATGCCTTAGCAACAGCCATCGAAAAGATAACCGCGAGGACAAGCGTCAAGGCCGTGGAGTTTCTAACTTGTGCCATGCTCAAGGACGAAGAAAGGTTTCTTCAAATAGACTCAAAATTGCGAGCTGAAATGCGAGTTTGGAAGTAGGGGCCGGATATGATATCTATATATATAAGAATGTCGATGCGGCGCATAGGACCCAGGTTGTCGCCTTGGTTAGCAGGACAGCTTCGAGTTTTGGTTGGGGTGGCCATGGGAGATGGTGAAAACTGTTCCGTGGCCATGGTCGGCGTGGAATATGAGACGGACACGTTGCATGATGTGGGTTGGCATTTGGATGTAAAGTCGGTTGGCACATTGGCTGCTGTGCCAAGGTGTGGGTGGGAACAATAGACCATACCTACCGAACAGAGCTCCATGTGGCAGAGCACATGGTTTTGAGTTTAAGGAGAGACGTAGGAGATGGCGAGGTCGAGTTTGAGTTTTAGGACTTTGTTTTTGCCCTTGTGTATATAACTAGACCATTTCATGTTTGGGTGCGGCTACAATGCCGCCCCATTTTGACCGCTGGGCGGTAAAATCTTTTTTTTTTTTTTTCTTTTTTCTTTTCACATTTTTTTATATATTTAAATATATTTAAAAAATAAAAAAATACATACATTTAAAATCACTTTCTTAATTATTAAGTAAAAAAAAAAAAAAAAAGAATTTTGACCAGCGGTCAAATAGAGGTGTCACTTTGGGGAGGCAAAGTAATGTTTCTCTTTCATGTTTATCTCAAAATTTTTTATAATTTTATTTTTAAATATTATTTAAACACAAATATTTTTTTATTTAAAATCATCTACTTATTTTTCTTCTTTTTTTTTTTTTAACAAGAGCCGGAAGTCACCCACATAGCAGCCCCATCCCAATTTTATTAATAAACCCTCACTTGTGGCGAAGGAATACCGTGGTTACAGCCCGAGACCTGGGGCTACAAGAAAACACCAAAACCAGGTCTCCAAAAAAAAAATAAAACCAAATAAACTCAAACACAAAACATAAGGCACCAAGAGACAAACATAAAAGCTAAACACAAGACCAAAACCTGCAAAAGAAACCTGCACAAGCATAGAATAAGAAAAATTAAACTGATAGCATAGGAAGAAACATACCTGAAGAAACCAACGCTTTGAATCAACTATCAACGTCTTCGAGTTTTCCGGAGATAGGGAAGGCCCCCTTTATCCAACCGGATATTACCTCTAATATTAGCAGGCAGCTTAGATAAAGAAAACCAAGAGCCATATTGACCCTTAGCACCCATTTTAGCAAATCCATCAGCAACCAAGTTACATTCTCTATAGCAGTGAGCTAAAGAAACATTAAGTCCAGCAATACGACTCTGAATTTCATCCCAATAATCTTCTATATACTATAGGCCACATCTCTGAGTCCTCAACCAGTTAAGCACAAGCATGGAATCAAGTTCAATCTCCACCGATAAAAAACCCAACAAACCAATGTACCGAAGACCATGAAGAAGACCCATCAGTTCGGCATAGTTGTTAGAATTATGCCCAGAGACTTCAGCAAACCTGCAAATCAAATCACCTTTATCATCACGAATGATGCCTCCAGCACCCGAAGGACCTGGATTACCAAGAGAACACCCATCGACATTTAATTTAACCCAACCTGGCTTAGGCGGTTTCCACGTGATCGGAGAAATAAACTCCTTCCTCAGGCCCTTTAAAGACATATTGAAACATTGTAAAATACCTTCATCACGCCGAGTAAACAAATTAACATCCTTTAGTTTTAAAGCAATCCAGGAAATCCAATATTTTATGGAACACCAAACCTGTTGAACCGATTCCATCAGGCCTTCCATCCTGGCCTTACAACGACGCCCCCATAATCTCCAAGTAATGATAGCCGGAAGAAGACCCATCAATTGACCAGGGCGATTAGAGTTTTTTGCCCGCCTAAACCAACATTCCCCCGCTGTCTCCAAGAACCACCTTCCATCCAAGGAACTCCAATAACCACCGAGCATATACGCCAAATTTTTTCAGCAAATTCCCCTCTCGAGAGACAATGATTAAGATCTTCATACTTAGAATTGGAGCAACAATCGCAACGGGAGACAATAGAGATACCGATCTTGCGGATTCTGTCATCCACAGGAAGACAATCATGTATAGCCTTCCACATAGTAATCGACATTTTTTTGGGAAGCGCAGAATGCCAGACCCATTTAGCCCAAGGGAAATCTGGACCCCTCATACGAATACAATTCCACGCACTTTTAGTAGAGAAATGCCCGTCAGCATTAGGAAGCCAAATCAACATATCCTTCCCATTTTTAATCCGACCCAGAGTCATAATAAGATCTTCAACTTTATGAACTCCAACCAACTGAGTAAAAAGATCTAAATTCCAACCCAACCCAGATTTGCAATCTTCCAATTTAAGATTCAGTTTATCATAAATCTGAATATTATCGCGAAGAGGGCCATCATCAGCCCAATTATCATGCCAAAAAAAAAGATTACCCTCACGAACTTTCCATTTAGAATTAGATTGCACTAAAGAAATACTTTGCAAGATCATCTTCCATAAGAAAGACCCTTTCTTAGGGTTCACCATAGAAATATGTCTTTCACCAAGATATTTGGCAAGAAAAAATTGAGACCAGAGAGAGTTACCTTGCAAAAGGTTCCAAGCAAGTTTCATGTGAAGAGAAGACTGCACATCATGAAGGCTACGAATTCCCAGCCCACCTTCCGCAACAGGCTTACAAATATCCACCCAAGAGCGCCATTTTTTCTTAGGTTTATCATCTTTAACACCCAAAAAAAAGTACTAATGATTCTTTGAAGTTTCTCAATCACAGATTTAGGAATCTTTAAGATAGAAAGATTATGAACGGGAATACTTTGAAAAACATGTTAATGAGAATCAGACGCGAACCACTAGATAACAATCTGGCTTGCCATCCCTCCAATCTAGACTGAATTTTAGCAATCAAATCATCAAAATGAGTAATCTTAAGACGACCAGAAATAATAGGAACACCCAAATATTTGAAAGGAAAACTTCCTTCCGTAAAACCAGTGAAACGAAGGAGTGCCCGACGTTTAGTACCCGAAATCTGAGAGGAGAAAAAAATGGCAGATTTGTTTTTGTTCACAGCTTGCCCCGACCACAGTTCATAAATCTTCAACACCTCAGTAATAGCTTTCAAAGAGGTTTTTCCCCCATTACAAAAAATCACCATATCATCAGCATAAAGTAAATGAGAAATAGTAGGGGTACCTCTAGGATGGAAGAACGGAATAATCTTACCAATGCGAACCTGCTTTTTAATCATTCTCGAAAAGATTTCCTCCACAAGGATGAATAAATAAGGAGAAATAGGATCACCTTGCCTCAATCCACGACCATCTTTAAAGAAACCTTTGGGAACACCGTTCATGACCAGAGAAAACCAAGGACTAGTAATGCAATTACTAATCAACATACAAAAGAAATCCTAGAACCCAAAAGTTTTAAGAACATGCAAAAGAAAAGACCAATCAACGCTGTCATAAGCCTTCGCAATATCAATATTCAACACAACATTTCCACCATGAGCAGGTTTATTAATAGAATGAATCATTTCTTGCATCACACTAATATTTTCAAAGATACTGCGACCCGGAAGGAAGGCTCCTTGTTCAGGAGAAATAATTTTAGCAAGAAGAGGGGAGAGGCGATTAACCATAATTTTAGTGCAAATTTTGTAGAACACACTGCAAAGACTGATCGGTCTAAACTTATCAAACGTCGTCGGATTATTCACTTTAGGGATTAATACCAGAAAAGTAGCATTAAAAAATCGAGGAAGAGCCATACCTCGAAAAAAATCAGCCACGGCATCAACAACATCAGAACCCACAATGTGCCAACAAGAACGATAGAAACCCGACCCAAACCCATCAGGGCCCTGGCTACTATCTTCCGGTATGGAACAAAGAGCATCATAGACATCCTGAGAAGAAGGAACACTGGAAATAAGGTCATTATCACCCTGAGAGATAATAGGTTGAACAAGATCCCCCAAATGCGGCGCCTCACGGTAATTCCCAGCCTCCAAGAATTGAGAAAAATAAGAAATCGCCCCTTCATGAATCTGCGCAGGAGAAGAGAGAATAGTACCATCCTCTAGTTTCATCTCTTTCACCTCTTTATGATTGCGGCGCGTGATAGCCCGAAAGAAATTAGAGTTCGCTTCTCCCTGTTTAATCCAACCTTGTTTAGCTTGTTGGGCTAGGCGTTTTTCTTCCCTATCAATCCAAACAGAAAGCTAGGCAACGAGGTCATCCTCCACATCTTCAGAATAATCGGATTGCAAGCTAATCTCCAATCCCTTAATCCGATCCTCAAGAGTCGCAATATGATGGTCAATTCTACCAAAAATCTGCTTATTCCAAGCTCTCAAAACAGTTTTTAGTCTTTTAAGTTTAGTAACAAGAATAAACAAACTAGACCCCCCAACAACCTCATCATTCCAAGAATTCAAGACACAATCAAAAAAATGAGCATGAGAAACCCACATTTGCTTAAATTTAAAAGAAGGAAAGCCATACCGAACATTCTGGTTCTCCAGCGAAATCGACATCGGCGCATGATCAGAAGAGGTTCGAGCCAGATAGTCCATAGCAGCATCCGGAAAAATATCAAGAGCCGCCGTATTCAAAAAACAACGATCAAGACGCGCCCATTGCTTAGATCTTCCAGCTTGACCATTACACCAAGATAGAGAATTCCCACGGAAAGGCATATCAAGAAGACCACAAGAACCCACCCAATCATTAAACTCCTCCATCGCCAAGTTCAACCGAGGCCTACCCCCTCTACGTTCCGAATCATTTCTGATAATATTAAAATCTCCCATCACCATCCAAGGAAATTGATGAATATTAGCACCACTCAACGAATACCACAATCTTCTACGCTCCAAATAAGAACATTTCGCATAAATAAAGGTAATACGAAAATCATTCATATTGGGTATACGAACAGTCAAGAATTGATCTCCCATACCCTCAATAACAAGATTAACTTCCTGAACCCAAAACAACCAAATTTTCCTGCCTTCATTAACATTAGACCAACAACAATCAAAACGCAATCTATCACGCCACAAATCTAATTGAGAAATACTAACCATAGGCTCAGCAATAACAAGAATTTTAGGATGGAATTTCAATACCAATTTATTAAGACGCTTTCTCGACGTTCCAACACCCCGAGCATTCCAATACAAATAAGAGATAGTCATAAATTAAGACGGGAGGGCTTGCTTGCAACCCTAGAGGAACCCCTTAATTTAATACCATTCCTCAAACCATTTTTTTCTAATTGAATTTTCAAATCCGAAACCACAATATTATTTTTAACTAAGTGATCCAAGGCCTCATCTGAATCTGAATCCGAACAAACAAATCCATCCGGGCAAATTGGGTCAATGTCGTCCTTATCACCATTACACCCATCTTGGACCATAGAAGGATTACCTTCTTCATTAAGATCAAAATTGAGAATCGGTATGCTGGGCCCAGTTTCACCTTGCCCCGTAATAAAACATTGGTTCTCTTCATCATGAAGCCCAACCCAAGAGCCCCCAATGAAAACTGCTTTCTCACACAGCCCAGGCGAAGACAGCCCTACGGGCCCGTGAACCACATCACCTTCACCATCCAATCTTTCCAGAGCAAATTCATCAATTGACACTGCTTCTGGACCACCCTCGTGAATGATACCATTCATAGAATCACCAACCAAACCAGGAACAACCTCCCTTAACAACTCCTTATCAGAGGCCACTTGCACCTGCTCAAGAGAGGTAGAAACAGCCCGAGTATCATCATTATTCATTTCTCCCTGTTCAGTTATAATCATACCAGCGACAGGCACTAAAACCGTCTCTGCTTCAGGAATGGACATAGCAACTTCGGTCTGACAAATAGCTTCCACATTCGCCCCCTTCTCATTAGGTTGAACCGATTTCTTCACCCAGATCATCCCTCCTTTCTCCTTTTGTTTCTGATCACCCCCATATCGGCTGGTCCTTAGATTGTGTCCTTGGCAACGGCATTTTAAGCAATACGCCGGCAACGTCTCATAGATAATTTCCTGCCTACGGCTGCGTTGCATCCTAGGGATACCAATCCAGAAGTGAGAAAGGGGCTATTGTGATGCATCAATCTCAAGGCAAACCCGAGCCCCATCTGTGCGAGTAGCACACATTGTCGGGTTATCACGTCGGAAGAATCTCCCTATTGGTGCCGTGAGTATTTCCAGAAGAGAGGAGTGATAGAAGTTAGGCGGCAGACCCGGCAGGAAAACCCAAACAGGAACAAACGGTGGCTCAGAATCTTCATCAAACTCTGGTGACCAAGCAAAGGGACGGTATGGGACACCCTCAATTTCGCATGATTCCCGTGATAGAGCCTTATGAAGATCAGCTTCATTGTTCATGCGAATGAAGATGTTTCTGGGACGTTGCATGGCCGAAACCACAGGCATGGAAGAAAGACCCCAGCGGCTGCGGATGAAAGCACGGATGCCATCAATGGAAGGTCTTTGACGAAGAAATTTCACCACCATCGAATATCTAAATGGAGCAGCAGTTTTCAAAATCTCCTCAGAAGAAAAAGAAAAATAAACCTCCCCTTCCATGGATTTCGGTTGCCTGAAAGGAAGAACGACCGCCGGCAGAGGTTGGGGTACTGAAGAAACAAGATCAGCAAACGATCGAGGAGGACCAGCCATAGGAGGCTGGCCATCAACGGTCGCCATGCAAGGATCGAAAGCGGCGGATGAAAAAAAAAACTATAGAACCCTAGCAGAGCGAAAATTTACGAAAAAGGAAACTTTGTTCGCGGATTGTCACTAGTCTGTTTTTGAAATCATCTACTTATTCACATAATCATTAACCTGTCATTATAATTTATCCAAATTTTCAAACAAAACATAAAAAAATAATGCATCTTTTTTAAATTTCAAAATAAAAATTATATTTTAATAATATTTTAACTTTATAATATTTTTATTTAACTTTTTCTCTCTCATTTTTCAAAACCAAATAAAACATTAAATATCTTAATTTAAACTATTTCATTATTATTCACATAATTCTTATCTAATATCATTATCTAGGCCAACCTTAAGATTGAATATTTGGGGCAATTTAAAACCATGTTGGAGGCAATTGTATCCTTAATTTGGTTTGTTTCAAGGCTAGTTTAGATATTTGTAGTATCTTATAATTTTGTAAATAATAGTAAAATAGTGTGAGTTAAGATGTTTTATTGGATTTTAAATAACAGTTAAATGAAAATATTATAAAGTTAAAATTTGTTTGAATATTATTTTTATTTTGAAGTTTATAAAAGTTGTATTATTTTTTGTATTTGAATAATAATCATATAATAATTAGATGAAAAAGTTAAAAATTAAAAATTAAAAAATATTTTATGTTTAAAAATAAAATTATCAAAAATTTTGAGAATTCTGTTTCTCGTCTCTCTATGTCCATGCCCTTGGTGTTGTGAGGACCAAGGAGGTCTTCAAACAAATGAAAAACGAAAAAATAAACAAAAATATAAATGGTTTATAACTTTACAGCATAAACAAGTTAAGAAACAGCCCACATTATTGCCAGACAAAGTCGAGTTGTTTTTTTCTTTGTTTCGTAGTCAATCGATAATTTCTCACTCTTTTGATTTTAAGAAATGATAATTACAGTTGTTAATGTGCAAATGTCATATAATTATTTAAAATAAATAAATAAATATAAAATTTACATAAAAAAAAATTAATTTTTTAATGATAAATTTCACTCTTTTTCAAAATGACTACAGGATACTTATGCATTTCACGACTGAATGTAACATTTGTCTTTAATTTTCCTTTGGCTCAGATGATAATATTTTCCATGGGGTTCTCCATCATCATACGATTTTTGTATCTGACTAGGGAATAGGGACAATACGTGAGAAAACTTCCAATGCCAATTTAGTTAGCCCAATTTTTTTTTTTTTTTTTTTTTTTTAAAAGAGGACGGAGCCCCAATTTTATTGATTGCCCTCACTTTTGGCGGAGGAAAACCGTGGTTACAATCACGACACTTGGGAGGTACAAAAACCTAAATCTAGAAAAAGAGTACCCAAGCATCAAAACAAGTGTAACTATATAGGGTACAAGCCTAAAGAAATATATATAACCTACTTCCGAGAAAGCCAAAGAGGGAAACCTGCAAAAAACCAAGAAAACAAGAACAAAGAGACGCAAATACCAAGATATCAAAATTAGACAAGCAAAAAACACAAAACAAACCTGGCAAGAGGCTCATGATATCCTCAGGTAGGGCATACCCAATTTGTCCATGCGGAGAAGACCCCTTAACAGGCTAGGCAACATGTGAATATCAGACCAATCAGAGTTCAAACCTTCAGCCCCACACTTAGCTAGAAAGTCAGCCACGACATTGCCTTCACGAAAAATGTGTGTTACTGTATACTCCAGGCTATTAAGATGTCCTTGTAAATCTTCCCAAAAGTCTTCTAAATACCAAATGGGGCACTTATTCTTAACAATCCAATTGACCACCAGTTGGGAGTCAGTCTCTATTTGAACACGATAAAATCCAAGCGCGTGACATCTGCGAACACCTTCCAATAAGCTGCTGAGTTCTGCAAAATTATTGGTACCTAAACCCAATGGAACAGAGTAAGCCAGAAGTAATCTACCATCCTCATCCCGAATAACACCCCCAGCACCAGAGGTTCCAGGGTTCCCGAAACTACTTCCATCGGTATTGAGTTTTACCCAGCCCCGAGGGGGCCGGTGCCATTTTACCACCCGGACCCTCTTGGGCTTAGGGAACAAGACTGGAATTTCCAGTCTATGCAAAATATTCATGTCCTGGGCGGAAAGAGAACTCACTTTCATGATCTGGTCCATGATGCGCCGGAGCCAAATTTTAATAGCGTGCCAAACCGACTCTTTTGAGTGAGCCTTATCTTCATATCGGGCTTTACAGCGCCTCTCCCAAAGTTTCCAGGAAATAATGGAGGGCAGAAGGCCAAATATGGTTCTAACCTGTGAAGACTTACCCGCACGACGAAACCAAAAATTAGTTTGATCCTTCCAAGTGTAGAAAGGGGCCATATGAACCCCTAGATGAGTGGCCGCTAGACGCCAAATGTGTCTAGCGAAATCTCCCGTGCAGAGCACATGGTTCAGGTCCTCAGTATGACCCTTTTGACAGCAATTACATTTAGAGGCCATTGAAACACCCACCATACTAATATTCTTGTCAACACTGAGACAGTTATTAGTAGCCTTCCACATCATGATAGAAATCTTCTTGGGAAGATTAGTATGCCATATCCTCTGAGCCCAGGGTAAAGGGGGCGCCCGAACCCTTATACAGTCCCAGGCACTCTTAGTAGTAAAATTGCCTTCATTATCCTTCAACCAAACAAGCACATCTTCACCCTCCTTCTGTCTAGCAAAAAACTCATACAGATCATTGGCTTTCTGATGGCCCACTAATCTGTTCAGAAGAGAAATATCCCACCCATTCTCAATACGGCACTCATTTATCTTAATCAAAGGTTGTTCAGTCACAGGAAATTGAGCATAGAGAGGGCCTTCGTTGTCCCAATTGTCATACCAAAAGGAGATATTACCTTCCTTCACAATCCATTTGGAGCTATTCATCACCTCCGGAATACTACGGACAATAGATTTCCAAAAGCGGGTCCCTTTAGAATTTAGTTAGCCCAATTGTATGTGCAATTTCGCTGGCTCCTGATGTAGTCAATTACGAGCAGCAGAGGGATATATATGATGACGAGGACGAACATCAATGCTTTGGAAGTATATGGATCTATACCCGAAGGAACTCTAAATGAGGATATATACTCACACCGCTGTAGGAATCTTTGGAAACATTGAATGGGACCATTTTAGTCCTCATGCGTCCCGTGGATATCATGGTGAGGAAAAAAAATGGCATATTCTATCATGTCAAGTGGACCTCAATGATGTTAATCGATTGAATTATGCCAAGCCTGTTTTTCATTCATGCTGCTGTCGAGGAGGTCGGAGAAAATAATTATGTTCATGGTTACTAAAGATGCTGAGGAGAAAAGATTGTTGGCTGCAAGTTGATACATTTACCATATGATGTCTCTTTGCATGCATGAATGGTCGAATTAATGGCAATGAAGTTAGTAGCAGAAGTGTAAATTTCAGTTTTGATGTAATTAATTGACATAAAATTAGGAGTGGAAGTGTAATATTCGATTGTGATGTAACCAAAAGTGATGTTGAAGATTCACTTTGCACATGGCTGTCCAGAAGATTTGTCATAGTACCATGGATAGTACAACTAATCTTCTAGAGTCTAGACGAAAAAACCAAACTACAGTCTAATATATTTTGGCAAAAGTGCTTCCAAACGAACAAAAGAATATGATACAATAAACCGTCCAATGCATTTGCATGCAATGAAGATTTGTAGTCAGTGACAAGTACTGCAGACCAGTTTATGTTACCGGTGGCGGAAACTTACATGTTCGTTCTCATCAAAGACAATGGTAAGTTGACAATCTGTGCTATATGTTATTCCAAGCCTCTATCTTCAATCAACACAACAATGCGGATGATTTACACATTATTTTAACACGTTCACTCAAATATTCTTATGGTGATTAATAAGTTCTGCCAATCACCTCTAAAAATTAGTTTCCTCCATTAAGTTTTTGGGCAGACATGAGGCTCTTTGTCAACCAAATTGCTGTTTCTCTCGATGAGACAGTTTCTTCTCCAAATGGTCTTAGCACACCAGCAAGCTCGTCAAGTTTGTCCTGCTTAAGTAGCTGAGCACATAACTCAAGCAGAGACTCCAGGGCATCAGCTCTTTTCTGGCTTGGATTATCCCACTCACTTTTGATTTCATCACCACCAATTGCAGTGAGTGTACTGACTAAAGAGATATCACTAGGTGCCTGATTATGTACACGAGCATCATCTCTCTCGGTCTGCATGGAACAACTTAGGTTATCTGTTTTTGCTCTTACTTTATCTTTACGTGGAAATGTGCCATTATTTTCAGAGAATGTGCAGTCCATGTTATAACCTTCTGTGCATGCATCATCACTTTCCGTCCTTAGTAAAGTTCTTTCTAGATCAGGTTTATGTTCAACAATCTCCCCAGCCGAAGATGAACTTTCATCATCAAGGGACCCAACTTTATCAGTGCATCCTGTATTTGACATTGTCACTTTTCCACAATCCCCTGGTTTATCAGAGTTGCCCTCTACTACAGCTTTATTATCGGGAACTTCATTCCCTGGTTTACCAAGCTTGCTCTCTGCTTCAGCTTCTTCTTGAACTTGGTTGCAAAGTTTCCCTGGTTTAGCACACTTGGCCTCTGCATCAGATTCTTTATGAATTTGGTTGTAAAATTTTTCGTCTTTTGTGGTCACAGTCTTGATATCAACCTCTTGCAATTGGTTAAAATGTTCACTGGTTTGTTCCATTTCCTCATTCTGACAATTCAGTGTTCTCTCCAATTTAATCTCATTGTTGGTTTTTCCCTTTTCAGGTGTATTTCCAACATCTGCTTCACCATCTCCATTGCACACAGGTGCTTCAGAACCAGTTGACTCATCTGTTGAAATATTGGCGGATATTTCAACTGTATAGCTAGTAGGATCTACCTTCTTGGTCTCAAGGTTGTCTTCTGCACTAGCTGTCAGTGCTGGCTTATCACTGTTGGGCAATTTACTTGGCTGTATATCAGTTTTACTCTCAGATGGATGAATACCTTCAAGCCGGTTTGGTACTCCATCTTCTTTTTCTATGTTGTCTTTGCCACTGCTAGGTCTGTTAGATAATGATTTTCTCGTTCCCTTCTCCTTGGAACCGTCTATGGGCTTGATTGGTAGAAAAACTGAAGATGTATTACGGCAACGGAGGAGATATGGTTGTAAATGCGGATGTCTCAAAAGTTCTGCTGCCTACAATTGTAGAGATGCACGGGTAAAAATGGATCACAGTATTCAAATAGAACCAGAAATGAGGGTAGGTTGACCTGAACTCACCGTTGGTCTGTGTTCTGGGTTCTTCCGCAGCATACTCTTGATAATTTGTTTCCTGTAAGATGTAAGCCTTTTGTTTCAACTGAAATGTGCAAATTGAATGCAATAATCATGAGATACCACTAGGCGGTCACTTACAGTGTGGAGGAATACACAATTGGGAGTGGAGAAATGGAGGATCTGTTTATTTTATTGATGAGTCCTGCCATGTCCTGTTAAATTGAGTGCTTAATGGATCTGTTTCACTTATGAAATGTTTATCGAGTACAAAGGAAAAATTTATGTCTGATCATTTATTGCAGTACATGTGGCTGAAGCTTAAACTTACAGGAGCTCTAAATGCTGGTTGATGAGCTGCAATTTCAAACATACAGCAGCCTGAAAAATAACCAAGCTGTTATTCCTAGGCTTCTAGTCAAGATCATGGCCACAGCTTTGTTAAATTAGAACGATGCTTCCACTATTCTTACCAAGCGACCATATATCAGATTTGTAACCATAAGGAATGTCTGCAAGGAGCTCAGGACACATGTAGTTGGGAGTTCCAACGACCTATATAAAATCGCAAAGCCACTTAGCATAACCATGTGATAGTTGATGTTCTAGAGATGACAAACATCAGTGAAACTTGGGCAGGGCGTTGTGCTACAGTATAGGGCCTTAAGACAGCTTAGAATTCTAGGCATCACAAACATCCAGGAAACTAGGGCAGAGCAGCGTGCAGCAGTAATAGGGTTTTACGATAGTATTGTAGATTGCTACATTGACAATAAGTGAAAAATCAGCACACCAAATATATATACAAGTTCATACCGAGGAAGTAAGGTCTTCTGTGTTGAGTAGTTTTGCGAGTCCAAAGTCACCTGTACAGTCCATGTAAGATATACATTGATTTAGAAGACATGAAGATATGGAAGCCAAACCTGATGCGGGAAATAAAAGTCTGCTCCATTAATAATCATTATGCCTTCGTACCAAGCCGGATGTCATTCTCCTTTGTAAGGAATATGTTGGAACACTGGAATTCAATAAAGTGTCTTTTAGTACACAAAATTAGGATCTTTTGATTTTCAAAGATGGATACCATATAATACCTTTAGATCTCTGTGAAGTACACGATTGGAGTGGAGGTAGTCCACAGCTAGCAACAACTGGGTCAGCCATTTGCAGAGCTTCTGAAAAATGGAACAGATAAACAATAAGGTGTAGGAGCAGATTACCTAGCCGAAGTACATACAAAGGACTTAAAAGATCATGAAATCTTGCTGATTACCTCCTCCGGGAAAAATTTTCCTCTAGCTTTTTTTATAATTTCAGCCCTGCTCCAGAGAGGAAAAACATCAATCATTCACAGGTAGCATTCTGACTGTTTTTCTATTTTTAACATATTATTTATTTACTAGAACACATTCTGATACACCACCCAAAACCTGTATAAAATGCTTAAACACAAATGGACGTTACTTACATGTCTCCTCCTTCACAATAGCCAGTTACAATGCATATGCAGTCTCCCTACAAACAAAAAACTCATGATCATGAATGAACCAAGTCAGAAATAATCACAATAACGACAGATTTCTACAAAATTGTAGGCCTATCATGTCAGCATGAAGTTATCCAATATTTTGGCATAAAAATGGCATTCACCTTGTCTACCCAAGCATCTTTGTACTCCACAACATATGGGTTATTTAGTTTCGCAATTAAGTTCATCTGCAACAGAAATAGAGGAATTGTCATTCATGACAGGCAAGTTATTTTAATGAGAATTTCAGTTTATAAAGCCTGCTTGGCACCGTGAATGGGAGTTTGAGTATAGAGGATACTTCTTGTATAATTGATGGACAAAGAATATACAAATATGGAAGTTTACTTCCTATGTTCAACTCCAAAAATATAGGAAAGACATATTAAGCCGCATTGCCCAGAGGACCAAAGAAATGAAAAGTATAAAACCCATGTGGGTTTTAGACTAGTAAGAAGCACATTACAACCCAATCCTTTCATCGGCTATCAGAAAATTTAGTGCAAATGTTGTGTATAGTGACCTCCTGATGTGCAGTACGTTTGAACTTCTCCGTTTGTTTAGCCAAGCGAATCTTCTTCAACACATACCTAAACAAAGCAAATAATTAAGAAGATGGAAGTTAAAAACACAAACTAACCCTTCTTTTTGTTCTGACTGGAAATCTTGAATTCTTAATTTTTTTCCCCTCTTGGGAGGAAGTTAACTCCCTGGATATGAACTATGATACCATCATATTCAGTCATTAACTACATAGTTAGAAATTTTTAGCAATTGACGATCCTGTAGATACGAACCACGGAATTGATAAACAGTTGAGTTGAGAAAGAAACGAAGTTGAACAGAAAATTGTTCTTACTTCTTTTTCTCGATCTTATGGAGAACCAGAAACGCAGCGCCAAATGCTCCTCTTCCTATCTGCTCTATCACTTCGTAGTCCTCCAACGTTGACTTTGTATCACCATTGTCGGTCTCCATGTGGAGCTTCAGAAGCTGAAAGTTAAGTCCAACTTCAGAGACAGATCCAACTAGTTATATCTACTAAATTTGTAGCCATTTCAGGCATCAAAGATACATAATTGAAAGAAATATAGAAGTTGAAATTAACCCCCAAAATAAACCCAAAAAAAAAAAAAAAAAAAGAGGACTAAAAAGAGATCGAAGGCAGATATGAGTTTGTACCTTGGTTACACAAGAAAAAGTCTTCTGAGCTTCTTGAGACTATTGAAGTTCCAGAAACTGCAAGGAATCCTTCCTATAGCTAAGAGACATAAAAATCAGTAAAGACACATTCCATAATGATGATAGAACACCACCTTGTCAGAGAAGAGAGAGGAGGAAGGGAAAACGCAATTAAAGTCATCTACCACTAATATGATAATTGAAAAGTTGATCACTTACCAAAAAAGTTGGGAGAGATGTGGAAAGACAAGCTTAATTAATGCAACATTTCAACTTATAAATAATACACAACTGAAAATAGCTGATTACCTACCACAAAAGAAAGGGTTAAGAAGAGAGAGAGAGAGAGAGCATGAAAGCCAAACGTTAAAGTGACAGATACAGAAAACCTACAAAAAAAGCAAAGGTTTTGCTTGCATTCACAGATTCAGGGGATCGATCAGAGCACCCACACTACTAGAGAATGTTTTCCCCCCCGAGCATGCAGGTGTGTTGTCACCGTCCTTGTAACTCGAAAATCTCACTCGACTTTGGACTTGGCTTACAGATAGGGTCCTCCACAACGTTTCACACTGTCCTTTGCGCAGCTGTGCTACCCAGCAACGGGTCTTCGTGGGTCAAACTTTTTATTTATTTTTCGAAACAATGGTAGGAATTGGCAATTAAAAACAAGCCTAAATAACGAAAAGTTGAGTCAAAAGTTTTGAAGTTTTTTAGGAGATGCATCTTTGGGTGTAAACATGGTGGGCCAAAACCAATCCCCAATGAAATCAGGTAGGCGGCCAAATCCTCATTGGTAGCTAAGGCTTGCCGAACAATATCTTCTTCCTGTGTGGGGTTGGGTACAATTAACAGCTGTTCTGTACCTTAAATTAAGGAATAGATGAGATTATAATTTATAAATTGGGGGAAAAAATGACATCTTCGCTTTCATGGTGGACCACAAAGTGAAGGCAAAACGTCGTCAGTATAGTATGTGACGGTTTTGGTGAAGACGTGGAAAATGTGTTGTATGCTATATTCCTTCTGCAAATGACCGACGCTCTTTTCTTCTCTATGGGGTTTCTTTACCTAGATGACAAGCTATTATTGCTAAAAGACACAGCAAAAAAAAAAATCTTGCTCGATATTTATACAATCTGCCCCGATACGAAGAGCCATACCAAGGTACCAAAGAATCCTCGTCGGTATCATTTTTCAGCAAGCTTGCCGTTGCAGCTAACAAAAATCTGCATTTACCTCGTAATTTTTTTACCCTAAAGTAAACCGTAGCTGGAGGAAAGGGACGGACTAAATTGATGGTTTAAAACTTTAAACTCGAGAAGAGAATATTCAGAAGAAATGTTGTTATTCATCTAATTTTTGTTATATTCAATCTGATTTGTCATATTTTAAGCAATTGTCCATTTTAAATAGTTAAAATATAAAAGTATTATATCAACAAGTATAATTAAAGAGTAATAATTACGTTATTTTTAAATTCATACTCGAATATCCACTTCACAGACCCATCAAAATATCTCAAAAAATAAAAATTAATAATAAAGGTTATCTAGTAGTTTTTTTCTTTTTTCGTTAACCCATAATATATATATATATACACCAGAACTTTTGTATATATAAAAAAATTATATAAAATTAAATTTATAAATTGATATGATTTAATATGATTCGTTAGATTTATTTTATAATAAAAATAATTTTATAATTCAATGTTTATACTAATTTATAATAATTTATAAATTTATTTTTATATAAAGTATTTATATATATATATAAAGGACTTTTGGTTTATTTTTTAAAATAAATAGAGGAACACACTTTCCATGGCACCGAGGCATGGATGAGGCTTGGAATGAGACATATTTGCCTACAGCTGGAGGCCAAGCCACAGTCACGAACCTATTAGCCGTCGGCACTCGATTTGAAGTTGGAACGAGGAGACTGAGAGCCCCCCAATCAAAAGAAACCCAGCAAAGAAAACGGTGCTCTTTGATAATCGAGGTTGACGGAATTTTCTACTGATGCCGACAAAATTAAGGACAGAAGATGAACAGCAAGACACAAGAAAAAGAAGTTAAAAACCATTGGCAACACCAAGACTTATTCCACGTTTTCGCCGTATTTTAGATGGAAATACTTGGACGGGAGTAGCGTGGTAGTTCGGGCAACCAGCCTTGGAATGATGACCTGTAACTACCATTTTCAACAGTTTTACAATTATCATTATCAATCATTCATCACACAGCGCAATAATTTAAAAGGCCTCAACATTATTTCTCTCACCAATAAAGACACCACACCAATATGGGACAGTAACGTTGGATATCTATCGACCAAGTAAAAACCCCAACATCCTTAATTCACTACGTATCCCTAACTAGCGAAAGTTGTCATGGCAGCAGCAGCATAAAAGGTTTAAACTAGCGAAACTAACTGAAAATTAATTACTTCATTCGTTTTTTCCCATTTGGAAACCAAACTCAAACTCCAAGGAAAATGGGTGAAGTCATAATCAGATAGAAGATAGCTCGCACCCATACAGTTCTCAGCATCATTTAAATCGTTAAGACAATTGCAGGGTGTCTGTCAGCAGAAGAAAATTTTGTACACAATCAATTCACAGTACACAATTCGAGTGAGGTAGTTACTTCCGCCTTGAACTCTTGGAGGGCCTTCGGCTTTCAAGTCTTTTCTGCACAGCCTCGAATTCTTCTTCGGTGGGTTCTGAAACAGCATTACTACTCCCACCATATTTAGACACCAGAGATGAGAACATGGAATCAAAGCGGTCTTTTCTCTCACTTCCACGACGAGATATTAGGGCGTATAAGTCTGCCCCTGACTCTTTATTTGATCTGTAAAACGATTTAAGGCTTAAGCACATCAAACTTCTAATGTCATCCAAGTACTGGTCGAAGTCTTTTGAGAAAAATGGCAAAATATTCCAGCAGTATAATACTTACTTCCCCCTCCTCAGAGGACTGGTAGGTGGTTTCATCTTAGACACTTGCTTCCCCCATTTCTGATAGGCTTTAGTAGCTTTCAGTTCTCCTACACATGCCACGAGTTAGCCTCACTGAAAATGATCAAGCATGCCTTAAAAGTATAAAGGTACACTGCATTTGATCTTGATACTGATCAATAATTCATGGGCAATATTGGTCAGATGCAAGATACAATTTTAAGATTTGCAAGTCACACACTCCATTTGAAAAAAAAGTAGAGTTCACCACAAATAAAAAAAAATTTGTTCATATAAGTTCCAAATTTATCCACTTTCTTCAAAAATAGTACACAAGACTTACACACCCTATAACTGTAAATATCATTTCTCTATTGGCTAACCTACTATTGTAGATATGTGTAGCTAACAATCAACTATTGAGCATGAATCATTAATTTTCAATTTGCAAAGCTGGACTGAGCTCAGATCCCGAATTCCGACCTCCTACAAAGTGTAGAACAGACAATTTCCTAACAAACCCTGCCTCAGAAAAAGAAAAGCAACTGGAAATTCTTACCTGCAGCTATAGCCTCATCAAGAATGTCCTTATAACGGTGTGAATCAAGCTTAGGATCTGAACAAAGCATTGAACAGAAAAGTCTGTAGAGGAAAGAACTTTAGACACCAAACTGGCAAATCTTCATTAAAGATGCTAAAACATTGATCTTGTACCTGTTCATGTTACCCTTGCATTCCTCATACAGATTAATTAAATCTTTCTTCTCTGAGTCAGATCCCCTATAGTTTGCTTCAAACTCTTCAATATCTGCCTCAGTGACCTGCAGTTACGCATCTAATGGCTTAAAATACTATCAAATTAATGAAAGCCATCTGACAACAGTAAAAATCCAGATAACATTGATGTAACCTTTTTGTACATTGTTCTGAAAAACTCATGCAGATTCTGAACAACTTCCCCAGCAAGGTCCTGACCATCAAAAAGAACAAATGAGTCACGCTGATGAAAAAATAACTTGGGATTGACTTGAAAGCTAAAGCCATTCATTTTGTTTTACAAAGCAAATCAAATATAATGTTTAAAGCTTATGGAAATCAGGATAAGAGTTTTTGAGTTTCATTAACTTAATCTTAAGGAATGTCATTATTTACACAATTCTGTCATTTTCCAACAGTCTTGTGTCCACAGTTTGTTGTAATGAACAACAATATTTAATGAATTATAAAGTAGTAATTTATGACTTCCAAAATCTGAAGCAAGTAGAATAGTCATATCCCATGGGTATTCAAAAGCCCTTGATTAGATTAACTTAAACTAAAAATTAAACATTTAGATAGTCACTCACGGCATCATCAACGCATCCAGTCTGATCATAGAGTGCTCTTTTCTCCTCATCCCCAAGAATTGATATCACTTTTTGCAACTGCTGAAACTTCTCTTTAGCCTCCTATAAGAAGTAAAATAAGAGATTAGAAATACAGAATCCTTCAAGTTGAAAAAAATTGTTACCTAGTAAAATCCCCTGTTACCTCATCACCAGGATTTTTATCAGGATGGAGTCTCAACGCCAACTTATAGTATGCTTTCTTTATCTCCTGCTGAGATGCTGTCTTCTCCACACCAAGAACCTACAAACAGCAGGTCATAATTTGATATAACTTGCTCCACTTCACACTGATATAAATCTAAAACAACAGAAAACAAGACCAAGAAGGCGGGGAACAAAAAATCAAACACAGCTACAGAGAACTCAAAACACGAGGCCATCCATGAGCCTAACTGCACCAGGGCATGCAAAAATCAGAATGTTCAGAGGAATCCTAAGTTGCTTGGTCAGAGCAGGACAAAAATGCAAGGCTCATCCAAAGAAACCCAAGCCATGAAGCCACAAAAGTCTGTTTAAGTAGATCAATGTACTTCAAACAGTATTTAAGCATCACTCGAGTGATACAAATTGAATATGGCAATCCCAACCAAAGAATAGTGGAAGCGTTGATGAAGGAGACAGGCCAAATCAGGGAGAAAAAATAATATTGCATGACCCAGACACTGGCAGAGTCAACATTTTACTGCAGGAGGGCAAAAAAAGAAAGTCATCAATGATTTGGAAGAATCTCTTAAGGCCTGTTTGGATACAAAACCAATCTTAACTCATCTCATTTAATCATTACAACTTTTCCAAATTTTCATTTAAAATATAATAAACAATTCAACTTTTTTAAATATCAAAACAATAATAAGAATAAATATTATAATAATATTTTATTCAACTTTTAATTTTCATCTCAATTCATTTTATCTCAACTCACTATCTAAACCACACCTAAATCAATGGAAGACGAATTAGGAGAGAGCTCACAAGCAATTGGTAACACCGGATAATCTATTGCCTCTCAGTCTTATGATTTCTATTGCATAAAAAGTCAGAGCGATAATCTTGAAATAGATGCTCTTATACAGAAATGTATAATGCATATCCATGGCCTTATTTCTTTCTTTGGTAAGTGATATATGATACGTTTGCATTGCCAGTAATCCAAAACTACTTCTAAGTATACATCATGAAGATATCCAAACACGTCTTCATTTAAGTCCAAGGCCAAAATGCAAAGCAATCAGCAGGCCATGCCTTGGTTTTGTTAATCCCAGAAAAGGCAGTTCTGGTCCAAAGTTCTTTCCGAGCTATCAATCTAGGCACCTAGAGTACTAGACCAACATAACCCTCACTTCTACTCTGAGTCACTCCTTGAAGCATTGCAAATATAGAGTTTTGACTGCACGGTGAGATGCCCTTACGGATGGAGGGATACTAACTATTCTCCATGAATCCAATAAACCTTCCAATTGAATAGTGTTACGCATTCAGGTAAGAAAATCGTTGAACAACAACAGAGAACAATATAAACATCACCAAAAACATTTATAGGAAGCGCAATAGAGCAACACTCAGAAAACCTAAATTCCGATCTAGGGCAAAACAACTCGGAAAATACAGTTCTTCAGCAAATATATTTTTGAAATTGAGTAGAATTTCGGGGTACCTCGTAAAGGCTCTTGTCGTGAGTTGACGGCCGATTGAGATTTTCTTGGTGAGCTTGTCCATCTTCTAGGACTTCTTCTTCTTCTTCCTCCTTGAAAACCCTAGGTTTCTTCCTCTTCGCCATCGGAGACCACAGAAATACGAAAGTAGGAACTTATTTGTGCGTGGAAGTGCAAAACGAGGCCAGGAGAGGGTACTCTTGGCATTTAAAGGTCCGATTTCGTGTGTGGTATTTTCATGTCTTGGCCACGCCCGATTTGTTCCCGCTGCTTCCCGCCTTGCTTTAACCCTCTTCCCGCCGTGAACATCTCTTTTGGATTTTGTCCTACATCAATTTATTTTTATTACAAAAGAACAAATCATATAAAACTATATTAATTTATAAAATTGCTTTTCTAAAATTACTTTTACGAAATTCCTTCCCTAGAGTAGCCTGTTAATATGTATGCGTGACAAGTCTTAAAACTTTGAAATATTGTTTTTCATCTTTAATAAAATTAATTTCACTACTATTTATTATTATTATTAAAAACCACTAAAATTAACATTCTTATTATATAAGCACATATCATTAAGAACTACAAAATTTGACATCTTAAATATTGCATTTTTGTTTCGCAATCATTTTATTATTTTGAGTGTTACTATTATTAGTGATTAGTTTTTTTTTTAGGTAAAGTTATCCAATAATTGATGCACAACATTTAAATGAGATGTTAGTCAGATATAATGTAGTATGAAGTATGACTCTTTTATTTTAGAAATAGGAATTGTATCCTAAATTTTATTTATTTTGTTACTTTCGTCATGGGAATATTATTTATAAAAAAAAAAATGCTTAAGCGAGCTTTTAGACACTGAGAAATTAAAAAAAAAAAAAAAAAGTAATGCTAGAGAGAAGTCACTATAGCAGTGCACACTTTGCACTCACTGCGTAACTGCTTCTAGTTGATTGTTTCCAACACTCACTTAAGGAGATGTGTGGTCTAGATGATACCACATCATGTATGTAAAATGGATATTCCTAATAGTGACTTCTATCTATATTTATTCATAAAAAAATTCTCAAAACTTATCATAATTAATTTCTAAACATTATAAATACAAAATATTTTTCAATTTTCAATTTTTAAACTTTTTCATTTAATCATTACGTAATCATTATCCAAACACAAAAATCAATACAAATTTTATAAATTTTAAAACAAAATATAAAAATTAATATAACTTTTTTAAACTTCAAGACAAAAATAATAATAATAAAAAAACATTTCATTACTGTTCAGATAAAATATCACATAATTTTAAAACTCAGTAAAATTTATCAACTCAAACCATTTCATTATCATTCATATAATTCTAAGATAGTCAAACTCCAAATGTCCAAACCAACCATAAAGTTACAAAAATTGCAAAAACATATTTTTTACGAGAAAATATTAACTAGGACGATCATCTATACAAGTATTTAATCTGAACTATTTAAAATCTAGACAAACATTATAATACTGAAAAAAATCTAAACGAAACAGGTTACTTGATTCTAAAAGATGGCAGACCAGATTTATCATGAAATAATACACTATAAACATACTTTAGGAATTGAGAAATTGATGAATTATATCCGGCTGATCAGAAGTTTACAATATTGAGTATAACTATAACATAAATTATATTAAAGGGTTAGCATGTGTACATTGAAATAAATTATTAAAAAATATTTGAAAGAAAAATAAATAAAAAACTACAATTCACACTAGTGATAAATAGTATTTATATTTTCCAAACAAAGTGGTTATACAAGGTTTAAAGTAGTCTGTTGAAAAATATAAATAATATTTACAGTCATAAATTACGTAAGCATCTATTAATTTTTTTATAAAAAATGAATAAATACGAGATATATAAAAAAAATTAAATTTTTAATAATGGATCCTATTTTTTTCAAAATGATTATCTAGTACTTGCACACTCTACTACTATATGTAGTATTATCTATTAAAAAATTTAGTTTTAAAATCTTTAAACACAAATAAATAATATTTATAATTGTGAAATATACAAATACCTCGTAATTTATTTAAAAAAAAATAAATAAATACAAGATTAATATAAAATAATAAATTTTTAATAATAAATTTTTTAAAACTCTTACATAATATTTATACACTTTACTACTAAATATAACATTACTCTTAAACACATGAGCCGAGGTGTCAAGCCCAGCCCAGTTTAAATACGAAGCGTTACGTAGGAAAATGGTATAACAGTAAATAAAAGGTTGTCGGAAGGGCAATGAATCCCGCGCCACTGACTCAGCGGAGAGCGTCTGCTTGTTGGCAGAGAAAAGGAGAGTTTTTTTAAATTAAATAGGCAAACAGAGAAAGACAGCCTTCTTAACGTTTTTACTCTCTCTCTCTCTCTTCTGGTCTTCATTTTTCCGATTTTCGTTCAATTATCTGATCGATCCAGGGTAAGATTTTTCTCGCTCTCTCTATTTTTTCTTTCAAATTATTGTCCTCTCTCGTTGGTTTTTGAAATTTATGCCCGATTGGGATTATATATTTTATTTTCAGTTTTAAATATAAAGGAAAACATTTCTTGTAGTAATCATCTGGCTCGATTTTATGCACCGAGATCGGCGAAACCAAACAGACCAGGCGTTTCTTGATATGTTTCTTTATCCTTTTAGCGTTTCCTTTCCCGTCTGTGCGAACGTATGCTATATTAGACAGACATATATGGTGGTATATTTTGCTCCTTTTTTTAAAAAACATTTATGAAGGTGACTAGTCTTACTTGTTATTCTTTTTGAGTTTGGGCTAATTGGGTTTCATAAAAAAATATTTTAGCAATTTTTAAAAGCAATTTTTATGTGATGGGTAAATGTTTGGGAGAAGATAAAGTTAGGGTTTTGGCTGTTTATTTAGTAATATTTTTAATTTGGTTGGCTTTTGTCGAAATCGTTATATTAAGAAAATTTTGATGTTTCGGTATGTTGAACCGGGTAAAATTCTATGCTGATTGTTTCATACAGGGTTGGCTTTATTAGAGTATTGTTCAAGAAAGCTCATGATTTTGTTAGACTTGTTTTGATTTATATGAGAGCTGACGATGTTCATCCATGTAGAGTCTGCGTGAAATGTTTTGTAGGGATGCTAGAGAGATGACCCCCTGAAAAAAAGGAAAAAAACTGGTGTTTCTGCATTTTTGCATTTTCTTGCTGTTTGAACTCCTGCCAACTCTCACTCTTATTTGGAAAGTCGATGTTTCTCCACTACTCACTGCTTTTATTTGTTCCGTATGCAGCAGTTGTAAGGAAATTGATAAGATTTGTGGAATTGAATAAGATTTGTGCAAGTTGTATCCCTTTTTTTGGCTTCCCTGATTAGTGACTACCTTTTCCACTTACCTGGACTTGCCCATTTTGTCTGCTTGTACTTATGTATGCATGGCCTTGTGGGTCTCTGAAGTACATACTTCTCTTCCTGGGTAATATGGATTACTATATGGTGGGATAATCGTTTTCTCATTCTTGCATCCGATTTGCAGTTGTGGATTTCAAGTTAACTTTTCTTGCAGGAAACTAGAGAAGAAGATGGATTCTCATGATGAGACAGGATGCCAAGCTCCTGAACGCCCCATTCTTTGCATTAATAACTGTGGTTTCTTTGGAAGGGCTGCGACAATGAATATGTGTTCCAAATGCTACAAGGACGTGTTCCTGAAGCAGGAGCAAGCCAACCTTGCGGCATCATCAATAGGAAGCATAGTGAATGGCAGCTCTAGCAGTAATGAAAAGGAGCCTGTCATTATGGATGCGGTGAATGTACAATCTAAACCAGTGGAGAGACAGATCTTTTCAATAGAAATGTCGACTGATTCATCCTCAAGCAACTCCCTTCAGTTGCCTATGAAAGAGGGCCCAAGCAGATGTGTGACTTGTCGAAAGCGTGTTGGTTTAACCGGCTTTAATTGCAAGTGTGGAAACCTGTTTTGTGCAATTCATCGCTATTCTGATAAGCATGACTGTCCCTTTGATTATAGGTCAAATGCCCGGGATGCTATTGCAAAAGCCAACCCTGTTGTGAAGGCAGAAAAGCTCGATAAAATTTAGGACCAATAGTTTGAAGTGAAGATTTATATGTCCTGAAGTGCGATGCTTCTTTCTCTATTTGTCTCTATATAAGTTGGCTGCATGTCTTGTACGCGTCCTCCACAGAGAAAAATGGTTCAAGTCATGATAGTGAGGGCATCTGTAGAAGTCTACTCCTTGTTTATTGGTGAGGGCACCATTCTTGGCTCCAGTGTGAAAGTCTTTATTTGTGCTGGTTTGATAGACATATTTGGGGTTAACCTGTAATGTGAAATCTCGGTTGGCTGCGTTTCTTTCCAGAAGTACTTGAAAAATTGGTATTCTCTGTTTCATGCACGTATGCAATGTTATGGGCATTTCTTTCAATATTCCCTACAGGTATAATTCTCTTCTTGGGTTTAAAACCATGTCTTTGAATCTTGGATAATTTTCATTGTTTTTATATTTAGTTGGGGGCTTAGTTGTATCTCTGGTTTATCAAACTACCTTGGGCAACATGTCACATGTGTCGATTTTTTTTCCCATCAGAAATTATATTATCTGTTACATAGAATATCTCAAGGAGCCATGTTGGTTTAGTTGTGACTCTGTAAAATGGTGGTGATTCATAAGGCTCAGTTGAAAGTTGTAAAAAAAAAAAGCTCAGTTGGAAGTTGTTTGTCTGCAACTTATTGATCCTGTTTTATTCGATACGAAACTGAGAAGGCTAGTAAAACATTTGTATGGTTGTGTTTAGACTCAGAAAAATCCATGGTTGTAGGTGTGTGAATATTGGTAATTCAGGGATTAAGGAAGCCTTGAAACTTTTCAAATGAAAATAAATCTTGGCTAGTGGGCCTAGAAAAATTCTGGTTTTGGGTGGTGCAATGTTTCGGAAGAATCAGACGATTGATCACCTAATGTAGTTCCTCAGCATTTCAGTGCTTTTATATATATATATATATATATATATATGGATTAATGTGTGTTTTTAGAGTTGGAAATGAATCAATCTGTGCGATAGTCCGTTCGGTTAAATTCGAATCAAACTGAACTCATAAAAAAAAAAAAAAAAAAAAATCTCATTTGTAAAAGCAGATATCCACTCGAATGGAATGATACATACCTAACAAAACTCGACTCGACTAAGATTCGATAAGGCTTGCTTGTTTATACTCGAGTCAACTTATCAGCTCGATTCGATTAAAATTCATTCATATATTGATAAATATATATATACATCTATGTATATATACATGTATATGTAGTAACTAATAATATAAATATATCATTTTTATAATTAAATATATAATATGTAATCTAATTACTTTTGTCTATAATTTGTATATATATTTTCATTTCATAAGTATATTTTATAATTTGTATAATAATTAGTCGATAAAATTTAATAATTTTATATGTTAGTATGTGAGAATTATATATAAAATAAATATATGCTGTCATATTAAGTGCATGTATTAATAAATTAATAATATACATAGACATATAATATATTGTTATTTTAGATAAATATCAACTAATTAGATATTAATTATTTATAAATTTTTTAAAATTTTATAATTTAATAGAGTTTCTATTTGTTAGTCGTATAAATTTAATATTAGATTATTTATTTATTTTATTAATTTTTAAATCTTATTTAAAAAATAAAAATAAATAAATAATTTGAGATTGAGCTCGAGTTTGAGTGAAAATTTAACTCGTCGAGTTGAAACAAAGAATAAAAAAAAAATAATCTGAAATTGTGCTTGCGAAACAACTTAATTATCCGGTATCACAATGGGCGGCGGCTCTCCCTATTGAATAATGTAATATCCAATTACCATTCCGGTGTGAAATCAAGGCATCCTTTTTCCAGAGACTAATGATCACTTCATCCCATCTATGCAGGATTGGTTCCGAGTCTTCTTATTAGCTTTATTACGAATGGATTATGGAATTTTATGCTTCTTTTGTAGATTTATTATTTCACCTTCCTTCATTTGACAATTTATAAATAAATAAAATTGAGATCAAATTCTTAGAAGTGAATGGTGGAATCGCTTGACATCAGGGACCGAATTATAGGCCTGAAAGTGTTTTATTTTTTTATTATAATTTTTTTAAATTTTTATATAAAATATAATAAAAATTATTTTAAGGTATACGAATTTGTAGCTTTTAAAGGATGGAGTTGGCAATGAAAATCGTAGGAATAGTGCTCTAGGCACGCATCGAGCCCAACGAAGACAGGCATGGCTTTCGTATTGTGCCAGTGTACGTCCGTCAGCAACGAGCCATCTCTGGGCTTGTCTGGAGCCGGAGATATCTCTCCGCGATTCCGCATCACTCTGTTTTCAATTTATTTTTCGTCTTTGGGTGATGCATCATTGCTTCAAAAGAAAACTTAACAGGAGCCGTTTAGATTTAGGTTTGAATAGAATAAAATATTATTATTATTTTAAAATTTTAAAAAATTAATTTTTTTTTTATATTTTTTTATAGAAATTTAATAAAATTCTAATGAAATTATAATGATGATATGAGTGGAGTTTATGTGAATTTTGAATCTAAACAAGGGGAAAGTCTCAGGACAGATTTGGGGGTGGGATGAGACACAAAATTATAATCTCATATCATCTCATCTTATCATTACACTTTTTTCAAATCCTCATATAAAATATAATAAACAATTCAACTTTTTCAAATCTCAATACAATAATAATACTAAAACATAATATTTCAAACACTAAAACAAAACATAAAATTCTCATCTCACCCTCCAAACCTGCCCTCACTCTCTTTTTAATTGAGAAATGCTTGGGTCCGATTTTGAGTGTTAAGCATTTATACCGATATTTTTTTTACTTAATTATTAATAAGTATTTTTTAATAATATTCTAATTTTTTTAAAAAAATACATTAAAAAAAGCCACTCTTTATAGCTCCAGCAATGCCCTTTTTTATTTAACAATGCAGAAATCGCAAGGTCGTCGTAATCTTAAATCTAAGAACTTAAAACTTTTGACTACGTAACAAGTGATTTCTTGTGAAACAACATTACAATGGGATTACAATACTAGAAGGGATTTAATCCTCTTTGGGAGACCTCCCGAGTTGAACCTGGGTTGAACTATAACGCAACCCAATAACCAAATCAATCAAGGGCCTGGTCTATTTCATGCATATAAGAGTTTATACTGAAACGATAACCACCCAAGAACTTCGGGAGAAAAGCTATCAACTTATTTAAGATAAGCTAAGCCCCAATATCCCGTGGCTTGAATTTCAAAAAATAGGTGAAGTAGTTATCACATAACAACAAAAGGCGTCGTGGGTTCTATTTATACTAGTTAGGTCTGACAACGAAACCCAATTGAATCCATTGCTAGGGAAATCTCCATCCTTCTTATTGACTTAGGTATCAAAGGCGTTTCCTCAAACCCCTAGGCCTCGTTCCTTTTTGGTTGTAGGTAATTGCGTGTGTGAAACTGTGATACACGTCCATAACAATTGGCGTCGTCTATGAGATATTTTTGTCCTACAACCAGCGTGTTTTTCACATGCCCACCATCACTCAATCTCAAGCAACCAAAGACCAAGAAGTGTCGTCAAGAAATATGGAAGTGAGGTTTGCAGAGATGAAGGAAAATGTGAGGAAACTTACAACGGAGGTAGAGTCGATGCGGAAGAAGAACGAGACCCTCAAAGTGAAGAACGAACCATCAAGGGAAGACAGCCCCAAGCCAGGCTGATAGGATCGAAATGGAAAGACATAGTGTGAGACATGTACGACAGACCCAAAAACCCAGTAAAACATTTGGAAGCCTTTAAAGCTCACATGAGGCTTCACGAGTTTCCTGATGGGATCACGTGTAGGGTTTTTCCTTTTACTTTGAAAGGAATGACTCGAGGATGGTTTGGAGTGCTACAACCAGGCTCCATCGACAATTTTGAGGAACTGGGCAGACAATTCTTAACTCAATTTATGGCTAGTCGGAAGAGACTGATTTCCTACCTATTAACCGTGAAACAAAGGGATGAAAAGATGAAAAGAATGACAACAGATGACTAAGATGAAAAGATCATGTTGGCTGCTTTGATTGGGGACATCTGGCCGAGATGCCCCTTTATGGCTGAATTGGCAAGGATGGCCTCTTCGACTCTATGAGAATTTATGGATAGAGCATATGACTTCATCAACTCAAGAATACACTACTCGCATTAACAGCTAGATCAGAACAAAATGAGGAACATGTGGTAAAATGAGGTTCGAAAAAAAGATCAAAAGGGAGGTCCAAAGGTGAGAAGAGGCTAACACAAAGGAAGGCGAGACACTCACACAGGGCGTCATAGTGGCACTCGCATACACTACTATAGTGTGCATGTCCAAAACAAGACCAAAGAAGTCAGGCGTGGTGAGGAGTAGGGGCGACAAGCCCAGAAGTACTGCACGTACCATAATGCAAGTGGGCAAAGAATCGAAGATTGCCACACATTTAAACAAAAGGTCGAGGAGATGAGGGATAATGGCGAGCTGGAGCGCATTGTTGCCCAAAAAGCTACTCCACCACAGCGTTCGAGCGGTAGAAAGCATGAGGCCAAACACCAACGAAACAACAGCCCAAGAAGGAGGGGCTCACCAAAAAGAGGGAGGAGATCCCTGGAACCGCGATATCAACATCCTAGGTGGGACATAGATCGATGGAATCTACCTTTAAGTGAGATATGAATAATCGCCGGGAGATATGCCGGGGGTTGCCCCATTTCCTCTGGGAGGAAAGCATACGCTAGGCAGGCCAGGTATGAAGAAATATACAGTGTGGGAAGACCGGTCAAACAGCCTCGGATACAGATCTCACCCACCATCTCTTTGACAATGATGATTGCAGAGGAGTAGTCTACCCACACAACGGCGCACTGATGGTGACAATGCTGGTGGCAAACTACACCACACAGAGGATATTGATTGATAACGGGAGTTCCACTGACATCCTGTTCTAGGACCCGTTCGCAAGAATGAGAATTAGCGTAGACCAACTACGTCCATTACTAACTACGTTGAAGGGGTTCACTAGAGAAGTAGTGCAACCCATGGGGTCCATCAGGCTACTAGTGTCAGTAGGGGCAAACCCTCACATTGCCACCACTATGAAAAATTTCCTAGTGGTGATGACCCGATGAGCGTACAACGCTATCGTTGGTTGGCCTACGTTAAACGCCCTAAGGGCAATCACCTCCACATATAACTTGAAAATGAAGTTTCCCACGAAAGTGGAAATAGGAGAAGTTTGTGGTGAGCAGGTACTCACCCGAGAATGCTACGTCTAGGAACTCATACAAAGAGAAGGAGAAGTGAAAATGGTTGAGTCACGAGAAGACATCACCAAGGTCCCTCTATCGCCAACAAAAGTACTAATGACCGAGGCTGAAACCAAGGAAGAAGACACTTTGAGACAAGGGGAAGTGGATGAGCCCTTGGATCTTGTCAGCCTCTATTCAGCCAAACCGGAGAACACTGTGAAGATTAGGACTAGAATAGCAAGAAGTAAAAGGCGATAACTAAAACAGCTCCTCACCGAGCACAAAGATGTATTTGCATGGAACCACAAAGACATGCCCAGGATTGGCTATGACGTGATGGAACACAAACTGAATGTCAACCCGGGTGCACGACCAGCCAGGTAGAAAAGAAGGAGTTTTAGCTCCGAAAATTATAAGGTGATTACGGAAAAGGTGGACCAACTGTTGGCAGCTGGGTTCATCAGAAAAACTCCATATCTTGAGTTGTTGTCGAATGTGGTGTTGGTAAGAAAGTCCAACGAGAAGCAGTGCATGTGTGTGGAATTTACAGACCTTAATAAGGCCTGCCCAAATGATAGTTTTACTCTCTTGAGGATAGACCTGATTGTCAACACGACTGCATGACACAAAATGTCAAGCTTAATGGATGCTTATTTAGGGTACAATCAAATTTGAATGGGACAAGTTGACCAAGAGAATATGGCCTTCATAACTGATCAGAGATTATATTGCTACAAAGTCATGCATTTTGGTCTAAAAAATGCAGGGGCAAGATATCAGAGGCTGGTGAGCAAGATGTTCATATATCAAATAGGTTGAAAGAGAGTTTATGTGGACGACCTGCTAGTGAAAAACATGGAGTTCGGGCAACATATGAAGGATTTGAGGGAAGCCTTCAGAGTGCAGCACTAGTACAGGATGAAACTCAACTCGACGAAGTGCGCATTGAAAATTTATAGGGTTCATGGTGTCGGAGAGAGGTATCAAGGCCAATCCCGATGAGCTATGGACGATCGTTGAGATGAAGTCACCCACGAATCTAAATGGTGGAAAAAATAGTAGCCCTCAACAGATTTATGTCCTGGTCAACAGATAGGTGCCTCTGCCTCTCATTCTTCCAGATCCTGAAGAAGGCTTAAAACTGGGACTTTAAATGTGAATAAGCCTTTGCACAGTTAAGGGAGTACTTGGCGCACCAACCACTACTCAGTCAAACTAAACAAGGGGAACCCTTGTCGCTATATCTGGTCATGAACCCAGACGTTGTATATGCCATGTTCATAAGGGATGAAAGAAAGGAACAGTAGCCTGTGTACTAAGTAAGCAGAGCTCTAAAAGGAGCAAAAACAAGATACCCAAAGATAGAATCGATCGCTTTCGTTGTTGTGACGTTAGTTATGTTCCTAAAACTACTATCAAGGGATAAATCATGGCTGACTTTGTAGTAGAATTCACAAACTTCCAATAAGAGCTCCAGTTGGGAAGTCGTAGCAAGTGTACGTGGATGGATCATCTTGTTGAACAGGAGGCGACGTAAAGAGTGTACATGATAACATGCGATGGGGTTGAGACAAGCTATATGATACGGTTGAACTTCAAAGTGACAAATAATGAAGTTGAATACGAAGCGATACTCGATAGGTTGGCCATAGCAAAAACCTCAAGCATGAAAGAAGTTGAAATGAAGGCAGACTCACAAGTTGTCGTCGGCCAAGTCACAAGGGAGTGTTTAGTAAAGGGAGAAAAGTTAATAAAGTACCTCCATCGAGTATGAGAAGGGTGTAGTCGCCTTCAATATTTATAGCTTGAGCGAATCCCTCGAGTTGACAACTGGAAAGCCAATCAGTTAGCACGAGCAGCCTCAGTAAAGCAGGAAGAAACTTTATCATGGGAGGTTCGCATCCGGGCAATTGACACATCGATTGTAGGAACCAAGTTCTTGGAGGTAGGAAAGGACACACCAGAATGGGTGGGTGACATAATCAAATATTTGGAAACCAGAAACCTTCCCGCCTCCAGTGAGGATGCAAGGAAGGTCAGGAGCAGGGCAACCCGGTTCACTATGATAGACAAAACGTTATGCGCCAATCCCGAATAACCCTCCTAAAGAACTGAAGTCGACCACCCATTGGTCGTTCGCTCAATAGGGCGTAGACCTAGTTGGTCCTATGTCCCCAAGCAAGGAGGGAACTAAGTTTATCGTCGTCGTCGTAGATTACTTTACCAAATGGACAAAAGCCGAAGCAATGGAGATAGTGACCACCCAAAACATTATGTTACCAGGTGGTGTGTTGAGCTCGAGATCAAAGTCAAATACTCGTCCTAAGGTATCCATAAGTAAACATATAGATTGAAACAACCAACAAGACCATTGTAGGAATATTAAATAAGAAGATATGCAATAAGAAGAGGATTTGGACAGATGAATTCTTGGGAATCTTGTGGTCATACAAAACAATGTCGAAAACATCAACCAATGAAACATCTTTTGCCTTGGCCTATGGAAGTGAAGCAATGATACCGATGAATGTGGGGTTGCCAAGCCACAGGAGGAAAGGCTTCGACGCTGAGGGAAATGTCAAAAAAGTAGAAGAAAATATGGACTTGTTTCAAGAGATTAGGGCAGACGCCGAATTCAGAGTGACGACCTGCAAAAGAAAGAGAAAACAATACTTCAATGAAAGGGTGAGACTAAGGTCCTTCAAGGTGGGTGACCTAGTCCTAAATGAAATTGGAATAACTACAGCAGCAAAAGGGAAGCAAGGACCCCGATGGGAAGGGCCATACATCGTGGTGGCTAGCCATCGCTTTAGAGCCTATAACCTTAAGGACATGACGTCGAGGCATCCTCCCACTACATCAATTGCCAGAATATAGTGGGAGGATACAGAGTTGCGTGATTGAGGTATCCTCCCGCTATATTCTTATCGCGAAGGTTACGTGATCGATACATCTTCTCGCTACATCAATTGCTAGAGTCACGTGGTCGAGGCACCCTCCAGCTACACTCTAATTGCCAAGATTACGCGGTCAAGATATCTTTCCATTACACCAATCGCTAGAGTTACGCGGACAAGATATCCTCCTGCTACACTCTATTCGCCAAGGTTACATGGTCAATGCATCCTCCTGCTACACCAATCGCCAGAGTTACGCGGTCGAAGCATCCTCCCACCATGCTCTTATTGCTAAGGTTATGCAGTTGATGCATCCTCTCGGTACACCAATCGCTAGAGTTACATGGTTGAGGTACCCTCTCGCTACATTCTCATTGCCAAGATTACACGGTCGAGGTATCTTCCCGCTACACCAATTGCCAGAGTTACACAGTCGAGGTATCCTCCCGCTATACTCTTTTTGCCAAGGTTATGCGGTTGAGGCATCCTCCTGCCACACCAATTGCCAAAGTTACACGGTCGATGTATCCTTATGGTATACTCTCATTGTCAAGGTTACATGGTCGAGACATCCTCCCGCTACACCAATTGCTAGAATTATGCGATCGAGACATCCTCCTGCTATACTAATCACCAGAGTTATGCGGTCGAGACATCATCCTGTAACACTCTTATCGCCAACGTTACGCAGTTGAGGTATCTTTCCGCTACACTCTTATTGCCAATGTTATTAACTACACACTTCTCACCAAAGGTCTAAAAACAAAAAGACACCTGAGAGAAACGCATCCAAGTGAAGATTCCAATAAAAAGAAAAAAAAGAAAAAGCAAACATAACATAAGTCAAATGCCACGGAAATGAAGGAACAACATAACATCCATTGAAACAACAAACATATCGTTAAGATCAAGATGGTTCTTCAAAACATACACAGTATTCCATGCCTAATCTTAATATAAAAAGGAAAAAAAATTTCCTTCCAGGAACGGTGAGGAGGAGGAAAGGCGTCCATCATGGTGTCTCTCCGAAAGGAATAAAAAATATGATAAGCTGAGGAACGAGTTCGGATTGACTTCCAATCCAAGATACGAAGATCTGTCTCAGGATGATTAAGCAAGAATTCTCTTAATTGTTTGATCTGATGCTTGAATCCAATACCCCAAGCTCGACCCAGAATGATGTAAGTGGTTGTTAGTTGAGGAAGAATGTGAGCAACCTCACCCTGAGAGCGAGCTAGTTCGACGTTCAGCTCAGTCACCTTCGAGCATATAAGAAATGATATATAATGGGGATGATACGTCCCAACAGAATTGAGAAATTGATGAATTATATCAAGGAAGAGTGCACCATAACGATGCTTTGGAAATTGAGAAATTGATTAATTATATCCGGCTGATCCCAAGTTTACAATATTGAGTATAACTATAACATAAATTATAT
Organism: Juglans regia; assembly: GCF_001411555.2. Taxonomy (NCBI): domain Eukaryota; kingdom Viridiplantae; phylum Streptophyta; class Magnoliopsida; order Fagales; family Juglandaceae; genus Juglans; species Juglans regia. Next base: position 32,084,203 of record NC_049904.1, read on the forward strand.
TTAAAGGTTAGCATGTGTACATTGAAATAAATTATTAATAAATATTTATATGCAATAACTATTATATTTAAGCGTTAACGTGTATACATTGAAATAAATGATAATATTACGATAATCTTTCTAGCACAAAGAAATTCTTTAAAAACATTACAAGTAGCTCGTGAGTTAGATAAGTTTTATTTTGTACGTTAATAACTTAATATTTTTTTTATTTTTTATTTCTTAATGAATAAATAAGTAACTATTAGGTTGCGTTTAGATGTTGAACTGAGTTTAGTTGAGATGATTAAATATTCTTAGAATATTATTTTTTAATATTATTATTATTATTTTGATATTTGAAAAAATTAAATTATTTATTATATTTTATATTGAAATTTGAAAAAGTTGTAATGATGAGTTGAGATTAATTAAGAGGAAAATGCTGGAGCTCCTGCTGGGGGCTCCCGCTGGAGCTCTGGTGTATTTTATATGTGTATTTTTTAATTCTTTTTTTATATAGATGTTTTTAATAATTTTTAATATTTTTAAAAAATAAAATAATATTATTAAATAATACTTTCTTAATCACGAAGTAAAATAAAAAATATTTTTTTAATATTTTTTTATTTTACTTCATAATTAAGGAAGTATTTTTTAATAATTTTTTTTACTTCTTGATTAAGAAAGTGTTTTTAATAATATTTTATATTTATTTTATATTTTAAAAATATTAAAAATTATTAAAAAAATTTATATAAAAAACAATTTAAAAAAAAAACACAAACAAATAAGATGGGTTTAGGACGCAACTAAAGTCTAATGAAGTGGTGTATTTTTTTATTTTTAAAAACATTTAAAGATATTTAAAAATATTTGGAAAAAAATTAATAAAAAACTACAATTCACAGCAGTGATAAATAGTATTTATATTTTCCAAACAAAATGGTTATACAAGGTTTAAAGTAATCGATTGAAAAATTTAGTTTTAAAGTCTTTAAAACACACGAGCCGAGGTGTCAAGCCCAGCCCTTTGGATCAGCTCAGCGAAGCCCAACCCGGTTTAAACACATGAAGCGTTACGTAGGAAAGTGGTAAAACTGTAAATACAAGGTTTTCGGAAGGGCAATGAATCCCGCGCCACCAACTCAGCGGAGAGCGTCTGTCAGTTGGCAGAGAAAATGAGCGTTGTTTTAGGGTCAGGGTGCGTTTGGAGATTTGAGTTCAGTGAAGTTAAATTGTAAGGATGGAGTGAGTTTTATAAAAAGTTTTTAAATAAATTTAAATAAATTTAATTGTTAAGATAAGTTTATATATGAATTTATAAAAAATTAAAAAAAATTATCGATCTTGTGCATAAAAAAATATTGAATTAAATAAGATTGTGAATATAAAATTTTTTTAAAATGATATAAATTTAATAATTTGAGAATTAGGTATTTAGATGTTAAAAGAAATCGAAATCTAAATCTAAATTATCAACGACAAAACGGAACTTTAAAAAATAATATTAAGGGTGAGTTTAAATCTTAAATTTATATTAATTTATCTTAATTCATCATTACAATTTTTTTAAATCTCAATACAAAATATAATAAATAATTTAATTTTTTTAAATTTAAAAATAATAATAATATTAAAAAATAATATTTTAATAATATTTTATTATTTCATCTCAACTCAATTCAATTCAATTCACTTTAATATCTAAACATAATCTAAATATAATTGTAGATTGGATAACAGTCGTATAACTTTTCTTAAAAAGAATGAATTCATGGTAAAAAATTAATTTTTTATCGTATAGATTTATATCTGCTCAATTTTTTACGACATGCTATTTCTTTTCCTTAAATTCAATAGGCAAACAGAGGAAGACAGCCTTGTTAACGTTTTTACCCTCCCTCTCTCTCTCCCTGTCTCTTCTGGTCTTCATTTTTCCCAATTTTGTTCAATTATCTGATCGATCCAGGGTAAGATTTTTCTCGCTCTCTCTATTTTTTTTTCAAATTATTGTCCTCTCTCGTTGGTTTTTGAAATTTATGCCCGATTGGGATTATATATTTTATTTTCAGTTAAATAAAAAGGAAAACATTTCTAGTTGTAATCATCTGGCTCCATTTTATGCACCGAGATCGGCGAAACCAAACAGACGAGGCGTTTCTTGATATGTTTCTTTATACTTTTGAGGGTTTCATTTCCCGTGTGTGCGAACGTATGTTATATTCGACAGATATATATGGTGGTATATTTTGCTTTATTTATTTATTTATGAAGATGACTAGTTTTACTTGTTAAGCAGGTGATTCTTTTTGAGTTTGGGCTAGTTGGATTTGATATAAAAATGTTTTAGCAATTTTTATGTGATGGGTAAATGTTTGTGAGAAGATAAAGTTAGGGTTTTGGCTGTTTATTTAGTAATATTTTTAATTTGTGTACTTGGGTTTTGCCCATCTCTATTTATATAATATCGATTACTTATAAAAAAAAAAATTGGTTGGCGTTTGTCGAAATCGTTATATGAAGGAAATTTTGATGTTTCGGTATGTTGAACCGGGTAAAATTCTATGCTGATTGTTTCATACGGGGCTGGCTTTATTAGAGTATTGTTCAAGAAAGCTTATGATTTTGCTAGACTTGTTTTGATTTATATGAGACCTGAAGATGTTCATCCATGTAGAGTCTGCGTGAAATGTTTTGTGGGGATGCTAGAGAGATGACCCCCTGAAAAAAAGGAAAAAAACTGGTGGTTCTGCATTTTTCGCATTTTCTTGCTGTTTGAACTCCTGCCAACTCTCACTCTTATTTGGAAAGTCGATGTTTCTCCACTATTCACTGCTTTTATTTGTTCCGTATGCAGCCCTGACACATGTCATAGTACAAGTTGTAAGGAAATTGATAAGATTTGTGGAATTGAATAAGATTTGTGCAAGTTGTATCCCTTTTTTTGCTTCCTTGATTACCTTTTCCACGTACCTGGACTTGCCCATTCGTTTGCTAGTACTTATGTATGCATGGCCTTGTGGGTCTCTGAAGTATATACTTATCTTCCTGTGTAATATGGATTCCTATATGCTGGGATGATGGTTCTCTCATTCTTGCATCTGATTTGCAGTTGTGGATTTCAAGTTAAGTTTTCTTGCAGGAAACTAGAGAAGAAGATGGATTCTCACGATGAGACAGGATGCCAAGCTCCTGAACGCCCCATTCTTTGCATTAATAACTGTGGTTTCTTTGGAAGGGCTGCGACAATGAATATGTGTTCCAAATGCTACAAGGACGTGTTTCTGAAGCAGGAGCAAGCCAACCTTGCGGCATCATCAATAGGAAGCATAGTGAATGGCAGCTCTAGCAGTAATGAAAATGAGCCTGTCATTATGGATGCGGTGAATGTACAATCTGGACCAGTGGAGAGACAGATCTTTTCAATAGAAACATCGACTGATTCATCCTCAAGCAACTCCCTCCCGATGCCTATGAAAGAGGGCCCAAGTAGATGCATGACTTGTCGAAAGCGTGTTGGTTTAACCGGCTTTAATTGCAAGTGTGGAAACCTGTTTTGTGCAATTCATCGCTATTCTGATAAGCATGACTGTGCCTTTGATTATAGGTCAAATGCCCGGGATGCTATTGCAAAAGCCAACCCTGTTGTGAAGGCAGAAAAGCTTGATAAAATATAGGGCCAATAGTTTGAAGTGAAGATTTATGTCCTGAAGTGCGATGCTTCTTTCTACATCTACGTGTCTCTATATAAGTTGGCTGCTTGTCTTGTACGCGTCCTCCACGGAGAAAAATGGTTCAAGTCATGATAGTGAGGGCATCTGTAGAAGTCTACTCCTTGTTTATTGGTGAGGGCACCATTCTTGGCTCCAGTGTGAAAGTCTTTATTTGTGCTGGTTTGATAGACATATTCGGGGTTAACCTGTAATGTGAAATTTCGGTTGGCTGCGTTTGTTTCCAGAAGTACATGGAAAATTGGTATTCTCTGTTTCATGCATGTATGCAATGTTATGGGCATTTCTTTCAATATTCCCTACAGGTATAATGCTCTTCTTGGGTTTAAAACCATGTCTTTGAATCTTGGATAATTTTCATTGTTTTTATATTTGCTTGGGGGCTTAGTTGTGTTTCTGGTTTATCAAACTACCTTGGGCAACATGTCACATGTGTCCATTTTTTTTTCCCATCAGAAATTATATTATCTGTGTCATAGAATATATGTCGAGGAGCCATGTTGGTTTAGTTGTGAGTTGCGACTCTGTAAAATGGTGGCGATTGATAAGGCTCAGTCGAAAGGTACTTGTAAAAAAAAAAAGGCTCAGTTGGAAGTTGTTTGTCTGCAACTTATAGATCCTGTTTTATTCATAACGAAACCACGAAGGCTAGTAAATCATCTGTATGGTTGTGTTTAGACTCAGAAAAAACCTATGGTTGTAGGTGTGAATATTGGTAATTCAGGGATTAAGGAAGCCTTGAAACTTTTCTAATTAAAATAATCTTGGCACTTCGTTTTCGGCTAGTGGGCCTAGAAAAACTCTGGTTTTGGGTGGTGCAATGTTTCGGAAGAATCCGACGATTGATCACCTAAGGTAGTTCCTCAGCATTTCAGTGCTTTTTTTTTATATATGGATTAATGTGTTTTTTATTATGCTTTCTGATCTCAGAGTTGTGCTTGTGAAACAACTTAATTATCAGGTATCACAATGGGCGGCTACATCTGATGATCTCCTTATTGAATAAATTATATCCAATTACCATTTCGGTGTGATTTCAAGGCGTCCTTTTTCCAGAGACTAATGATCACTTCATCCCATCTATATGCCGGATTGGTTCCGAGTCTTCTTATTAGCTTTACCACGAATGGATTATGGAATTTTATGCTTCTTTTGTAGATCTATTATTTCACCTTCCTTCATTTGACAAAGATAAATAAATAAAATTGAGATCAAACTCCTAGAAGTGAATGGATTTTTAATTTTCATTTCATTATTATAATTTTTTTAAATTTTTATATAAAATATAATAAATAATTTAATTTTTTAAAATTTTAAAATACTAAAAATTAATATTTTATTTAAATTTATCTCATAACTCGGGATGAATCTGTAGCTGTTAAAATGATGAGTTGACAATGAAAATCGAAGGCATAGTGCTCTAGGGACGCCTCGAGCCCAACGAAGACAGGCGTGGCTTTCCTCGTATTGCGCCTGTGTACCTCCGTCTGCGACAAGCCATCTCTGGGCTTGTCTGGGGCCGGAGATATCTCTCCGTGGCTTTCTGTTTCCAGTTGTCTTTTCGTCTTTGGGTGACGCATCATGGCCTCAAAAAAAAGAATTAACGAGATGAAAATCGAACCCTCTCTCTCTCTCTCTCTCTCGACAATGCAGAAATCGGCAAGATCGTAATGTTATGATCTGTGGTTTCCTGCGTTCCCCAATCATGAGTCTAAATAATTTTTAAGAATGAACAATCGTACTAGCAAGTGATTTCCCGTGAAACAACAACGTTACGATGGGATTACAGTACATACACGAAACAAAGCATATAGAAAAGATGTAATGCCAGCACTGTAGTGTTGCAAGATTAATAAATACGTAAATGCCATGTATTCATTTTAAAAAATGTAAATAAATATTACACAACTTATAACTATATCTAAAATTACTCATCCGGTTTATACGGCTGATCCTATGACCACGGCATCGTTCCTTGAGGTTGCATGTTGGAGGATCCTGCAAGTTCCTTCCTAGATTTTTGTGCTGGTCGTATATGAGCTTTTTCAGGATTTTGTTATCGACTCGCATTAACACTAGAAAATGCTTTGAACCCAGCAGCTTGTATGCAGTCGAGGAGCGTGGAACGACCTATTAATATGAATTTTCAACGATTTAATGTAGAAAAAAGTAAGTTGACTTCCACTAAAGGATGAAGAAAAGGGGAGATTGTTTGATGCTTCTTGTTTCCTTGTTTTGTTCGTGAGTGGTTGTGCAATTACTTTTTTTTAATACAGTAGGTCGTCGCAGGGAAAAGAGGACAGCAATATACCCTCCAGAAAGCTCCCGGATAAAGGTCCTACTAATGATAACAGTAAATATGTTTGTACTGCATCAATTTTACTCGACATAATACTGTAGAATTTGTATGCTTTTTTACATTTTGTTGTTGCTCCACAACTATCTTTAGCTCAAGATAAAAAAACTTAAAACTTGGATCTCACATCTCACGTCTTATGAAAAATACACTCACATTTTATAAAAAAATCTTTATATCAAATAAAAAAGTTATAAATATATAATGTAGAAGTGAATAGTAACCGATACATATCATTCATCTAAAAGAAAATCCAACCCACTAAAGAAAAAAAGTTGGGAGGGCATAAAGGATCAGAGGGAACATAAACGTGGCAAGCAACATGAAGAAATGAACAGAGATGTCCCCACTCTCCACCGTCTGCTGAAAGCAATGTTGGTAATAGGCTATGGAGTGTATGTATTATCAAATTCATTTAGCTTTCTTCAATGCAATAAGTGAAATTTGATAGTAGGCTACTCTCACTCACCCCCACCGACTCCTGTCTGGTTTCTGCATCAAAGACAAAAAGGGGCACTCTCCAAATCCTTTTGTTGGGACTTGTTTTCTGGGGAATATTGCAACAATAAACAGCACAAACATCCAAGGTCCAAATCGATATATGTGTATTATATGTGTGCCCTTGGATGCTTAATCCCTCTCTCTTCGTTTCCGAAAGTTGACCCTTTTATAACATAGAACATTTATATACTTTTAACTTTTGAGGGGAAAAAAAAAAAAAAATCCTTTTGAAAAAGAACAAATTGGGATGCATTAAAGAAATAAAGAACATCAGTGTATAATTCATGGCTTTATTAGTGTAGATTTACGTGCCAAAAGTTATCTCAAGTGCTGAACAAATTTTCAACCGATTGGCATTCTTACGGAATAACTCGTGATCAAGGTGTCCCATATAAATAAAAGGAAATGAAATTTACAATCGTGAGTATGCAAGCGTCGTGTAGTTATTTTAAAAAAAATAAATAAATATAAGATTTACATAAAAAAAAATTAATTTTTTAACAGTAAATCCCACTCTTTTTTAAAATGACTATACGATACTTACACATTCCACGACTGTATGTAATATTATTTATAAATAAATAAATAAAATGTATGGTATCATAAATCATGATAATTCCGATGCATGAAACGGGTTGATGGACTTAATTATTATGACTCAATAAATAAATATATATTATATAAAAAATTATTTTTATCAATCATTATTCATTATTTCATATCTTACACTTCAAATTTTATAAAAAATATATAATATTCTATAATAAAAAAATTATTAAAAATTATAACTGTCGAGTGTGACCTGCATGATGTATGACAATAAATAATAATCGATACATAATAAACTGCATATTATATATATACAATTGCTAACCTAACAGGTTGAAATACAATACAAAATCTTGTGTCGGTGACTGCAATTGATTATGCATTATTGTCCTTTTGTTTATGATATCGATGGTGGGATGAATATAATTAATATGCATTGAATTATGGAGTTTCCTTCTGCCTTCTATCATGCCATATTGACCACGTTAGTAGCTAATTATTATAGTATAACATGGCTTTCTTAATTACCCGGCACGTTGCTAGCTAGTCTTTTTTTTTTCCTTTTAATTAATCAATTAACATCTCTGTTGTTTTGTCTATTATTATTACTACACGAATCACTCGATGAATATACTATTACACAAATAACATAAAAATCAATGATTAAATTTCTCATTCATTTATTAATAGAAAAATAATAATTTGTATAAGATTCAAATAAAAAAATTCAATATATTAAAAAATAGATCTCAATCTTCAAAAAATATATATATAAAAAAATATTTTTTTATCAGTAAGATTATTATTATTATTTTTTAATTGTATAAGTCTTTAAGGGCATTACTCTGACAGAAAACTTTTGTCTTGAAGCTGACATGACAGCACAAAATTTCTGTAGATTTTGCCAGAGAGACTGCAATAATAGGTGTCCTTGCACCGGACTCCGTCACGGAAAAAGGTCAAATAGAGGGAGGAGTTGAAAAATACGAAGTCAACTTGGAGAAAAATTTACACGTGTAAATGCAGTACTGGTCAATCTGTGGCAGTGGATGACAGCTGGTTAGCCTAAGTCACCGACCGTCGATCTCTTTTCACATTGGCACACTTCATCTTTCCTGATACAAATATTTCGCAGTATTAAAATGCGTCAGTCTTGCAGGCTATTTTAAAAAATAATTACAGAACGAGATTACATAAATAAATTTAAAATAATTTTATATGATGTGTTAAATTTATTTTATATTAAAAATATTTTTATAATTTTGACATATTGTATTTAATTTATAAATTTATTTTTATATAACTTTTTTATGATTAAATTTAAAATTTATATAAAAAATTTGTAGTTAATATATTATTATTATTTTTTTTTAAACTGCACCGTGTTTATAATTCAGCATATTTAGAGCAGAGCTGCCTAGATCTCTGACTACCTCTGTCTCTTTTTTGTTTGATCAACCGACTTTTCAAATTTGATTTCTTCCGTATTGACATTATCTTTAGTTTATTTTTTTAGTTAATTAATAATTATAATACAGATGTTGTTGACATTAACATATCCATGCCGTTGAAAAGAGTGGACTTTTTGTCTCTTCTTCATCGTTGTTCTCAGCAGCATCTCTTTGTCTGCACTCTTTCACGTAACATTCACGAGAAAGTCTTCTTTTTCTTCTTCCCCTCTTCTTTTTGAAGTCTCAATCGTGACTTCTCTTTTTCACGATCTTATTCTTTTTATAGACAGGTAAATATTTTTCAAACCAGTGGGTAGAATCATGACGGCCACTGCAGCAGGACAGCTCATGGATGGATGGGATTAAGATTTCTGTTGTTAAAATATAATTTTCTTTTGGATTAAATTGAGATGATTTTTAAATAATATTAAAATTTGTAAGTTGAAATTTATAAATAGTAAAACTCTTTCTCTCAATACAAATCTGCTCGTAGTTTTATTGTTTGATTTTGTAAAATATTAAAAATGATAATTAATGGTTAAATTATTTTTAGAGAAATGATATTGACAGTCATGAGTATACAAATGTCATGTAATCTTTTTGAAAAATATAATAAATATAAAATCTATATAAAAAAAATTAAATTTTTAATAATAAATCTTATTATTTTTTAAAATAATTATACGATTATTTACGTAATCTTATTTTTAATGGTTTGAGGTATACAGCTCTATAATTTATTTATTGCTCTACAATTTACTACAGAATGAATAAGGTTTCTGGTATGGTTGGTAAAAGGTCAAATCCTGTCTAACAATTTCTTAGGATTCTTTTTTCAACTTACAACAATAATGGCAAAGTTGAAACGAAAACAAGAGGATAAAGTTGAAAGGTAAAACACAGAAAAATAGAGTGGTAAGTAATGTAGCTAAGGTTAATCCTTTCCATGAAACGCCATTGATGCTTTTCTTTCTTCTTTTTTTTTTTTTTTTTCAAGGCGGCTGCCGGGCGGGGGGGCATTTAACACACAACCAAGTGCTTTTTTTGGGACCTGAAGCTAGGAAAGTGGTTGAAGAAAGAGTAATCTCGTTTACTTCTGTTAATATACTGATTAAATAAAAAAGTTCCAAAGATGCCCATATCAAATACTGTTCTCTGAGTATGACTTGACACTGTGTGCTTAAGCCTGGCTTATGCTACCAAATTAATGCTAGTCATTTGGTTTTACCTTTTATTTACGTTTAAAATGTCAAAACATTCTGTGAAATATTGTTGAGTAATGCTATACAGTACATTCTTATCTTATTTTAATCATAATAAATAGTATGTGATATATTTATCATTATTATATGATAAATAAATATGTAATAAATATGTCATATCTTAATTAATAGAATAAAAATAAGATGGTAATATGTAATAGAATTTTTTATTATAAAATATAATTTTTACTCTCAGAAATTGTTTGACTATTTTTCTTTTCGTTTTATTTCTCTTGGGGAAGAAACAGTGGGGGGAGCCGAGGAGGAAGTTTTCTTTGGGCTTGTAGAATTTTTATGTAAAAGGTTCGACCTTTATAAGAAATCCTCAAAAGTTAATGATGACGTTTTGTAACTTTGCAAAGATACTCTTGACCCCATCAATATCCTGTAATCTATTCCTCCGAGTCCCACTCTCTCACTTCACTGATATAATATAGGAAAGATTGAAAAGAAACCCCCCAAGCTCTCTCAGCCACCTCCAATGGCCACAACCTGCAAATACCCGTTTCTTCTCTCTCTAATCTGCACATTCTTCGCTCTTAACTCAGCTTCATCTGAGGCAGATATCCTTTTAACCTTCAAGGCCTCCATTGTAGACTCAAAGAATTATCTCTCTTCCTGGTCTAATGCCTCAGCCACCCATTATTGTAACTGGACTGGAATCACCTGCACTCCCACACCGTCACTCTCCGTTACTTCTCTCAACCTTCAAAACCTAAACCTTTCCGGTGAAATCTCTTCTTCAATCTGTGAGCTTTCCCATCTTTCTCACCTCAATCTTGCTGAAAATCTTTTTCATAAGCCCATTCCTCTTCATCTCTCTCAGTGCAGTACTTTGGAAACTCTGAATCTCAGTAACAATCTCATTTCGGGTCCAATCCCAGTTCAGATTTCTCAGTTTGGTTCTTTGAAAGTGCTTGATTTCAGCAGAAACCATGTTGAGGGAAAGATCCCAGAAACCATAGGCTTACTGCAGAATCTTGAAGCTCTCAACTTGGGAAACAACTTACTTTCAGGTAGTGTACCTGCTGTATTTGGGAACTTATCTGAGCTTGTTGTTCTTGATTTGTCTCACAATGCATACTTGATGAGTGAGCTTCCCAGTGACATTGGGAAGCTTGAGAAGCTGGAGCAGCTTCTTTTGCAAAGCTCTGGTTTTTATGGTGAAATCCCCGACTCTTTTGTGGGTTTGCGAAGTTTGACCATTTTGGACCTTTCCCAAAACAATCTGAGTGGTGAGGTTCCTCAGACACTAGGATCTTCTCTCAAGAACCTGGTGTCTCTTGATGTTTCCCAGAATATGCTTTTGGGGCCATTCCCCAATGGCGTTTGCAATGGAAAAGGCCTTATAAACCTGAGTCTCCATACAAATTTCTTCAGTGGTTCAATAGGCAACTCCATTAGCGAATGTATAAATCTTGAGAGGTTTCAGGTTCAGAACAATGTGTTATCTGGTGATTTCCCTAATGGTTTATGGTCATTGACCAAAATTAAGCTTATCAGAGCTGAAAATAATAGATTTTCTGGAGAAATACCCGATTCAATATCAATGGCTGCTCAATTGGAGCAAGTTCAGCTGGATAACAACAATTTCACTGGTAGAATTCCTCAGGGTCTTGGGTTGGTTAAGAGCTTATACAGGTTTTCTGCATCTCTTAATGGTTTATATGGTGAACTTCCTCCAAACTTTTGTGATTCACCTGTTATGAGTATAATAAATCTCTCTCACAATTCTCTTTCGGGCCAAATTCCAGAGTTGAAGAAGTGTAGGAAGCTAGTCTCGTTGTCCTTATCAGACAACAGTCTTACCGGAGTAATTCTACCATCCCTTGCTGATTTACCGGTGCTAACTTACCTTGATCTTTCTGATAACAATCTCACCGGTCCCATCCCCCAAGAGCTTCAGAACTTGAAACTTGCACTGTTCAATGTATCCTTCAATCAACTATCCGGTAGAGTTCCATACTCTTTGATTTCAGGTCTCCCGGCTTCATTTCTGGAAGGAAATCCTGGACTTTGTGGCCCTGGATTGCCCAATTCTTGTTCTGATGACCAGCCAAGACATGCAAGTGTTGGTCTTATGACAGCCATGTGCTCTGATATCTGTAGCTTTTTACTTGGGACTTTGATTGTGCTCTGATGCTGGTAGCTTTTGGTCTTGGGACTTTGATTGTAGCTGCTGGGTTCTTCGTCTATCATAGATATTCCAAGCAAAAATCTCAAATGGGAAGTCGGCGCTTGGTAGTCTTCTATCCTCTTAGAGTCACCGAGCATGAATTGGTAGTGGGAATGAATGAAAAAACTGTGGTAGGAAGTGGTGGAGCTTTTGGTAGAGTTTACATTTTAGGTTTACCGAGTGGTGAACTTGTTGCCATAAAGAAACTTGTTAATTATGGGAGCCAGTCATTTAAAAGTTTGAAGGCTGAGATTAAGACATTAGCCAAGATCAGGCATAAGAACATTGTTAAGATTCTTGGGTTTTGCCATTCTGATGATTCAATCTTTCTAATTTATGAATTCTTACAGAAGGGGAGTTTAGGGGATTTGATTCACAGACCAGGTTTTCAGCTGCAGTGGCACGTGAGATTGAGAATTGCCATCGGGGTTGCTCAGGGATTAGCATACCTTCAGAAGGATTATGTCCCACGCTTACTTCACAGAAGTGTCAAGTCAAATAACATTCTGTTGGATGCAGATTTTGAACCAAAACTCACAGATTTCGCACTCAACAGAATTGTGGGAGAAGCTGCATTCCAGTCAACCAGGGCCTCGGAGTCTGCATTATCCTGTTACAATGCTCCAGGTGAGGGATCCGACTTGAAACCGTGCCTCAACTATGCCAGCTTGTGTCCTATACCCACAGAGTAATCCTGTCTTAGGTCACACCACATAAGTGGTATTTGAATGCCTGAATTCTGTATACTGCTGAAATTACCCCCATAAAAATTTTACTGCTTACATTTTCCTTTTTGATTACATGATAAGTCCCTCTAAAACACACCCTTTCTCATCTGTATCATATGATTTGAGTCTTGATGATCTTATTGGGTCCTTATTGCAGAATATGGGTACAGTAAGAAGGCAACGGAGCAGATGGATGTTTACAGCTTTGGTGTCGTATTGTTAGAGCTAGTGAGCGGCCGACAGGCCGAGCAAGCAGAACCAGCAGAGCCTCTTGATATTGTCAAATGGGTGCGAAGGAAAGTTAACATTACCAATGGAGCATACCAAGTTCTTGACCCCAAAATATCAGGTTCTGCACAACAAGAGATGCTTGGGGCTCTAGATATAGCTCTCCGTTGCACATCTATGATGCCAGAGAAACGGCCATCCATGTTTGAAGTTGTGAGAGCACTCCAGTCCCTAGACTCAAGGACCACCCTTCCAAGTAGAGCGTTTTCTACTTCTGAAGAGGATTTATCCAGTCTGAACATTGAACCAAGGAATTAACACCCCCCCACCCCCCTTTTTCCTTATTTTTTGAAGTCTTAATGTAAAGCCAACTTGTTTTTCCTCCTTTTGACTTCTGATTGAGAAAAGCATGTGCTTGGGCATGGTAGTTTCTGGTCTGCACCAGGATTTGTTTTGGGATTCTGTTTGATAGAAATACAAGATTTTTACAATGTGCTAATAATAAATGGTCATGAGTGCCAGTTTTAAGGAACTTGATCCAGTGGTCCTGGCAACAATCTGTTATCTGAACCGGGATTTCTAGAACCGAAAGTAACAATATGTTTTGGTTCAGGAGACAGACAATTGGGTTCTTTGGACGGATTGTCTTGAATTGGTTGGGTGTACATGACTTTCTGATACTCGCATGGAAATGGAAGTAGATTGTGTTTTGAGAAGAAACTCCGATTCAAATTGCTTGCCATGAGGTCGGAGATTGATGCTCGTATTTTCTTTATGGATACATCTCAAGATTTAAATATCAGAATTCAGGGATCTGCACCTTTCCGACTTGAATATGTGAGACTTGTTTTGTATTTACAAAACTTGCAATGGTTGTGGGGTTTTTGGATTTTGGTTTTGTCGATTGGATCCAATAATGTAATACTGGCATGGTTGTTTCTATACCACCTCTCTCATTCGGTGGATACGAAAATAGGGTTATCAAGGATTCCTACAGTTAAACTGTTTTCGTGAAGCCCTTCGGCCTGCAGGTATACTTGAAAACCGTACATTCGTTTCACAAGGCAAGACGTCATTTCGCAAACTCCCAAAGAACATCATCACTTCTATTTACTAAAATCAAACCAATAAAGCTTATATTTTTGTAAAGAAATATTATACAAGGGTTGACACGGCCTCGTTTGTTTTCAGAAAACATCTCATATCATTTTATCTAATTATTACAACTTTTTTAACTTCCAATACAAAATAAAATAAACAATTCAACTTTTTCAAATTCTAAAATAAAAATAATATTAAAAAATATATTATAATAATATTTTATTCAACTTTTTAATTTTCATCTCATTTCATTTGATTTCTAAAAATGAATGAGCCCTTAACAGAAGGGGAGAGATTGACTGTGATGGTGACGAACAAGAACTCCACTGATGGCTGCGATGGTGGATTTCCACTTGAAGGACGAATTATGGAGGTAAACCCTTCACCGTGAAGCTTAAAACATGGAGATTTTCATCCGTCACAAGCCATGGACATGGTGATGAAGAGGGATTGAATGTTGCAAGCAGTAGTTGGACCTTCTCTCTCTCTCTCTCTCTATTATTATATTATATATTATATATATATATATATATATATATTTTCATGGAATGGAATCAATCATGAAACTGTATATGGTAATTGAACACTGTCTAATATACAAAGAAGCTGATGCCTGATGGCTTGGGCTTTGGCCACAATACAAGACAACCAATAAGAGACATGAAATTGTGAAAATAAATGAGGGAAAAAAGGAAACAAATTTAAATATACAAGTCCCTCTTTTGACATTCACACGGACCAAACCTCGCGAAGGAGTTCATACCTTGCATTTGTGCTGGCATAATCAGTATGTTCCTGTATACCATTTCCATTTGCCGTGATCGTTGGTGAAGAAGGCAGTTTTTCAATGATGGATGTAAGAGGAGAATCCAGTTCCTCTAGTTCTTCATCACTCTTATACCCCTTCCTCTGTACCGCAGACGCACTCCTTGCCAATGGAGGTCTTTCTCCAGCCTCTGCAACTTTCTCTGCCACCTCAGCGGAGGAAGGAGGGTTGTAAATAAGAGGGGCAGCTGTATAAGGGAAGCTTCTAGCAGAATCTCCTGACAATCTCCGCTGCACAATGCTCTAATCAAAGGAAATAGCCATACATCAAAGACTAGTTACCATCAATAATCTCTTCATAATAGAGGAAAAATTGATCAGGCCTCTCTATAGGAACCTAATCCTTTTTATGCAAATTGCAAACATCTGGTATGGGATCTATTTAATGTTCCAAACCTATCTACCATAAATGCACCACTCTGCAAGTACTGGAGCTTGAGATACCAAAACGAGATTTTTAAGACAGCTCCGTGGGTTTTGTTGAAAGTAAATTATACCTCAGCATTCAGCGCCTCCAATACAGCTCCTGGGACAGGATCCGGACAGAATTCATCTGGGGTAAAGTTGCAGAGTATTCGTTTGATCAATGGAAGACTGATTGATGGGCATACCTAGAAAACACGAGACCAAAAAGTTCAATCAAGTTAGAGATATGAAACTCAACATAGATGAGAAACTAAAGCCTATTCAACCTTAATGTACAGAAACAGACCTCCTCTCTAACGGGTTGGTCCATAAGCATGTCCTTCGGAAGCATCAGGAGATCACTCAACTCGTTAAGAAGAAGAAAAGATTTAGGTTCACCAGCTCCACCCTGCAGGTCATCATCCTCACTGTCATGCTGATGTTCCTTCAGAGAATCATCACTATCCATGCCAAACATATCAGTAAGCCATCTAGACCAGTTGCCAATCTGCATGAAGGGTAGCCTCATGTTAACTCATGGAATAACAACTCCTTAAAATTTATAGACTAAGGATGGTCTAATACACTGATAGGTCACATTGATAAGGAGACATTGCACTCCAAACATCTCTCTCCCTCTCTCTCTCTCTCTCTCAGTTTTTTCCAATACAGATGTAGACAGATTTTGCTGGAGCTGAAAAATCAGCTCTAAAAAACAAAATTCAGGTTGATTTCAGTAGAAATTACTCTCTGGACTCGAAATATTACAAGTCAAATTGAACTAATTGGTGATGTCCTCTCTCCAACAAACTGAAAAATCAGTTCATATTTGAGAGGGCTAGATCTCAATAGATGAGGCAGTCAACTTTTTAAGGCAATGGTTAGATAATCTATGCAAACCACATAACAGTAAACTGAAACATAATACATACAGAATTTTTGAGTTGGGCACCAGATCCAAAACTCAAATCTCCAGCTGGAATAGGCAGAACCTTGGAATCAACAATGGGATCTGATATAGGATCAGTTGGAATCTCATGGGCAGACTCACGCAGAATAGCATTGAACATTGCAAAATCTAGTCTGGCAACACATCGTTCCATAACCTAATCAAAGGAATCACACCTAATTAATCCATCAAAGTAAATAGAACTTAAGGAAGCTTATAGAAGACAGAGTTTGCTAAGAGATCAAGGAAGATGAGAAAATTGGGTAGCCTGAACTTCTAATTCAGTGCATGTGACAAAGAAATTGAAGTCACGGAAAAAGGACAAACAGTTGTTAAAAGCTTCGTACCATTCTTGCCAATACTGGCAAGCAACCACATTCATGCCCCCCTGCTCGAACAGGGCATAGCCGTTGAAAAGCATCCTGAAAAGCATTTTTCCAGAGGTTGACAGAAAAGCTGCCTTGCTGCTGGTCACCCAGGGCTGGTCCCAACAACCTTCCAATGTTTTTATTGGCTGACATATTCTCAGATGAGGAGAGCATGTTCGGAGTTAAAGCCTGAAAACTCAAAATGTGGTTAAAGTCATTCATAACAATAATAGTCGGTTAGAAATTAGCTAATGGCTATACAAAAAAGCTTGACTAGCAAAATTTTATTTTAAATTAAAAAGAAAAAATTGCTTCATTGGATGATCACCATGTTTTTGTTATAGTATCTAGATTACTTCGTACTAATTAATTATTCGGCTTTTACCTGCCACCAAACAGACTCAACTATCCGAGAGAAAATCCAGGATTCAACTTTTTCTAATGCTGCCGTGAAGGTTCCTGTCTCCTGCCAATCCTCAACAAGCTGCATAAAACCGTTAGCCTGTTTGCTACCATAGCCACCCTTCCATTTCAATGTTGTAGACTTCCCTTCACTGCTCTTGCTACTCCCATTTGACTCAGAAAGTCTTGCCAGTGGACTGAACTGACGGGAACGCCCAAATGCTTGTGAGATTATCTCCCTCAGCACAACAGTGTTTGTCAACCAGAAGGTTAACCTTGGAACATAAAAGGATAGAATATTTGTTAGCTTTACACTACAAAATTTTACAAGACAGTTCAAAGAACTCTAGCTATATGTACCTTGGGACATCATTACCGCAGGACTTGGCAATTAAAACAAGCCCCGATATAGTATTTTTAGCAACTGTAGCTCGCTTGTCTAGAGTCCAATGTTTGCAAGCATGAATGTAGAGTCTAGAAAGGCGTCGAGCAGGTGTGTGCACCTTATGTGCTGAGCTCCCATGCTCAGGTACCACAGAATAGAGAGAAATTTCAAGAGCAGCAACTTCTCTCAGCTCCTCTTCAAGTCTTTCAATTCTCATTTCCATTTCTTCAATCTTTTGCTCCAAAGCTGTCTCGTCCTCATGTTCATCACTTTCTTCAGCATTAACTATGTCGTCATCAGTTCCAATACTCTGAGCACTATTTGAGGCCCCATCCAAAACATCAACTTCTTTTACCTCTTCAACAGGCTTATCATCAACTCCTGCAGAAGATTCTGCTGAAGTTTCAGAAGCAAATTTCATTTTCTCGGAATCAGTCTCGGAAGAACTTTGGTCAACCACTTTAGGAGGCCCCCTAATTGCACTGGTGGATTTCTTAGAACTGTTATGTAATACTTTAGATTGGGGTTGGTTTGATTGGGGCTCAGATCTCTCTTTTGATCTGCCAAGACCACTTTCTGTGGGACTCCTTTCAAGGCCCGAAGCTCTTTCTACATTCTCACAATCAGCAGTCAGCAAATCCCCTTGAGACGATATTGAATCTTTTACTGACTCTGAATATGACACTTCTTCCTTACCCTTGTTAGGTCCTTTCTCCAAACCAATAGAAGGATTATCTACAACTTCATCCTTGCTTTCTGTAGAGATCATTGCATTGGTTCTCAAACCTCGAGGTGCCTCCTCAAACCTGTTGAGATCATCCACATAATGTATAACCACGTTTTCATAGACTTCAGAGGGCTCCGTGCCCGTGTTCGAATCAATTACTAAAGCACTTGAGTCTGGTTTAGAAAATGATGCTTTAGAACGGGATTCTTTTGCTTTCAAAGTTTTACTGACATTTTCTTGATGAAGTTTATTGTCTCTCCTTCCAGAGCGCTTTGTCTGGTTGTTATGTGAAATTTTCTTCTTGTCAATCTCTTTCATACTTGGTTTTACCTTCTTAGATTGCAATCAAATGAAAAACCTAAGAAAAGGAAGAAAAGATTAAAAGTCAACAACCCGAGGAAAGCTCCTTGAGAACATAGCCAGTTCTAGATGCACAATTGCACTGACTTTAGTTGGAATAAGTTCCTCCTCATCTAACGTGCCAGAAACTTCTCATGTAAGGCTGCAACAAGGCACCAGTTTGGGTCGTTAGAAGAACATGCCAGACATTGAACAAAATGAAATACCATTGTGCTAGGTATTGCCCATATAATTTTCTCAACTAAACGCAAACATGAGCCCGCGGGTAAGAATAATAAGGATTTAAAGTAATCACTCAACTTGTCAGCAAACAATCAAACGGGTAACAACAAAGGCACCCGAGAGATGCAGGAAGAATAAAAAGAGACAAAAGGACAGGAGACAAGTATTTAAACCATTCAGCATGCTACAGCTGAACAACTCATATAAAGTTAGATGCTAACCAGAAAGTGTATGTATTCACGAAGATAAAGGTGTAAGAAAGCATCTAGTGTACTCCTCTAGACCAAACCCCAGAACAGAATAGAAGCAAGTACAAAGGTGATTCTTGATTATCAACCAATGGAGAATACTGTCTCAGTATTGAAGTAAAGGTTGACCCAACAGGATATTAGCTTGAATTACCAACCGCATGAAAGGGTCACACACACTAAAATGTTGTAAAATTTACAAAAATATCAGGACCTCAAACCAGAAAGTCAAGTCGAGCACTAAGGTGTTAAGGGCCCGTTTGGATACAGAGGTGACATGAAACTAATTTCAACTAATAATCTCACTATTATTCACAAATTATATCAACTCATCTCATCTCACTGTGACTTTACTTGATTCATTTACTATGTAGCCTATGACCAGGATTAATTTCATGTTCAAGCTTGGTTCCAATTTCGCAGAGGACCTCTAAAGACCGATAAAAATTGGAAAGGGAAAAGAAACACTATTGGAAGAGCTGAGCTAAAAGATAAACAGGGCACTAGTTGCTTCATTCAACCCGACGACAAGCAAAAATGGATCGGAATCAAACGGTCACGCTGAAGGATTGAAGCGACGGCGTTTCAACTATTCGATAACTATTCGATTTGGTTTGTATCATAACCACAAACAAGGAGAGAGAATTTGAACCACTCAAGTGACCTGACCAGCGGTCCAGCACTCACAGACTCCCTGCACGGGGGAAGGGTCGTCATTGCCACGTAGAACGAAACCTACCGTCCGATGGACCAGACGAGTCACCGGATAGGAACTGTAACGAGGCTTCGATACCAAGGCTTAGCTATCAAAGAAGCAACAGAATTTTTCTACTTCATCACCTCCATTTCATGAAATCTGCACTTTAAAACCACATAGAATTCCATGTTCTAATTGGAAGAATCACGACACCAAAAACTTACTCTTTCGAGAACCTGATCTCCTCCATTTTCAGTCTCACCCAAGCACAGCGACAAAACTATAACTACTAGTTGACAAGCCAGATCCAAATTTCGAAAACAAACAGTGAGAACGCCAAAATCCAAGAATTACAACTTACAATTCAGCAAGTTTCAAATTTTACAATCAGAACAAAGAGAGTGAGAGAGATAAACATGAAGTTCAGCCAAAACAGAAACTAACAACACGGCCTCACAAAGAGACTGAAGCGAAGAAAGCGAAATTGCACAGAAAGAGACAGGATCTAGCTAGGTATCTATCAAAAGCTTCCTTCGGACCACATATATTTCTCATTTTCTAGCTAGGTATCTATCAAAAGCTTCCTTCGGACCACATATCTTTCTCTGTTTTTCAAAGAACAAAAGCAATAATGCGTTTCCCCTGCTGTCAATTTCCGCGGCAGTACTCAACTGACCAACGGAGAAAAACGATGACGAAAACAATAATGACAGTAATACTAAAAACAGCTGTAAACTACAAAGAAAAATTGCCAAACAAAAAGAAAGAGCCAAAGTGAAAAATTGAAACTCACCGCAACTTTCTGGTCCTCGCTTCGATAATGCTGGGTATCAAACTTTTCAATCTTCCTGATTTATTATGTGAGCAGGAAAAGCTCCTCTCTCTCTCTCTCTCTCCCTTAATGGTAGATTGGTATTTCTGTAAGAAGGCTGTACTTTCTGAGGATACTTGGCAGTGCGGGGCTGAGTGCGGGAAGGTGGACATTTAAAACGGCAAGAGTTGTTGCTGTGATTTGTGGAAACTTCGTGGACTTTGATGTACTACGGACCGGTTGAGGTGACCGGGAGGCGTTGTCGGTGCTGAGGAAATCCACCGGGTTTTACCGGTTACTCCAAGCGTTATGTGCACATTTTTTTGGTATACCTAAACTGCCATCATTGTCTCGGTTGAATTACCAACATCGTCGTTGTCTCTGATCCTCTTTTTTTTTTTTTTTTTTTTTGGGTGTCTCTCTAATATTTTTCAATTTAATTGATATCTTTATAATTGGAGAAGAATGGTAAAAATATAAAATTTGCAAATCAAACTGACAATAAATTATATAAGCTTATAGAATATATTTTTATAATTTTTATAAACCTAACAATATTAGAACATATATGATCTCCCAACACTACAAGCAATAGATGACCTAAAAAGTATTTCAGATTGGCTTGTCCAACCTATCATAAAGGATATTAGGAATTCGTTAAACACCTTTTTAAACTAACAAATCAGAAAAATTTATCGAAATCTCAATCGATGAGCACATTCAAAATGCACAGTCGATAGCCTCCAATTATTTATATGGAAGCATACCCTACTGACGCACCTAGACAATGCTTGTAATTTACTAACTGGAATGAAGCCTTATTTGCAGAGGAAAAAAAAAAAAAATCTTCCAACATATCCAATATTTCCATTAATAATTGAAAATCTTTTTTCTCTGCCCAACCAAACTAAGGACTCGTTTGTTTTTAGAGATAAGATGAGATGAGATGAAATGAGTTAAGATTAAAATTAAAAAGTTGAATAAAATATTATTAGAATATATTTTTTAATATTATTGTTGTTTTGAGATTTAAAAAAGTTGAATTGTTTATTTTATTTTATGTGAAAGTTTAAAAAAATTATAATTATGAAGTGAGATGAGATGAGATATTTTTAGAAAATAAATAAGACCTAAAAGATTTTTTTTTTCTTTATTAAAAAATAATTGTTATAAACAATAAATTATTTTGAAAGCAAATGAATGTTATAATTAAACCAGGGGGTGGAGTTTAGGTCGGCCCAAGCCAACTGGGTTTGTAATTGATGGGATGGGATCATCTTGCTCAGGGGTCCCAAGGAAGTTGCAGTGTTTATCTTCTTATTACAATCTCATCTTTTCTGTACACTAGACTAGAGTGAGAGTCAATTTTTCACCCAGTTTCTATAATCATTACATATTTCTTCTTCTTCTTTTCTTTTTCTTTCTGACAGCTTTTTGGAAGACAAGATTCATGCATTTGCATCCTCTGAACAGACATTAAGGACCTAGCCATGATCATAAACTCATAATTAATACTGATATCAATAGTTTAAAGAGAGCGTCAGGCCTCCAGAGTGTCTATTATACATTATAAATTATATTTATTACTCATTATATGTTAGCGAACCCTTTTCCTTCAACTGATATAGAGTCAAGACACTTCGATCGGTTGCATTCACGTGGCAAGAACAGGACGACTACATTAAAAACTACAACATGCATTAAATGCTTAAACGAGTATTTCTGCATAACTTTACTTTTAACTTGTAAGAACAAATGTTTTTTTGTTTTTTTATCTTTTGCTCCAAAGAAATGGTTGGCTGGCCTGGGGTCAAGTCCACGAGCCAAGTATCTGAACAAGATGAGATCTGTGCAGGAAAAAATATGTAGATAATAGAACAGTACTAGCTCTGAGATCTGGAGCATCGATCCGCCTTAAGCAACTTGTTAAATATATATGCCAGCTGGTTAGGCATGGTGGCCAGGATTATACGAAGAGACGTACGTTTGGATCGAGCAGACCAAAAAACAAAAAGATTATTTGATTAAATGGAGTACAAATTGAACGCTAACCCCATGATCTGGGTCCATTTATTTTATGTCTCTTTGGTTTTTTAAGATTTTCTTCGCGAGTCATTTTCAGATTTTGTTCCTTCTTTGTATTTCATTCAACTTTACAGCCAACTCATAATCAGAATTAACCCACAAAGAGTCAAAAGGTAGTATTTCCAGGCATGCAGGCGACAATCTGCACAGCTTACTCATGTGATCGCTTTAATACTGGCGGGTAGCTTGTCCAATCGTTACAACATGTTAGATCAACCACATATACATATGTATATACATATCAATTCTATATAGAAAAGGAAATTTATAGATAAGTGTACCTATTATTTGTATCAAACATGTTTTTTTTTTTTTTTTAATTTGTGTTTGTTTATTTTTTTGTATTGTGTTTATTTTTTTTTTTTTTTGTATATATTAAATTTACACTGCCCCACACTCCATACTCCATAGACTAGGATAAGCAAAAGCCTTAGATTCAATTTCCATTATATATATGCGTTATAAGCCACACCGACAAAAATGTTAACTGGAAGTCAGAAACCCGCCCGGCGCCCATTTCTGTGACCATTTTTTCCGTCACCCTTTGCCGAGGGACAAAAGAAGCTGGTGGGATTCTCTTAACTTTAGAGAGGCACCGACAATGTATACTCGCTTCAAAATATTTTAAGATTATTAGATAAAAAAATTTTAAAAAATTATAATAATTAAATAAAAAAAATAAGATGAAATAAGTTAATTAGAATTATGAAAAGAAACGATACCTTAAACAACTATTTAAATCTCGACCTTTTTTATTTTTTGGAATTTAGATGCAAATAGTTTATAGAGAGAGATGTAAGAAAATTATTTCCCAACTTTGGGATGGAAACATGGATATTAAAAAATAAAAAATCTACTCAACCTCCTACTATTCATACAACCTCCACACTCTACATTATTTTAAATTTTTATTATTTTTTTCTTTTATTAAATATTTATTATATAAATAATGAATAAAAAATTTAAAATAATTTAAAAAGAATAAACTCAAAAAAAAAATTAAAAAAAATATTAAAAATTTAAAAAATTTAAAAAAGTGTGGAGTGTGGAGTGTGGTGGATGTTGTGTAGCAAAACTCATTAAAAAAAGTTTATTTTAATAGGATCCAGTTGGTAAGTGTGGCCCTGGCGAATGTGGACGCGTGGTAGGCAAACATGAGACTGAGACGGTTGATGTATGCAGCGTGGGTCCTACGTTAGTGGGTTAGATATTGATGTCCGGGTCCTAGAAAATTATATATTTTATAAATTGATTTAATTTCGAATATTTATTTTATAATAAAAATAATTTTATAATTTAATCTATTACATTAATTTAAAGGGCAAACTTTTGATTGGATCATATTTGTCTTCTACTTATTAGTATGCGATTCTGTCACACGAATTACGTGAAATATAGTGCTTTCCTCGTGTTTTAGAAATGCCTTTTCCTGAGCAGCCTATGAAGATTAATGTGAGTGACATCTGCATTCTACTTTACCAATATTTGATTATATTAAAAATAAATAATTAAAAAAATATATTTTTCACGTTTTAACTTTATACCCTGAGCTCTTTACTATGCATTCAGATATATATATATATATATATATATATATATATAGATATATATTTTTTTTTAAAAAGTGCTTTGAGAATAGCAGATATTGTTTCTGGAAAGCTAATAAATTTATGCCATGGGAGAAACGATCTTTCTCTTTGAACCATCCGTTTACTATTTTATTTATTTTTTTAAGTTTATTTCTTTTCAGTAGCATCACTCCTCTCTACTCCTATGCATTCATCTGCTCGAGTATTTAAAATTTTTTTTTTAACTGATGACTCGTTTAAGTAGTAAAATAATATGAGATGAAATGAGATAGTTTTAAATTATAAATAAATAAAAGTTTAAAAAACACACGCTAAACAGAAATATGGAAGTGCCTAGCAGAGTTTCTACAAGCGAGTTTTTGACGAATGAGTGCAAAGGAATAGATGTCTGATGCAGAGAGTTTCTGAACGTAAAAGAAAGAAAGAAATTTTAAAAAAATATATAAATAATAAATAGTTTTACTTATCATTATTATTTTCTTTAATATTTTTGAAATACGAGTCAACCATTAATGAAGTGTCATATCCTAGTTATAATTGCTTGCATAATAGATTCATACTTGAACTGTCATAACCTATTTATGCAGATTAGATTCATAACAGTTTTGGAGCTTTCCTAAACACTTGTTTATTTGCTTTTTCTGGTGACCTATGCAAAGAACATAATGATTAATTTGATTGACAAATATTTAAGCAGATCTTCTCTCGATGCAAAAGACAAAGCCAACTGAGATGTGGAGCTTGAAGCTACTGAAGGCTCTGGTTTTAACTTTAAAGGGCTACTGCTCCGGATAGACCCATATCAGCTACGGGCCAGTTATTTGCAGATATATTGGCATTTTACATCAAACTTTCATTTATTTATTGCTTGCTTGTTGAGTCGACAATGGCCACTGCCAATTCTTGGACTATAAAAGATCGAATGTACCAAAAGCTTATCCTCCTTTTTTTCTTTTATCTTTTTAGTTTGCAGTTTGATGCTTCATAGCAAGGAAAAGGGCACCAAAAACTATTAAAACATCAAAAAAAGCACTCTTTTTTGGACTGCCTAATCATAACTACAAGCGTAACGTGACCATCATTGCCTAAGCACTTCCATCGAATATTGGGCTTCCTGGCGACCATTCAAGTAAGAAACAATTTGAAGAGAACAAAAGCATAACATCTTCTGTGATTGTAAAGCAAAAATTCGGTCGGTTCACCTTTATGCATACACGATACACCTTTACCAAATTAGTAAAAATTCATTATGGCGATCTCCATATATCTTACAGCTAAAAGTGTAAATCTGTACAGAAGCTGAGCTTATATTTCTTATTAATCAATAATGCTACATACAGTGTAGAGTGCGTAAGCGCTGTGCAATCATTTTGAAAAAGAGTAGGGCCCACTGTTAAAAAATTAAGTTTTTTCATGTGAGTCTCATATTTACTCATTTTTTTCAAAAAAATTGAATGGCACTTACGCACTTTATGACTGCAAATATCATTTCTCTTTTGACAAAGCATCATAGCTTAGATAGGGTGGAAAAAAAGAAAAAGGAAAACAAAGATAGACAAAGCATCATAATGCAATCTTTCAGAATAAAAATAACAAGCCAAGTCACACTAGCAGCATAACAATTAACCTGGAAAGAATGCTGAAGATGGCAACAAGGATAAAATAATACCCGTTAACCAGAAATTCATTCATCACAATGAACCAATCTAGAGCAGGACTCCTAACTCCAAGCTACTATGATGACTAAAAAGTTCAAAAATGTGTACCGTAGCATAAAATAAGATTTTGTAATTATAGAAAACAATTTAAGTTTTATGCCAGAATTTAGCAACTATAAAACAATCAAATGTGATCAAGGATATGAAGTGCCAAATATTGCATTAGGGTAATAGATATGTCTAGGAGAATACAATACTAATAAAAAAAAGTATAGGTGCATCCCTTGGAGTGTCGAACCTTTTAGGCGCCTAGCAATAACACCCAATTGCATAATTGTGATTCTGAAGAAAGCATAAATTCCCTTCATTATAGAAAATCAAGGTTTACCCCAGCCATGAATGCAGACACGGGTGGCCCTTCCTTTCAAATTTAATCCACTAGCAATAGGTTTTATTTTTATCCTTTTATTGTTTGATAGATAACGACCAGCAATAGAAGATTCAGATAGGAAGATGGACAATAGCTTTCCAGGCTTCTTAAAAGAAGATGGGAAAACTTCAAAACAAACTATGGAAGTAAACAAAAGAAATGCATCCTTAAAACAATTATAAGAAGCGTGACAAGGATGTTTCCAATACCCAAGCCTTAATCAGGAACATGTTAGATGATGTGGAGCCAGTGAAGACAAGTGGTAACCCGTATAATTTACTTTCGAGTCCAGTTAAGTTCCTTGTAATTTCCAGATTTTACTGAAAATGGGCTGTATTTGTGACCAGTGATCTGTCTCTTGGACAAACTTTGAGACTTACATTTCTAAATTTGGAGTCCAAGTTCCAATCTGTATGGGTTTTTCTTAGTCAAAGTATTACGACTCTTTCTTTTTAATCCAAATCTAGTGATAATTAAACCTCTGTATAGCCATGCAAGATCTTCAATCAAGGACAGAATATGTGTACGAGAACTTTTCAGAATGGATTGTATGATGCAATTTAAACTCTAGGTGTAATGCCAATATACTCCAGGAGTGATTACTAGCTTCTTCTATTCTCTACTCTTTCTTCTATTTTTTTGCACTTATGTAAGCTTTTAACTCCTTAACTAGATCCAAAAATAAACCCATTTCTATCCTTAACCACTATCTGCTAAGCCCCACCTTTTCCTCTTTCAACCCATCGAAACATAACCTGCAAAGGGGCATAACGAGCCTCCAAAATACTGTTCATGGGCACCGTTCAAAGCCATAGAACAGCCCCCCCAGGCTTTGGCTTCCTTCACCTTGTCATTAACCCATATCCAAACCCTTTTGTTGCATCATTTAAAACCCTAATAATTTACCACCCTAAGTGACCAATAAATCAGTCTCTGCATTTTGTCTTTCTTCTCTTTACTTTTATGTTAAATCAACGTTGATATCAAAGCCACTAGCCAGGTTTGAAATACGTGTATGTGCTCTGGAGAATTGTTTAGAATGAGATTGACAGACAGCCAATGGGATGAGAAGCTTTTTGAATTCTGGAACAACTTGATGGAAACTACAAATTGATTATGTGATCTAAGCCGAACCTGTCAAACCAAGGGTGGTGTGATGCCCAGTGTGCAAGGAGAAACTTATAGAAGCAAGAATAAGGGAGAGAACAATGAAATTCAATAATAGTGGGCAAACCTCAAATGCAAAAATTTGAGGCCCCCTAAAGTCATTAATTACCAATTTACCCCAAGATCTCCCATGTTTTTTATTGGACTAGGCTTCTATAGAAGATGTGCAACATGAACCACAAAATACCACTAAGGATATATCACAAAAAGAAGAAAAAGATGGAAGTTCCCAACCATGAAGAAAGAGAAATTTTTATGGTATCTTCTCATTTTGTTAATTCTATTACGAAATACTAAAGATTGTGTGATATGATTGATAATAAACAGAGAGGTTCAAAGATGAAACTTGTAGGCTAGGCAAAAGTGAAGTGGACTGGTGTTGAGGGAGACATAAGGAGATTGGATCCGAAGATAATTACCTTTATTTCCTTAAAATACTATCTTCTAACTCTTATCCTTTCTCTTTCCCCTTCCAACCCATCAAAACCGAGCCTGCAAAAAGAGACAACCAGCCACAAAAACACTGTTTGGGGCGCTGTTCACAGCACCAGAACAGCTTCTGAATTTGGCTTCTTTTATAGAGATGTCAAACCTAAATCCTAAGCCTTTTGTTGCATCTTTCCAAACACTAAAGCCTAACAATTTTACAACCCCGTAGCCACCAATAAATTAGCCCTAGCAAGCATGAAAGATTATATTTACCGCTGCCCAACGTCAATTACGACACTACAAAAAAGTCCATGGCTCTCACTCATCATGTCATATCTACTCTGCCACTGTCACAAATCCAAATTACAATCATGTTACAGAGATCATACACTGGGACTGAAAATGATGCATTTTTAAGGAAAGCCAATATAAAATCTCCAATTTAAAAAAAGCCTCATATCAAAACTCAACCATGCCAAGTTCAAAGTATCAATTCAAAGAAAAAAATCCAAAGAGCTAAAATTAAAGGGAATTCCTCATAATCATTATTGAAAACGTTTAAAGGGAAAAAGGGGAATTTATAACCTATTTTCGAGACATGATTTCAGTCAAACTATCCAAAATAACCAGTAAAAACGCATTAACAAAGCTTCGGAAGAAGCCGAATTAAACAGTATAATTCGAAACAACATTTATTCAACTACATACCCTCATATAAACACCCGCAGTAAGAACCCCGCGTATCAAAGCCAGATCATCATCATCATTATCATCGAACACAGGTAAAGGGGAGGGGAAAAAAAAGCAAGGGTGGATCTGAAATCACCAGAGATCCGAGACTTAGTCGGACTCTGACGAACCGGAAGCAGATGCCTCCATCTGGAGGCGCTCGAGGGCCTTCTGGTGTGCCCAGGTCTCGATGGTAAGATCGGGTTTGGCGTTGAGGCCAACGCCGAGGATCACGATAGTTAGGAAGCTGGTGATGTAGCAGGGGAGCTCCCAGTCCTCCCAGTTGCGGGAATGCCCCGGGGGTGGTGGTGGCCGGTTGAAGAGGTATCCCTTGGGCCGCTCCTCGTGGCCCGGGCTGCTCCACCTGCTCTGCCCTGTCGTCGCGGCCCCACCTCTGGTGCGCAGAGAGCCAAGGAGTCGATGGCGTAGCATGCTGGAGGCGCCGGCGATGGTCGTAGGGGAAGGCATGATGTGGTATCAGCTATGTCAAATTTGTGCGTGCGCCTTAGGTTTTGGTCGTAGACGGTAGACCGACCCCCAGAGTAGAGTGCGAGTGTGGTGGAGTCGAGAGTGGAGGAGAAAGCAAAGGGGGTTTATGTGGGCCACCATTAGATGATTTCTTGGTTGATCTGAGCTCAGCCCATCTATCCTTAAGAGGACTCCACCTTGTGCTATATATATAATATGTACCTCATCCTTGGGCCAAGCCCAACTCCTGCAACACACACGCACGCTCTCCTCTCTCTCTCTACATGGTTACCGGTCAATTTTGAAGTAGCTTCCATGGCTTTTGATTTTTGGTTTTCTTTCGAGATATAATCAAATTAAATACGATAAGATGTGAGAAGCACACCATCCATAGTCTTGAAATACCAAATAATTTTTGGGTTAATATTTTAGGGTGCCCTCAACCTCTTTAACATTAACCATGGCATCTACTGGGCAACATTGACCAGACTCAACTTTTCCATATGCCATCTCGTATAAAATTTCCAGCCACTTCTCTTCCAATTCCATCCCTCCATGGCTACAACCTGATAGAACCGACAAAGTAGTCTAGTCATACCAGGTTTGACTTTATTCTCTACTCTCGTCCAACCACCTCATTTCCGATCCGCATGCTTGCTAAATGCAACTACCATTGCGTCCCCATGAGGTTAAACCGAAGGACATGGTTGTGGACTCGGTTGCCATGATCTAATGCAGTTAAAAATTGTAAGTCTTAGCTGGTATTTATTCATAGAAGTTACAACACTAAGGTTTTTCCTGCATATCGAAGCATCAAACCCCACCAATATGTATATGATATAACATTTGTTCATTGCCATGCTGACAAATATAGTACAACAGCCAACATCCTTCATTATTCATCTTAAAGATGATTTGTTTTTCCTGCATGTCGTTTTCAAATAAAGATGCCCACCCAAAATTTCGTGGAAAGATAACCCATCCATCTCCATTTATTTCCATGGATAGAATACACTAAGCAAATGCCCCTCCTTCCCTCCCTACCTCTCTTACTGTGTACAGTCCTGAATGAAAATTGATCAAAGAAATGTTATTTACAGTCGAAGGACTGAAATCCAGAGGATTATTCCAGCGCATTGAATGTTCATCAGACCATCTCATGTTAACATTTTCGACCTCCAAGCCTTCAATGTGTTCCATGATGAATCCAGCAGTAGTGTGATGAACAAGTCCCTGGCATCCTGGTCTGTAATCCACCAATCCATCTGCATAGTTTGTCCATCTTCTGTAAGTAAGGTTCACATTTGTTAATCTCAAGTTTCTCAGAAGCCCATGTTTAGAACCCGACAAGAAGACACCATTTTCAGAATTTGCAGTGATGTTAATGAAAGCCAGATTAGAGATTGAACCCTCCATTGACTTTGAGTTTCTTGGACAGGTTGTCACATATACAGGCTCTGCTCTTCCCCACCATGATGGATCATAGTATCTTGTGCTTATATTTATGTTCGAGAACGTAATGTCGCTTGCATTTCCTGCACAAGGTGAATGCTTAGTAATCCAACAACATTGAAAAAGCTGTAAAAACAAAAGTACTCAAAAGTATGCAAGAAAAGCAAGACAATAAATTTACCTCCATCACGTATCTGCAATCCCAACCCTCTATGAGAATCTACAATTGTGATATTGTCAAAAACTAGTCCCTTGAAATTGAACCAACTAGCACTACCCAGTTTGATTGCTGAAGATTTTGTTCGAATCCAACAGTCTTTCACTGTCAAGTTATAAAGTGGCCCAGTGTATGTCTTTGGACAGATAGCATCATCTCCTGTATCGATGTGGCACCTTGTAATGACTGTATTATTTGAATCCTCTATATCAATCCCGTCATTGTTAGGTGTAGTAAAGTTTCCATAAATCGAAACATCATGAATAGAAGTGCTTTCACATCGTACTATGTGCAAGCTGCAAATTATGCAATCTGTCCATCAGATCCATGGCAATATATGAGACTAAT
Organism: Juglans regia; assembly: GCF_001411555.2. Taxonomy (NCBI): domain Eukaryota; kingdom Viridiplantae; phylum Streptophyta; class Magnoliopsida; order Fagales; family Juglandaceae; genus Juglans; species Juglans regia. Next base: position 32,115,239 of record NC_049904.1, read on the forward strand.
TCAACAAGACATTACTAGGTAAATGGTTGTGGCATTATAACTATAAGAGGGGAGCATTATGGAAAAGGGTGATTGACAGGAAGTATGGTAGTGAACGGGGGGGTTGGTGTTCTAAAGAGGGATGGGGGACATATGGAGTGGGGCTATGGAAGTACATACGTAAAGGTTGGTGCTCTTTCGTTAGTAATACTTGGTTGTGCTAGGGGGATGGTAGTAGGATCAACTTTTGGAAGGATGCGAGGGTGGGAGACACGGCTTTGAAGGATGCTCATCCAACAATTTTCAGTATTGCACGGGATAAAGAAGCCATGGTGGCTGATTTGCGGGTAATTCATCAAGATTCACAGGAGTGGAACATTAGTCTTACTCAGGAGGCACACGATTGGGAAGTGAATATTCTGGTGGATTTTTTTAACTTACTGTATGACACTTCTATTGCTGCCACAACTGAAGATGTGATGGCATGGAGACCCTCTAGGAAAGGGAAATTCTTGGTACAATTTTGACAATATCACAATTGTAGATTCTCATAGAGGGTTGGGATTTCAGATAGAGGAGTAAAGCACCCACCAAGGTCGCATTCTTTGTTTGGACAACAGCTTTAGGGAAGATTTTGACCATTGATAATCTTAGAAGATGTGGCCTAATAATAACGGATTGGTGCTGTCTGTGTAGAAATATCGGTGAAACGGCGGATCATTTACTTTTACATTGTGAGTTTGCTAGAGATATCTGGAATTATTTTTTCAGCAAAATGGGAATAGCATAGGTAATGCCGGGCAGGGTGGTTGAACTATTAGCATGCTGGAGAGGGATCACTGGGACACCACCGATTGCAGCCGTATGGAAGATGGCTCCTATTTGTATTTTTTGGTGTATTTGAAGTGAACAAAACGAGCTACTTTCTAAGGATCATGAATGTTCCTTGGAAGAGTTTCGTAATTTTTTCTAGAAGATTTTGTTTTTGTGGGCCATTGCTTTCGATTTGAATAGTCTCAGCTTCCATGATTTCCTTGTAACTATTTCTAGCTCCTAAGTAGGTGTATGCATCTGTATGTATATATATATACACGAGACTAATATTGTAGTAAACCACAGAAATTGACCAATGCATCATATATCTTAAATCCAGTTCAACCACACCAGCAGTTTGCAAGTTTAAATGTATAGAACAGAAAGATGATGTCTCAAGAGACGAAATCAAGTTCATCATTGTCAATCGAGTTGTGATACACAGAAGTCCCACATCCCTACACACCACTTAAAAATATGTGATTTTATTTTTTTATCCTTATATTTCATATTTCAATTCAATATGAAATATGAAGATAAAAAAGTAAAATCATATATTTTTAAGTGGTGTGCAGAGTGTGGGGCTTATATCTAGAATTTTTCTTATCAAAAAGTAAACAAATATCCTTGCAAATATATTTTGTGTGGTCAAAATGTATATTCCATTTATTACAAAGACGAAAACAGTACACGAACAGCTCGACCAAATCCAGACTTCACAATGTATTCATTGTATAGTCAATCCAACAATTTTAGACGAAGAAATTCATGGGCTGAGCTCTTTCTAGTAATCATTTCAACTAGACAGAAACAAGGAACTGCTCGTGAAGAAAAGTCACGAGCAATAACTAAAATGATAAGATCAGAGTATACTCGAAGTGAAAGAAATGATCTTGATTGAACTATTTGGTGCTTTCTAATTTAATCCTGCATTTCAAAAGAATTATATTTCATCCCTAAAGTTTTTATTTTTTTAATTTTTCAAGGCGAAAACACACCAAAAATAAAATTACTTAAGAGCCGGGGGTACGAATGCAGTATCAAACCATAACCTACCTAGCAGACTTGAGAACAATTGTAAATTAGCAAAGAGGAATTGAAGGTTGGGTGTAATAAATAGCAACACGCACCACCAATAAGCCGGCTCTCTGAGCGTGATGTTCCAAACCCTGATGTTAGTGCAGCCTATGAAGCCGACCAGCCTGGGCCTGCACTCGTCCCCGGTACAAGCCCCGGTCTGATTCCAGCTCACCATCACGTTCTTCCTCTTGTCGAACCTCTCCACGAACCCAGACCCATGCCCGTCCACCACTCCGCCGCCGGTGATCCCCACCTCTGTCGCGTTCTCCGCCACCACCACGTACCATCTCCGAGATTCCCTCGGGTAGTCCTCCATATTCGTGCCCCCGAGGAGCGTGGCTCCTTCTTGGATGTCCAGAACGACGCCGGATCTCAGGAAGATCGTTGCTGTCAGGTAGTTGCCCGGTGGGAAGGTGACGCGGCAGGGGGCGCATGTGCAGTTGTCGATGGCGGATTGAATCGCGGCAGTGTCATAGTGAAGTCCATCGCCGGTGGCGCCGAAGTCGGAGACGGAGAGGGTGATTGGGTGAGGTCGAATGGAGAATGGGAGTTCGATGGAGGATGAGGAGGCAGGGTGTGATTGGGCGAGGTGGAGGAACAGGTGCAGCTGGAGCATCAAGACGAAGAGCAATGGGGTGTCCATTTGTGATTGGACTGTTTTGGGATCACTCGATCGTTGGAGTCCAGAAAAAAATGTAAACAATTAGATTTTAAATTTTTTATATAAACCTATGACTTTTCTTATTACAAAAACCCAATAAATAAAGTTGGTGTTCGTATTTTTTAATAAGATAATATTAGTTAGCAATTCGTCTATTTTTTAACATATCCGTTACTTTCCTTCAGCTTTTTGTTTTGGATGTTTTAAATGGCAGCTTCAAAGTGCACATGTTGAAATGGTCAAATTGGTTTTAACGTAAGAAAAATAAAGCTAGCCGTTTGCATCTTTTCAATTTCTAGAATCTACGAGCAAAATATGTCATGCAACAATCTGGTGGTAGGTTCTGTTAAAAAACCAACCTATTGTTTTTGGAGAGAAAGAGGGCTTTAAGAAAGTGGTACTGTGGGCACATACGAAGTACAGAAAAAAAAAAAAAAAGACTCAATAACTTGTACAAAATTGATTCGAGATAGACGACGATCAGTTGACAGTTGTATTCTGGAAGAGACATAATTAACATACAGGAATCATATTCTATTTGAATAGCCACAACACGCTCTACTACCCCACAATATGACACTAGTATTGAGGATAGTCAAAAGGAACACACACTAAATCAAAATGGCATAAACTTGAAGGAAAATGAAAACTGTTTGAGATGTTCTCATGGCATCCAACGCCTCAAATAATCACGATCTTTCACAAACTGTTTGATCTAGCATACCATTTGCATTGGAAATCTTTGTATCAAGGAAGTTCATGACTACTTGAAGACTCTTTGTCCTGACTTGCATATTATCAGAGGTAAATATGATGAAGAAACACGCTATCCAGAGACCAAAACACTAAGCATTGGTCAGTTTAAGTTGGGACTTTGTCATTGTCATCATGTACAATGAAAATTATACTTGTAAGAGACAGCCGATTGAACATGAGGATGCTTATGATGATGGGAAAAATTGATAGACCTATAAGCCTGACATCATTTGTTCTAGTCAGATGCCTTGAAAAATTGTGATGGGCTAAAATGTATTGAATATTAGTGATGACTTGTGTTTTTCTCAATGATTTTTTTTTTTTTATATATATGAAAATGTAATAGATAGGTGTTTTTTTCAATGGTATTGTATGAAATATTTAGAATGTATTTGCTACACTCCAGGACCCATCTACATCTTTATTCAAGTCTCATATTGTATAATATTAATATTTCCATATAGCTATTAATCTATGAAAAAAAAATTAATGGAACAAAAAAAAATTGAAAAACAAATATTATTAAATTTATAATATTTTATTATTATTTTGACTAATATATGAATAATCCAATGTGGGAATAAGTTTTTAGTGGAATAACCAATGCAAAATCATGTCATATTATGTAAATTTTGCATTTACATTTGCATAATCCAATGCTATTACTCTAAGTAATTTGAGAGTTACGTGTTTAAATGTTAAACTCAACTTAAAGTTAGATTGAACTTATCTAAGCTTAGCTGAATTTGAGAACGAACACAGACTTAAAAGTTACCTCATATAAACCAGTCAATATTTATTTGAAAAAAGAGAAAAAACAAAAAAAAAAACACCATAAATCTTCTAAAAAGCAAGCATCTAAAGGAAGTTGGCCCCATTAGGCATTGGCAGTTCATACTGCTTACCCAAACAGCTGTTTGGTCCGCATTGATTCCAATTTGGCCGGTCAGTTTGCCCATCCACACTTTGAAGCAATATTCAAGTTCAGCAACTGTGTTATCGGCAGGAGAGTTTTCTCCAACTACCGACCCAAAAAATGGGGGAAAATAAAGCATTGAGTAATACTAAGAAAATGTTTCAGAAAAGAGATGCACCACATATTATTCAAATAGCCTGTGCTTAGCACAAGGAGTGTCTTCAAAAAGAAATGCAGACAGACATCTTGACAGCACATATGAAGAAAGAAGCCGACTTCCATAATAGTCCAGCAACGGTACGATATATGGCTTCACAACAAGAATCAATCAATCCATCATTCATCTTAAGAATCAAGCCTTAGATTGAATGACCCTTGATGTTAGTATATATAGTAAGATATCGATAATATAATATATCAGAATCACTACATCCTAAATTTAAACCTCTCGAGTGAATCCGGGTTCCCAATTGACTCTTCTTGCAAATAGAAGACATGAAAAAGCAGCGTTGAATTTCGAGGCCTTTCCTCTATTTCTTGCTAACAGCTAATATTATATCGTGTATATACACTATTAGCTACTGGAAGAACTCCACCATGCCTTCACAGCTCCATCTTTAATTGGTTTGAGTGCAAAGATGCTGCAACACAGTATAAACTTCAAGTTAATATAGCTCTTTTGTAGGAATATATATATATATGTATATATATATGTTTCCAAGTGTGTCTCACAAAGTAGCCCCAAGTATTCATGCTAATGGATATTGGTTGAGTAACAAACAAATTTGGGTGTCAATGTTATATAAATAACGCTCTACTTGATGTTTTAAGAATATGATAAGAAAAAAACAATAAAGAATCTAAAAGCCCAATACCTCTAACATCATCTGATTCATCTCTATGATGTGCTCTAAATCAAATTGATCACGAGTAGCTTCTTTTTATTACATAGAACATGCTCTAAAATGTTGAATAATGCTCCAAACATCTGTGTGGTAGTTCTACGTTTTTCGTTAGAGTAATCTAACATGTTCGTATCACTGTGATATCAATACAAGATGGAATAATCCCCTCTCAGCCTTTCACATGCAAATCGTTTCACTGAATGATTATCAAATAATTTTAATGATGTCTGTTTGAGAGGGTATCATGCAGTAAAAACCCCATTAAACTAAACTCTAATCTACCTGAATTTGCTGAATCATAACTCAAAAGGGAGTTCTCCATCGTGATGAAAGTATGGTTGTCTTCTTCCCTTCCCCACAGTGGTCGGTGAAGTGCATCAAAATTCCATTGCTGTTGATGTTGCTGTCTGTTTCCATTGAATGGAATTTCTGGCCACAAAAGGGGAGAAACCATGCTGGGGAAGTTACCGTCTGCTAAAGATCCACTCTGGAGAGGAGAAATGATTAGTTGTATACAATGAGAACAAAGATACAAGTTCAACAAGACGACAACAATAAAGATGCAATGTAAAGTTAAAGGAAGTACTTGCTCCAAAAATTAGTGTAGTTTGTCGAGGTAACTGAATCACAATACTCTAAATTAACCGAGGAAAATTGCAGACTTCATAAGTTAACAATACAAAAAGACAATAGTACAAAACGTATCCAATGCCAAAACTATGCCTATGAGTTCCTTAATCTTGTGGCATGATCTGATGGAACTACATCAATGCAAGATTGATTAAATTGAAGAAAGATGTGAATTACGAAAGATGAGATATAGACTAGGTGGTCCAAATCTTACTTACTGTCCCTACACGTGTTAAGTGGTGGAAAACAGTCATTTAAGAGCTCGTGTGGGTGTTTATATGGTGCAAAATTTGGATCAAAATATTTATGTTTCCCATTTCACCTACTACATAAAATGTGCAATCATTGCACTGGTATTGGTAAGTAGATAGTCATCAATCCACGACACCATAATAATGAAGAGCATGATACCCTAGCAGCCCTTTAGAGGAACATGGTTCCTGCTGAAACAAACTGCGGCTAAATGAATCTGGATTTGTACGGCCAGGGTGCAATGGAAAACACCTCCCAGCAGAAAAACTAAATTGTTAATCGAACTTGCAAACGATATTCAAATTTTTTCTGTTTCTAGTAGAGAGATAGAGGATGATAAAGTATTATGCATGCTTACCTCTGGAGCAAATAAACTGTCAAGGTTGAAATCAACTCTTGGGTTGACTGACGCAAGTCTCATTGATAAGAGCTGAAACCAAAGAATTATTTAATCAAAAGAAGATCAAGCCAATAGAGGATAGTTTAAACGTTATTACTATATTGTTTGATCCTTCTTTCACCAGCCTAATTAACTCTAAGTTGAAAAGAAACACACAAACACACTGCTCAAATTTAAACATTCTGTACTTCCAAGCCCCGGAAATCTCTGTGAAGATGACCAAAAGCACCACAAATTTAATCTTGTGAAGCTTAATTAATTAGCTAGATTAATATTATCAGTTTCAAGACAAACGCTACCCATTTTTCTAGTTTATTATATCACGTTAGTTTCAGGGCAAGCAATGTCTTAAGGGGTTTATCCAGAGGTTGAGCTCCATGTCCTCCGCCATCTTCCACCATTCCATCAAAAGGTGCTGAAGGACCTATCTTTCTAGCCTTATCCGCAAAATTCTATTGACAAAGTTTCTTTATAGTTTAACATTCACATCATTGTCAAAAAAACTATTACGTGTATAGGATCTGCAACTCTGACCTCAACTTGCCGTTGTAGTGATTGTACGTGGTTGATTATTTCGTCCAGAACCAATGCTGTGCTAGAAATCTGCATAGCAAATGTCTATTTCAGGTAAATAACTTTCTAAATGAAAAGACTATCTCTTTCAAAGAAATTTTCCAATTGCTTCAAACAAACTAGTAGAGCCTTTTCAACTCCCTTGACACACAGTGATGAAACATACACAGTGATGAAACATAGCATGTGGTTACCAGCCGCTTTTTTTCTAAAAAACTTGAGCAATTATTAATTGCACTCGTTTTTGAAGCACCAATTGATCAAAAGAAACATAATCAAAAACATGTAAAACATGTATACAAAAGTTTTTTTCACGATCCTGACAAAGCCTTCTTATAAATCTACAATAAAGAAATGCTGTAATAAAATTGAAGGAAAAACTCGTGTTACGCATGATGGTCACCCTACTTTGGTCTTTTCATTTAATGACACTTTCAAGTACACTCACATAATGCATAGGGCCTTCAAGCACACCTTAATTTTCAGGAAGGGAATTGTTCTTTCGTCACCCTTTCCTCGTCGTCCCATCAAGGGATAGATACCATGCACCTTACATGTGGGATCAAAATTTCCCTCATTTATGGGACCCATATATATCTAATTCAACATACCCACTTTATGTGTCTCCCCAGCACTTCTAAGCAGCTTCCATCTAGCATATTCCATGGCCAAAATTCTCAAATCCTAGCCCATGAAGGCATTTTCGTCATTTTAAAATCCAGCCTAACATTTTTGAACTTACCCAGCAGGGGAAAAAAGAAAAAGAAAGAGAGAGACTTTGAAAAAAATATATATTCTTTTGAATCTTTGATCTAGATGTCAAGGTGCAAACTGTATCCCACAGAGCGGAAGAAATACAATTTCCAAATCAAGACAGAATGTCAAAATTAACCTCAAAGTGGGTGCCGAATTAACCAAACCACAGACCAAGGAATTGAAATTACGAGAGTGACACCCAGACACCACCCAGATGGGCACAAAAGCAATCGCTTTCGCGAAAAGGCGACAAGGGACAAAGACGTTATGAAAGCGCAGAATCCGATTAACATGATCGTACCTTTAAGGAGACAATTACGACAAACAATCGCCGACTAATGATTAAGATTAAGACTAATTTAGCTAACCTTACTGCAACCGGGGACCAGCTCCTGCAACAACTTCATCCGAGCATTAATTTTCTCTCTCCTCGCCTGCGAATTTAATAATTTATAATACAAATTAATAAAATCGTAAACTTAGGTGAATCCTATTGTGATTAAATTTTTAGAAAACAAAATAATAATTAAGTCGTAATTAGTGGTTAATTAAGAGAATACTCGCTCTGCTAAGCTATGGCTATCGGTAGCTTGACCGCGACGAGCTCTGACGTGAACGTAAGGAAGCTTCTCCGCGTCTTGGGAGATTTCGATCTTGGTCTTCTTCGTACACCCTTTGCCCTGAATTTTCCCCCCAAAAGCCGATAGTTGGTGCAAGTTCAGATACGGAAGTGATGGAAATTACCGGAAAGGAATCCCCAAAAAAAAAACAAAAACAAAACCTTGGATTTTACCTTCTTCTCCCGCTCCTTCCTCTTCTCCGGCCTCTGGTTCTTGATATTCACCGTCGGATCGGAAACCAAGAGCTGGGATGAGTTGGGGTTCGAGTCGGTCTCTGCTGGCTCGCTCTTCACCTTCTCCAAGTTCGCGCTTGAATCCGACGGCACCGAGCTCGTCTCAGGCGAGTGCTCGCCGGAGGCGAAGACCGAGAACTTGGCCGCGCGTTCGATTAGGACTTTGTTTGAAGGAAAGGTGAGATTGCCGTTGAACGAGGGAAGGTACGATTTGTTGTCGTCGTTGATTCCGTGGAGAGGGTCTCCGGAGAACGGAACCATAACTCCTTTGTCGGAGTGTGGCGAGTGGAGGAGTTCCATGGCCTGCGTCTCCGGGAGCTCGAGAAGCGCGGTGAAGGAGCTCCCATTTTCCGGCGGTACGATCATGAGCCGGTGGAATTCCTCGCGGAATTGGAGTGATTCGAGTCCAGTTTCCTCGCGGTTGGGCCGGATGGAGATGGATCGGGCTATGGTTCCTAGATTTGGCTCCATTGAAAGCTCCAATGTCTCCGAATTAGATTAAATCGGTTACTGATTGGACCAAACCCACCTCAATTTCGAAGAAAAACAATTACCCACTTGACTAATTCAATAAATTAGAACCCCAACTCACAATTCGATGCTATATTTTAGTAAAAAATATATAGTGAAGCCCCAAATAAGCCCTTAGGCAGTATGAGTGTCGATTCGAAGGAAATAGAGTTAAGAGAGATGGTGGAGAGTTTAGAGAGACAATGGAGGAGAGGGAGGTTTAAAGTTGCTTGAAATGTTGGTTACTCTGTATCCGAAAGAGTTACGAGGAAAGGTGCTTCAATGGCGGTCAATCTGTTTCTCTTTCTCTCCCACTGCTTCTCTGTGTTTTCTCTGCTTCTGTGTCTCTGAGAGATTATTTCGCGACCATTTGAAGCGTAGCGAAAGCAACGTTTTATGTGGTGCCCCGTTTACTTATAGGCCTTGGTATGTACGGTTCTACGTGTACAGTTCGTTAGGCTGAGAAGTGAGAACTGAGACAGAAATAGGAAAGCGATTCTCAATTTTTTTTTTTTATTAATTGGGAAAGGTTGTTTTCTCGTTCAGTGTTATGTCAATCGAGCCAGAGGTTTTTGGCATTTAAATTTATTAAATATTATAAAAATTCTGTTTATCACTCTGTAGAATACACTAATATATGATTTATTACTTTTATTATTTTATTTAAATACACATAGTAATGTATAAATATTTATATTTAAATAAAATAATAAAAATAACAAATCAAGTATTGACATATGATATAAAAATGATAAGTAACATTTCTTTATATTAATATATTTTTAATTTTGTATGAAAAATATAAACCCCATCCTATTATTACATGATTTTTACACGATGGAGCATTTATTTTTTAACTTCAAACGCATTAGATTAAGGAAAATGCCAAAAAAAAAAAAACTATGTGAATTTTATTATTATTAACTCATAGACATGAACTATTTAAAAATTGTGAAATTGGAGATGTTAAATACATAAAAGAATCTCACAAACTAACATGGTCGAGTATTAGCGTGTCACGTTGATTATTATTTTTTTCATTTTCCCCCCTCGCATGAGCCTCTCCCCTCTTCCCTAAACCCTTGAAACCTTCATCCGTGCAGTCCAATGCCACTGCATCCCGACCATCTTCCTCGCTCCTTGTCGACAAGTGTGTCTCTCTCTCCCTGTCAAGGAAGGGATATCGTTATCGGCCCATTCCTAGTTGTCACCCCTCATTGGCGAGTACACCTCTCTCTCTAAGCTTCTCTCTCTATCTCCTTATCTTTGGACTCTAAGAATGGGTGAGGGGAAGAGGACTGGAAGCGTGAAGTGAATGAAAGGGAAAAAAAACACTAGAAACATGTGGCACACTAACATTATATCACGTTAGTTTATAGAATTAATTTATATCCTTAATATTTTCCTTATAGAATAGTTACATGTATCACTTCTCTTTTATATGTATTTTCAATTGAGTGAACTTGTGAAAATTAGTTTAATGTAATGTCTTTTAAGAAAAATATTTTCTAAGTCTTATATCTTGTTATTTCTAATTATACTAATTAATGTGATGCATTTTAATTAATATTTTATTTAAATAATTTATATAAAACATTACAGTAGGTTGATCGACATAGCTAAAAAAAATTATTTTTATCCGCCACCATTTACTACCCTATATCTTATGAGGAAAAAAAAAAAGGTTATAGGTGTAGGATATGGAAGTGAATAGTAGTTGATGCATAACATTCCTATATAATTAAATATGACCGAATCCAAATTAAAGAGTAGCGTCAGTTAGTTTTTTTTTTTTTTTTTAATTGTTATGTATTTTGAATGTAAGTTAATGTACTTTTTCCTAATGCGACTCTCCACACTCAATTGTTATGTTCGTATACATTGCTAGTCATCTCAAATTATGATAATTAGGCGTGCATTTCTCAAGAGTAATATTATAGAATATATTATTATTCAGTCTATTATACTCTCATCCCATTTTATGACACTTTTCATGTCCTCTAAATCATCTTTTTAAAAACAAATTCAAATATTGATAGGCAAGATTAAATTATAATGAATGATAACTTCTGCATAACAAATTGATTTTACCACAAATTTTTAGACCATTTGACTTGTAAACATTTTTAAATAAAAGAAATTTATTAATTAAATTATATAATATAATATCATAAATTAAATTATAAGGATAGATAATATATGAGATTTCATATTATTCGAGAATACGAAATTACTATTTCAAATGAAATTTCGACTGTATAATTAACTTTCATCGAAGAGTTACATACGATCCCTTGATTAGTAAATGGGAAATTTATTGCTGGAGCCCATTGGGAAATAGAGAGGTGGATGAGATTTGATACGCACTCTATATTTGTGTTGTACTGTTAAATTGTCATGTTTTCGAACCCACCCACTCTCGAGTCGTTAATTACTGTTTCGGTCCCACCCAAAAGGTGGGGACCCGACACGTCACACGAACTAAAGACCCGACACCGTTTTTAGTCGCATACCCATATTATATATATATATATATATATATATATATATATGAGAAACACTACTTTACCTCCTTAAAATGACACCTCCATTTGACCGCTGGTCAAAATATTTTTTTTTTAACTTAATGATTAAGAAAGTGATTTTAAATGTATTGGTGTATTTTTTTTATTTTTTAAATATATTTAAATATATAAAAAAAATATGAAAAGAAAAAAATCCAGCGGTCAAAATGGAGCGGCATTGTAGCCGCACCCTATATATATATATATATATATATATATAAAATATGTCTTGTCCCATCCCTTTCTTTGCATTTATACGGAGGATTTATATAATTTATATTCGAAGATGTGTCAACGTAGAGTGGGGTTAGAGACCCACAAAAATTACCATAAAAAATATTTATTTATTTAATACAAACATCGAAGATTATTGTTCGGCTAGAGAGGCCCTTGCGTCCATCTACTCTAATCTCTTGACACGTATTAGACCCCAATTCCATTGGTGTTTTATGTGATGTGTAAGTAACCTTATGAAAATCAAATTTATAAGTTAAAAAAAAAAAAAAAAAATAGGATAAGACAAGGATAGCCGGACATTACCGAACCTTCATTTTTTTTTTCCCTATGCTTTAATCAATCAAAATGGAGTAATCATTGGACAATTCAGGTGTGTTGAATCTGTTTTGTAAATTTGCTTGTAGGATTGGTAACAAGTTTTATGAAGACAATTTAATATCCAAAAAATAAATATAGATGAAAATACTATAAGGATAGACAGCTTGATGTATACTTTATTGATGGAGCCCTCTTCGTTAAAACCTTTAATTACATGCAATTTACACCAAATATTGGACAATTAATATCATATTTTTCTTTATTGGTATTGGATATTCGACAAAAAATAGACAATTAATGCTGACCAATTCGTGTGACAGCGATGATGAAAGATTTATTGCAACCACACTTCAAATAATTTAACAAGAAATTTCAAGATCCATTGTTCTTAATAAAATCAGACGTTACTATTGAACTACGGAATAATGTTAAGCAACCGTTTAGATAATGAGATGAAATAGTTTATAAATAATAATAAAATTATTAGTTAAAATTAGCTTATATGAGAGTATTCTCATTGGCTTGGATAAATCCATCTTTAAAATTTAGCTTATATCACATTGTTTTACATTTGTTTGTTCTATTTAAATTCAATTACCACATTGAATTATTCATTCATTCTCTATATAATAATAAAATATAATTAATTTAATAATTTTTTTATTTAATTTATTTTTATCACATTTTGTAGCTCTACCAATTAAATATTAATAATAATTCTATTCTAATTAAGTTAATATTAAAAAAATCATATTTTCAAAAGTCATTTAATGCTAATAACAAAAAAATATTTGATTAAACTCATCTAAATTTCTTAATTACAAACCAAATGGTATTTTTGTTTTGAGTGAGAAACTAATATTTTAATGTTTATTTGGAGTGAAAAATTAGTATTTTAATATTTAACAAATCAATTGTAATTCTCTATTTTTGACCAACCACTGTAGTAAAAATTTAAATTATTTTAGACTTATCTAATTCAATATGAGATATTTTTTATATCAATTATGTAAATTTTAACCAACCTTCTCATTTGACCAAACCAATAAAAATGCTATGAGACCTCATCTCTATATCCAAACGGATCTAAATATAATTATAGAGTTTATAAATCTCCAATATTCTATTTAAAAAATAAAATCTATCGTTAATATTTTTTTTTCTTTTTATGTATATTCAAATTCTTCAATTATTTCTTTAATATAAATTGCGGACATCCTAAAAATACAAATTTCGTTTATGTTTAAGATCTACCGAATCTGGGTAGTACACCTCGCTCTGCGTGTAGCCGCACCTAAACGAGGATAGATTTACTAGCGGAGTGGGAGATTCTCGTTATCTCTCTCACGCACAAACACATATAGACATAGGGCTACAGCTAGGAGTCGATTTGCCGTGCTTTTGCTGCATCAGTCGGCAAGGCCCCGCAACGGCAAGTTTCCCGCGGGTGAGAAAAGCCGTGCATTCAGTACTCGAGCTACAAAGTTACAAACCAACTAGCCCTTTCTCTCATTTACTGCTCCCCCTCTGTCTCTCTCTGTCTCTCTCCCTCTCTTAGCATGAGCCATGAGGTGCAGTAGCCATGGAAGTAGTAGCTCCCATGAGCTTCAAACTTTGAACGACGCTATATTTCTATTATTCATGAATCATGACCCTATATATATAAATGTATATAACTAAATGCAGAAATATATATAGATATATGTAGGGTTCGTTGAGTATCTTCTTTGACTGGTCTTATAATATATACGTAGGCTTATGGAAGCAAAAGCAGCTGGGGAATTGGTACGAACAGATTTGATGACGAAGAAGATGAAGATGAAGATAATTCAACAAGCTGCATCTGATACTTCATAACAGGAATAACTTGGGGTTGTGCGTGAAGTACCATGCAGGCTGTAATATTATCAAACGAATGGAATCGTTCACTTCCCTAGGGCTAAGAAACAAGGAGTCGTCAACAAAGCCAAATTAAGGACGACGATCCATCTGTGTGTAGATCATATGGAGCTACGTACAAAAGTACCATAAATATTGCTACCAGTGACTTGCTGTCTGCTGACTACTGCCGACTAGAAACTATAAATTAAATTAAAGCACCGGAAAACACATTTCCAAACGAATCACATTCTATAATATCTATATAAGTATTATGGGCATATTTTATAAAAATAAATTTATAAATTAACTTAATTTTATTATGTAATTCATTAAATTAACATTACGATGAAAATAACTTTATATGTATTTAGTGGTGGACTCACAATGTCCTTAAGGCCCCCAATTTTTTTTTTGAAAATTCAAAACACCCCCTAAATTTTAGTTATAATTCTATAAATATAGAAAACGACCCTCCAAAAATTTATAATCCCCTTATATTCTTTAAAAATTTTCTCAATTTTCAATATATCTATAAATGCCTCTCTCCACTTTGTTTTCTATAGTCCCAGAATCTTGTATAATTTTTATATATTATCTATTTTTAAGGATGTGTCTTCGCCAAAATTAAATTAAAACTAAGTTTATGATAAATAATAAACTTATTAATATGGTTCCCAAAATTTTTTGTTATACAATATTGAGTTTCTTAATATGAAATCTAAAATAAAAATACAAGAAAAATTATTAAAGGTTGATAATTTCTATGGAAAATAATTGAGCAAGAAAACACTTATTTAAGGTTTCAATTATAGTATTATGCGTTTAATGTAACAATAAATTATTTAGATTTTACATTAAACTTTATAAACTAGCGTCAAAAAGCTGATCACATGATAGTTTATATGAAGAACATAAATTCAAGTATTTCATGGAACATTATCCTCAAAAATCTAAAACATATATATATATTTTTATAAGTAAAAAAAATCTGAAACATGTGGGGAAATAGGAATTCTCTTTTTTTAGAATTTTATTTCTTTGTGTATGTAACAAATTATTGAGATCTAATTTTATATATAGTTATATTTTAAAAATATTTTAATCTCTTTTTATTTTACAATCATACGGTATAAAAAAAATAGGAAAATTCTTTAGTTATAAAATGATTATATAAAAGTAAACTATAAACTTATGTGACTTGATATGATGTGTCAGATTGTCACATTATTTTTATTATAAAGTATATCTAACATATCTCATGTAGCTCCCTTAATTTGTAAATTTTATTTTATATAATCTATTTGTATATGTAGCAATCTCTCAATAAATAATATAAAATCTATAATCTTTTTACTGTCGCATATGGGGAAATAGAAATTCTTCCGAAGTCAGAACACATCCACCAAAACAAGTTAGCTAGCTAAGGTAGCTTTATATATATATATATATATATATATATAGGCAATGTGTATATATAGATTTTGGGTCATCTATTAATTCTATCATAGATTTTACTTGGAAACTTCATGTTATTATTTCAGAAAATAAAAAGAAAAGAAAAGTTTTTTTGGACACATTATAAGTTGTAACTCCTAACAACTTCTGACCGTCCTTCGAACGGTGACGTAATTAAGGCAGTTAATATTGACTATGCTTTTCAGATCATTATTCTTTAATATATTATGTCATTTATTTTCAGGGAAATTAAACTGACGGGGCTTTTAAAATTTGTTTTGTTTATATATAGAGAAACGACCTATAAATGTGGTGGAAATTTAAATTACGTGGTACAGTCTCTTAAAACCACTCGACTAGCATTGATTTACACACTCTATTTTATTTAAAATTTAATAAATTCAACAATATGTCATATATAACATGGACTTTGCTAATGAACAGTACGACGTGTGTATATATCAAGAGAAATGTTTTGACTACAAAAGAATTTTACAAAAATAAACAAACGTGACATGATATATATAGTATGTCATATTATAAAATTACTTTAACGAATCACATTCAATCAAGTTAGTTTGCAGATTTATTTTTAAAAAATCTCATTATGAATGTAGCGGTACTAATGTATCAATATCAAAGTTAATAATATACATTTTTTTTTTTTTGGCTGAATACGTGACAGGGTCAGCAGTATTTACATGATATGCCTAGCTATGTATGTATGTACGTATGTATGTAGTATTTGGTAGGTAGGTGTGAGCAGATAAATGAAATAGGACTAGTACTTTGCTACATATTTTTGGGAAAGTTTATGTGTTAAACAAAATGGCCCTTTGGCTTTAGGTAGAAACCTATTTTTAAGAGGGGACTATTATGGTACTCTATGGTCCTGCATGCATTAATTTGAAACTTTTATTATTATTATTATTATTATTATTATTGAATATGCTTAGCAGTGAAACATACTTTGATGGATTTTTAGATCTCGTTTAGTTATACAATTTATATGTGATAAAATAAAATTTTTTTGTTAAAAATTGAATAAAATATTATTGTAATATAATTTTTTAACCTAATTTTTGTTTTAAGATTTGAAAAAATTGAATTATTTATTATATTTTGTGTGGAAATTAAAAAAAATTATAATGATTATATAATATGTGATAGTTTGATTTTGTATAACTAAACCAATCTTTTAAGTTTTCTAGTTGATTCTTCTCCTTCCACTTTCCTCTCTATTTCAGGTCCCGTTTAGATTCTGAAAGCGTTTCATCTCATCACATTTCATCATTCTAACTTTTTCAAATTCTCACACAAAATATAATAACAATTAAACTATTTTAAATCTTAATTCAACTTTTTTAAATTTTAAAACAATAATAATATTAAAAAATAATATTATAATAATATTTTATTCAACTTTTATATTTAATCTAAAACCATCTCATCTCTAAATTCAGAACAACCCTAAAGTGGTAATATCCATTTCTACTTGCACTCCCTTCACAAAATTATGTTTTTTTAATCCTATTATATCGACACAATGACATGGCAATATTGTGCATCAATTCATAAATTTTGTTCTTTTGAAAAAATAAAAAAAATTGATCCAAGAATTATGAACCGAGTCTTGTGACAAAATAATATTATCATAAGAGTTAGTCTACATACAATCTTTAAATAAGAATTGTTCATATAAGTCCATATAATTATATTTTAAAAAATTAAAATTATAATAATATCATTTTTAAAATAATATTTTTTTCTCTTTTTATTTTTATTTATCAATAAAACTGTAAATAAAATTTCTCGTTGAAAATAAAATATGATTGCGGTATATAATATATCCAATGCTGACATGTTTCTTGAACTAAATAATTGATTTCCTATACTGAATAGTCAAATGCTAGTGGTTTTTTTTTTCCCTTTTAATCTTCGTTAAAAAAAAAAAAAAAGAAACTTATTTTTTGAATGAGTTCAAATATGGTGGTTGGCAGTGAGTTAAAACGGAGTTGTAAAAAAATTATAAAATAAATATTATTTATCGTTTTTCCTATCAATTATTCATGTTATAAATAATGGTTCAATCTTGTTTGTGGCTCTTTCGTAATATTAAAAAAATTTACTCCAAAATAAAAAAAAAAATAAAATAAAATAATCCGATCGATCGGTCAAAATCTGAATGTGGGGGTTGAGGTCAGGTTCCAAGCTCAGGTTGTAATCAGTGGACCATTACTAGAAGCCCTACTCGATGTTCAGCCCATTAAGCTCTTGACTTTTACCCAAACGCCATCCAAACAACAGGCTGAGTCTTTGTCCAGGCCGGCCCATCTAAGCTCATTGTGTTTGTAAGAACTTACTCACACGATAATGACATCTCTTTTTTAACAATGTTACGTAAAATCTCTATTTTAGTGACTGTAATATTTAGGTAAATTTATTTTTAAAATTATTTAAAATTATATATTTTTTTCAATTAATAAAAGGTCTACACATACAGTTTCTAAGTAGAGACTGTAAATAATTTTTTTTTTTAATTTTTTTGAAAAAGTTACAGAATAAATCTGAGAGACATTTTACCGTAGAAAGAGAATGTGCCTCAACATGCACACACATGCACATTGAATTTTATTTTATTTTTCTTATAGTAAAAGTAAATTATGAGACTTAATATATAGTTGTAGCTTTTTTTTTTTATAAAAAAAAAATAGTCTAAAATGATGGAGCGGCAGCAGATAAACAAGAAGTTGGCAGATTGATCGTGATTCGCAACTCTCTGTACTTGTGCCTTGGATGAGTCGTGACGAACTAAACGTATGCCCATTTTTTATTTTATTTTATTTTACTTTATTTCACTTCCATACGAATGCAACCAAAGTCGGAAAATGCAAGCTATCTATAAAAAAAAAAATCTTATTTAATTTTAGAAAACTTCTACTCATCAAACACCATACATCACATATAATTTTGTTTTTCCCTACACCACACATTTAATTTTAGAAAACTTCTACTCATCAAACACCACACATCACATATATATTTTTTATTATTTTTTCTTTTACTAAATGTGTGGTATAAGAATAATGAGTATAACAAATCAAGTTATTTAAGAAGAATAAAAAAACAAAAAATAAAAAAATGTGGTGCTTAATGTGTAGAAATTATGAATAGCAAAACTCTTAATTTTACAATATATCTTATTTTTGGAAATTGTATGAGATTGCATGCTCTAAGCATCCTTCAAGCATTACTTAATAAAAATAGAAAAAATATAATTATTCATTTAAAAACAGATTTAAATACAATTATTAGTTCTTTTTTTTTTTTATTATTAGTATCGTGCTACTCTATCGTCTAGTAGTATGTATTGTTGAGAGTGTCCTTAGTGCAATTACACTTTTTGTTGTTTTCTTTTTCCTTTAAACATAGTTAAATATTAAAAAATACACAAATAAATAATAGTCAATTTTTTAATTATTAAAAAAAATTAAAATACACGGATAACGTAGCATTTTCTTTTTTATTAATAAAGAAAACATTGTGCGTGTCGCACACATTGTTATATACACTATGGTAAAAAATATAAGCAAATATATAGCTAGAAATAAGATGGGAGAGACAGCACTCCATTGCTAAGCCCCACAATACATACAAACATTAAAATATCAGTTGGTGCAGTGTAACGCTACTATAATTTACGTGATTATGATTTGCTTGATTGTGATTTTATTATTTCCCTTTGCAAAATGATTATGCCACCCCCCATATGTCTTATCTCACAACCACCTTCAGTATCCAAGAGAATGTCTCATGAAATGTTTGGATGCAAGAGACTTTTTTTTTTTTTTTTTTTTTTAAAGATAAGTTTTATGGAGCTTTGTAAAATTAATGAGATCCATGAAAAATATGTTTGAGTTGAGAAAGTATTTTAGAAATATTTTTATTGGAGTTTGAAGAAGTGTGGTGGAGCCTATTGAAAATATGGAGGGAATAAAAATATTGAGATATATATATTTTCATTTTTATGTAAATATGTTTAGATTTTAGTTGTAACCAGAATTCAGATATAAGACGGTTCCATGATTGATATTTTTATTCCCAAGTGCTATAAAACTCCACTGCAATATATCATACACTTCTACTTTTATGATCTAGTCTTGTCCGAGCATCTCTGATGGCACAGAGGTACTTTCCTGCCCATTTTTAAGGAAATTATAGGTTACCTTATAATTTCCTTAAAAAAACGTGTACGTTTGGGTAACAAAAAGTATTGAAAAAGTTATGAATAGTATTAAAATAATAATATAATATTAAATAATAGTAAAAAATAATATTAAAATAATATAAGAATATCTAAAATATTATTGGTACCCTTACAAAGGCTCAAAGGAGGAAGAGAGCTAAAAAATGCCATATGTAACAATAAAAGCATTAATGAGAGAATTCGCTTGAAACCCTAAATTTATCGCTGCAAATGAGATAAAAACATGGCAGAATGGAAGAATAATGTCAATACTGAGACGAAAGGCTGCAGAACAGAGCTAGCAATAATTTTCCAAATTTATTATAAATACCCTTGGAAGTTGGAATGAGTCTTATCAATCTGATAAGATTCCCACTCATTTTCATCCGCGTTGGCTATAAATTTGAATATATATTTTTTAATAAAAACAATGCCAGGACACCATTTACTCCATGGGTGAGAAAGGCCCTAATAAATGAAAAATATGAGATGAGTTTAAAAAGAAGGCAGACCAGGCCATTGTTGAGCATATAGACTATAGAGAGAGATGGAAAAAATGAGTGAGGGCAACCGAGAGCCTACATAATTCACAATATATTCATTTACATTTATTATGAATGAGTAATGCCATATATAGTTATAGAGTATACAAATTCTTCACACTTTTATTGAAAAAATGTAAATTCTAAATTTATTTATTTTTTTAAAAAAAAATTGTACGAAATTTATATATCCTAAAGTTGCAAATATTGTTTCTTTTTCATTTTGTATTGTCATCTTTAGTGCGCAATTCAAGTGCTTTCATTCAAATGATTGACATGCAAAATCTACCACTTAACAATTAGTTGACGTGATTAGAGATGACAAATCAAAAATTAAAAAATAAACGTAGGAAAGGTTTGGACAGTGAGTTGAGATGAGATGAATTTAAATAAAAGTTAAAAATTGAATAAAATATTATTTTTTAATATTATATTTAAAAAATTGAATTATTTATTATATTTTGTATAAAAATTTAAAAAATTTGTGATGATTAGATGAAATGAGATAAGTTAAAATACTTTTTGACCTCCTTAAAAGTTGATCTATGAAGATTTACTAATAACAAGTTGAAATTAACATGATTATGATAACAAAGCATATTAGACGTCTATGAGAAGAGACCTAGGAGCATGCTAAACACTGGCCTGCTGGATATGGTTTTTTTTTTAAAGCTGGATTAGGGTTCTTAATCGAACCAACTTTCACAAAGTTGCTTCTATATATGAAAAAAAAACAAACATTATTAGCGGACAGAGAATGTCTATTTCAGTGGGCCATCAACCGAGTGCAGTCCACGTGATTATGGCCCAGTAATAGGCCCATTTTCAGTAGGTCACTTCACGTGTCAGTGAGTCAGTGACCATTCTGCATCAGTGACGAAAACACACACAAGACAAGGTACGACAAGTGTCAAATTTACATGCGTTGCTGGTGAGGACCCGCACAAGGTCACTGTCTTCAGCCCCAAGTTTTTTGTGTGGGGGATGGTCTGTATATCATATAATAATAATAAAAATAAAAACAATTAGAATTTGTCTCAAATCTCATCAATCATGAACAACCTCGATGAAACGATATTATCATAAGTAAAAATATATTTATAATCGTAAATTATATAATTGTTAGTAATTATTTTTAAAAAAATAATAAAATATAAAATTTATATAAAAAATTAAATTTTTAATAATAAACTTCACTATTTTTTAAAACGATTACGCGACGTTTACGTACTACACGATTGTACGTAAAATTACACAATAAACACATACTATAATTGAGCACATACCTTAAACCCGTTTGGCGTCATCAACTTTCTCTCTCATCCGCTCTATCTCATCAATAATTGATTTAGAAAATCATTTAAAACATACTGCCTGATTAAAAATAATAAAATCAAAGATAAAGAATAACATTCCTAAGTGCTTCTTAATAAATGAAAGTAACATTATAGAAAAGATCCACCTTTCATCTCTATTGTAATTTGTACAGCAAAAGGAATATAAAGAAAGAAAATTATCAAGTTAATTAATTTGCCAAGAAAATAGACAAAACCTGTGTCTTTAACCATAGAAATGTTGCAATGGTGTTGATGACGTGAGGTTTTATTCTTCTCTAATCGTTGATGTTGTGAGGCATAATTCTGAATGTCTACGGCAAGAAATCAATGAGACTAATAAGTAATAACGTGTGTGGATAGATTATCCTATCTCGAATACTCAACAAACGTCCTTTTGAAAATCACAAAGCTTTTCAGATATGGCAACATTAGCAATAGTAGGATGCGATTGCCCCCACCAATTTTGTCTATGGGGGCAAACCCCCATTTGTGTCGTTTTATATCCATGAGCCAAGAGGATGGTTCTCACTTCTTCGGCCTAAACGATATCATCAATGAAGTAAAACTTTGGAGATTGAATGAGGTTCAAGGAAAAAGAAATGGCACGTAGAACCTCTCATTAAGGGTAGGGTCCTTTAGACTTATCACTAAGAAGTAAATCCTGGATATACGATTCCACCGTAAGAATCATGTATGTATTTGATGATCCATATCACTAGACAACATACTAACCTTGAATCGACAGTTCGCTCAAATCTTTCCTTTCATCACTAGCTACACACTAACCAAGATATTTAGAGCCATAGAAGAAGGTAATAAAATACGAGACGACGCATTCAGCATTCACATATATAATTTTAGTCAGGAGTCCTAAGGTATAATTGAAAGAATCACACAACTTAGTAGCCCACAGAGAACTTATTTTTTTCCAGGAATCAATATGGCAAACAGCGTCAAAAGAGTAATTATTTTCTAGAGATAAGTCCAAAATATACAAAACTTGCACAAGCCATTTATAAAAAACCAAAAAGTATGCACATTATTTTGGTTCGTTTCCCATACAACCCTTGACATGATATTAATTATCAGGAAAAAAGCTGGTATATCAGAAGGACAGATGTTGTCCAACTCAATAGGCCCACTTGAAAGAGACAATATCCGGAACGAGACCCGTTTTCTGTAGCCCAAAGCAGGCCTTGATGACGTGGGTCCTACTTCACCCCCAAAAGAAAAGAAGGTTATGGGGTCCAAAGGTGGCAAACAGGAAGACAACTGTACTGGAGCCCAGGGCCCGAAAACGACCCAACATCCAGCTAAATGGCACGGACCAATTTGTTATGGGTCAACACACAGCAAGTGGTTAAAAACTTCTAATCAAGAGGGGACCACTGAGAATCGAGGGGCCCATGGACTTTAAGCTGTTCCAAGTGGACCAAATAATTTAGCATCTTTTGATTGTTACAAAGAAAGGCAGGCTGCTGTCAAGCTGCCTACAGTATGTCGGGTCTGGCTACCTGTCGGGGAGAGGACACTTGTGGATGGGTGAGATGAAGTGGGTCCACATTTGGTGCGTGGGCACAGGGATCATTTCTGAGTACTTCACATATACAGAAAGATTAGTTTACAAGCCCATCTCAACTGGATTATGTGTACCATAAATTTAGAAACCCCTGCCCCGGCCCAAACATTGACTATCTCGGACTAGATCAGGCTCGGCAAGTGGAAAATGCAAACATGGCTTAAGACTTTCCGATGAGCTATCACCCCTATAATAAGCAAGACATCTTTCTAGATATGACTCCTTGTATGAAAGATGACTTCTAGAAAAAAATACATTTTTTTATTAACAACTTCCAGAACAAACATAAGCATACCATAAAAAACAAATTAGCTAAATTTACCAGATGACGCATGGCACACAGCTATTCCGTTGAATCCACTTCCAACACCAAGTAAAAATCTTACTTCCAAGAATATGATTAAAAGTCAGCCTACATGGTTTTTCCAACACTGCGTCAATGGGAGCACTTTTGTATATCATAATTAATATAGGGAAAGATTACAAAAACTCGGAAGCGATTGATGATGTTCATCCAAATCAAAGAGTGCTAGCATATCCAAACCTATGAGCTAGAACTCTTTTCAAAAGAAACAAACTTACAATGAGTGGCTACCATACTGCTCAAGCAGTGGGCAATCAAAATAAATGCACAGCATCCTCCGCATCACTTAAAAAGTTGAAAACAGATAATGCAAGCCTGCAAATTAAAATTCATCGTCAGCATTATCTGTGTGCGTGAGTGCGAATCAGAAAGGCCAATAAGTCAAGTAGCAAACATCACTATTGCCTCAAGAATTTACTTTAAGAAAGAACAAATAGAAAAAGTTAGGTCAAAACTCTTCATGTAAAATTTGACAACCACCATGGAATCTCTAAAAAAGAAAAGAGACAGAATCATGGATATTTGAAGGGTCCAAAGTGATAAGACACCAGATCTATGCAAATTATTTCATAAATGAGAAAATGCAGGTGATAAGGAAATTGGAAAAAAACAAATCCACAATCCAAACTTCAAACGTTCAGAAAGTTGACATGCTATGCCTCCCGACAGGCGACCTTGTAATCTAGATGTTTGCTCTACAGATCAAGACAAACTTAACGTACACTAACAATAAAAGATGAGTTTCTGGATAGAAAAATTTATACTAACTACACCAAAATAAGCATGATACTTTCCCAAGACATTGCTTTCCCGGACACTTGCCTGAAATCGCATTCTCAAAGTTGAACATGTTTGCCACAATGCAACAAAGCAAATGATTTAGCCTTTCACGTGAAAGATGGAGGAAAGTCTACATGAAAAAGCCTTATATATGCCATAATTTTATTGATTAGTACCCATGATTGCAGGGTTATTTTTACCATTATCTACACAAGCATTTAGAATTGTAGAAGAGAAATTATTTGTACAAGTAGAATGGTATTATCTCAGGCACCAAAACTTCTAACTCCAAACAGTAGGAAAACCTCAATTAGGCAAAAATATAGACACAGGTAAAGTAAGAATTATCCGGTTCAAAAGACAAACATATAAATTTATAATGCACAAAAAACATAACCTGAATGTGATTATGGCAAATAATGCCAAGTAGAAACCAAGCTTGATCATCCGAAACTTCTTCTCAGCATTAAGAAATCTGAATGCTTCAGTGACGTCAAAAAGATGCTGCCGTTTCAAAAATCTGAATCATTGCACCAGACAGGTCATGATAAGAAATAATGTTTCCAGTTTAACAAAAAATATATAGGAAATGCCCAAAGTAAAACATTTAGTCCAAAACAACACTCTTATAGCGGTTCCAGACAATCACTGAATGTTTTCAATTTTTTTTATAGAACAATTTTTATTGGTAAGCTACACCGATAGCAAATCTCAAATTTATGATCATACCTCCAAGAACAGGGGAGAAGAAACATTTCAAGCTAAAACTCATGGGCCCCCACTTTTCCATCTTTATTTGACTAACTAACTTCTTTGAAAAAAACAGAGCCATTGTACTATGCCATATTTTTTTATAAATGGACTTAGCCTCGTTTGGTTACACAGATGAGATAAGATGAACGTTAAAAGTTCAATAAAATATTATTATAATATTATTTTTGTTTTGGGATCAAAAAGTTGAATTGTTTATTGTATTTTGTGTGAGAGTTTGGGAAAGTTGTAATGATTAGATTAGATAAAATGAGATGAGTTAAGATGGTTTGTGAAAACAAACCACCCCTTAGTGTTTTAACACCTGATCAAATTCAAAACAAGATTTTTCATTCATCAAAAACATTTTTATACAAGTGGACATTTTTCTTATGGCATCATTAGTTCCCACTCCCCATGGTCAACAGCATCAGTTAAACAAACCTGTCTCATCTATTGTCACTATCTATAATCAAGAGTGTTCAATAGAGTACACTGCTTCCCTGCTTTCTGATGATTCCTACGAAATAGTTTCCTCACATGCATGTGCATGTGCATATAGAGTTATTATGCCAACCTAAAAAATTGCAGTACATAATAGAGAATAGGACTGCTACATCCACCGAGAATCCTCACCGAACATGTAATTTTTTTGGTTTTTTTTCAAACATTTTTTTAAACCTCTTAAACATTTACAAAAAATCACAAAATCATTAAAAAAACACTTCCTAAAAAAATTACAATCAGTACCCACTCTTTGGTGGGCTTTTCCAATAGAGAAACATGATTACTCTCATAAAATTCACTGCAGACTTTAGTTCGTTATGGAAGTTGTCACACTGCTAATTATTTAAACACAACTCAACATGTAAGAAGTCATGGGTTTAATAATCTCAAAAGCTGAAAATGTCACTGGTAAACTAACAATCATATGAGTGAACAGAAGGACAAAAGATATCCAGACAGGAATATCATAGATTCCTGCAATTTCATCATATGCCAAGTTTTAATGAGCAAAGGATAGAGTGATGAAAAAAAAAACGAGAAGGGAAGGAGATTCTAAGTCTAATTTTTCAGATTTAATTTTTGAATTAAATCTGATTGATTTACCTTTGGTAGGAGGAGATTATACTTGGACAAATGGCAGGTCATATTCAAGGCTGGATAGGTTTCTGGTTTCACCTTCATGGGAGGCTCATTTTTCTGGTTCGAGTCAGAAATTATTGCCGAGATTCTGTTCTGATCATTATCCTATCTTGTTGGATTGTGGTGGAATTGAGGCTGGGATAAGGTATTTTAAATTTGAAAACATGTGGCTGAAGGATGAGGGATTTGTGGACAGGGTGAGAAGTTGGTGGAATTCTTATAATTTTTCAGGCACTCCTATTTTTGTTCTGGCTGGAAAATTGAAATCTCTTGAGAAAGACATAAAGAGATGGAATAAAGAGAAGTTCGGGAATTTGGACAGCAGGAGGAAGCTTCTTTTGGAAGAGTTGAGAGGTTTGGATGAGAAGGAGGTGCAAGGGGTTATTTTGGGGGAGGACAGGAGTAGAAAAATGGGAGTGGTTTCTGAACTGGAAAATATAGCGTTAATGGAGGAAATTTCTCGGAGGCAAAAATCTAGGGTGCTGTGGTTGAAGGAAGGAGATAGGTGTACTAAATTCTTTCATCAAATGGCGAACTCTCATAGAAGAAATAATGTGATTGAAGTTCTTCGAGATGGGGACAGACTTATTACGGATCAAGAAGATATTAAGGTTCACATAGTGAATTTTTATGAGCAAAAGTTTTCAGAAGATTTTTCTTGGAGACCAAAACTGGACAGACTTTGTTTCGATTCCATAGATCAGGTCAAAGCTGATTGGCTGGAGAGAGAGTTTGAAGAAGAAGAAGAAGTACTTAATGTGGTTAAGGGTATGGATAGGGATAAGGCTCCAGGTCCAAATGGGTTCTCTTTGGCGTTTTATCAAGCACACTGGGACATTGTTAGAGAAGATATCGTGTAGATGTTTGCTGAATTTCATTCGTACATGAGGTTTGAGAAGAGTTTTAATGCGACTTTCATTGCACTTGTTCCAAAAAAGGTAGGGGCTGTGGAGATGAGAGATTTTTGGCCTATTAGTTTGGTGAATGGAGTGTATAAAATCATTTCTAAGGTGCTGGCCAACCGTTTGAGCAGGTTGATGGAGAGGATTATTTTAAAATCGCAAAATGCCTTTGTGAGGGTAAGACAGATTTTAGACTGTTTTAATTGCTAATGAATGCTTGGAGAGTAGAACTAAAATGGAGAAAGCTGGTATTTTAATCAAATTAGACATGGAAAAGTCTTATGACCATTTGTGCTGGGAATTCCTTGTTTATTTGTTGAGGAGATATGGTTTTGGAGATAAATGGTGTTCGTGGATAAAGCATTGTGTGTGAACTTTGAGATTTTCAATTTTGGTGAATGGAGAACCGGTTGGATTCTTTAGTAGCTCACGTGGTTTGAGGCAAGGTAATCCTATCTCTCCATTTCTTTTTGTTATGATCATGGATGCCTTGAGTAGAATGCTTGAGAAGGCAGTGGATGGTAATTTTCTGTCTAGCTTTGTGGTGGGTGGTGAGGTCCGGAGAAGTTTAAAAGTGAGCCCAATTATGACAATCTTCGTGCTTTAAGAGCACTTTTACACCTTCTTTTTGCAGATGACACCTTAATCTTTTGTGAAGCGGATAATAGTCAGATCCAAACCTTACGAGCATTGCTACTTTGCTTTGAAGCAGTGTCAGGGTTTAAAGTGAATCTTGGCAAGTCCGAGATGGTTCCGGTGGGTGCGGTCTCAAATATCCTTAGTTTAACAAGCTTATTGATTTGTAAGGTGTCCTCTCTACCAATGAAATATTTGGGTCTTCCGTTGGATACAACTTTCAAGGCTAGAGATATTTGGGATGGTGTGGTGGAAAAGATAGAGAAAAGATTGGCGGGCTGGAAGCAGGTGTATTTATCGAAAGGGGGTCGTCACACTCTTATCAAGAGTACCCTTACTAACCTCCCCACATATTTCTTATCTCTGTTTCCTATGCCTGCAGGGGTGGTGAATGGGATCGAGAAACTCTTTAGGGCATTCTTATGGGGTGGGGAGGAGAAGAAGTTTTATTTGGTTAGTTGGAGTATGTGCCCCAGTTGTATATGGGAGGTTGGGAATGTGTAATTTGAAAACTTTTAACAAAACTTTATTGGGGAAATGGCTATGGAGATATCACTCGGAGGGAGGATCATTGTGGAAGGAGATTATAGACGCTAGATATGGTGCTGCTTGGGGTGGCTGGTGTTCCAATGAAATGAGAGGGGGGTATGGTGTGGGTTTATGGAAGTTTATAAGGAAGGGTTGGCCTTGTTTTGAAAAACATATTCGTTTTGCAGCCGGTGAGGGCAATCGTATCAGTATTTTGCGGGACATGTGGTGTGGTGATCATGCATTGGAAAGGGTTTTTCCGGCCCTCAATTGTATTGCAGTTAATAGGGAGGCTTCAGTGGCGGATATGCAGTTATTTGTTCATGGTTCTCATCAGTGGAATATTCTCTTTATCAGGGATTTTCATGATTGGGAACTATCTATTATCTCAGATTTTTTCAATCTATTATATTCCATGGGGACTTCTCTGGCACAGTGTGATAGTTTGAAGTGGAGGTCTAATAACCACAAAAAATGTACTGTTAAGGCGTATTATAACATTTTGGTTACACACGACCATAATCCGTTCCCTTGGAAGAATATTTGGAGGTCTCGTGTGCCCTCTGAAGTAGCCTTTTTTGTATGTAACGCCACTCTTGGGAAGATCTTGACTACGGACAATCTGCGGAAGAGAGGATGTATAGTGATGGATTGGTGTTGCATGTGTAAAAAAAAAATGGAGAATCTGTGGACCATCTCTTATTGCATTGTAAAGTAACAAGGGTGTTGTGGGATGAGATCTTCCAAAGGGTTGATGTTGCATGGGTTATGCCTTTGAGGGTGGTGGATTTGTTGGGTTGTTGGAGGAAGATGCAAGGCTGTCAGCAAGTGGCAGTAGTGTGAAAGATGATTACGTTGTGCATCATATGGTGTATTTGGAAGGAATGCACGCTATTTTGTCGATAAGAAACGCTCAATAATTGAGCTGAAGAATTTCTTTCTTGACACCTTAATGCTTTGGTTTTCAGCTATTGTATTAAATGGTGACTAGGGCTGTACAAAAAACTGGCGAACCGGCCAAGACCGACTCAGACCGGCTGCCGGAGCTTAGAACCGGCCGAAACCGATAGGGAACCGGTCGGCCGTCGGTGGTAAATGATCAAAACAGGCGTCGGCCTGTTCGGTCCCGGTTTGAACCAGCCAAAAACCGATAGCCGACATCATATACTTTTTTATTTTTTTAAATATATACCTTCATTAAACGACGCCGTTTCACATAAATAAGTGAAACGACGTCATTTAGAAAAAAAAAAAGGGAACGGCGCCATTTGGCGTAAGCCAAACGACGCCGTTTCTACTAGGGTTATTATTCCCCTCCCTCTTCTCTTCTCATTCCATTTCGAGCTCTATGGTCTCTACCCTCAGCCCTCACTCAGTATTCAGTAACTCCTCAGCAGTCGGCGCCGTCTACTCCAACCATTCACCAGCGCCCAACGGTCCAACCACTCACCAGCGGTTCAGCAGCAGCGCAGCCTATACTTCTCCACGTTCCTCTGGCAAACAGGACCGCCTCCAGCCTGTTTTTTAGGTAAGATTTTGGGATGAAATTTTGTTTTAAATTTAGTCTGATTAGTGATTTTGTTGAAATTTAATTTTTGAGAGGACCAGAGGGCAAACTGGCAAAGGTTGTGCTCGCCGTTGTGCAGCTTGTGCCTCACTGCCTTGTGGTATTTGGGTCTAAGGTTAGGGATTGTATTTTTTGGTTTGGAAAATTGGGATGGTGAAATAGTGATTTGGTTGTTGAACGTTGATGATTGAACTCAGTCAATGCATGTGCATGACTGTGCAATGTGCATTCACGGGTCTGAACTTTGAACTTTGAAGATGTAATTTGATAAATGTTCATAACTTCATAAGACTCAGTTAGTTTGTGAGATTTGTGAGCGATCTAAATTATGTGTTTTGACAGTTTTGTTATAAATTTGTTGACAGTTGTGTTATTAATTTATTGACAGTTTCGTTGGTTGAAAATTTTGTTATAAATTTATTTTGATTCTTAAAATAATCTGTGAGATTTATGAGCAATTAAAATATAGCTTAGAATCTTAGATTTGTGATGTTTGCCACGTTGCAAACTAGCTGCTGTGTAAATGACAATTGTGTTGATTTTTTTGTCCTTTCTTGGTTTTACATGTTAGATTATTCGCCAAGTCCAATTGATCTTGATTCGAACTCCCAAATACCAAAATCTCCGGCTTCAAGTGCCCCTAATAATAGTAATTGTCTACTTCCTAAGAAACGGAAGGGGAAGGATCTTACGATTATTTGGGACCATTTTACTAAAGTTGAGGGTTGTTCCGTAGATGATCCTAAGGTCAAGTGTAATTATTGTGGCAAGATATACGCTTGCCACTCGAAGAGGAACGGAACTTCAACCATGCAAAACCATCTACCTTCATGTCCCAAAAATCCTCATAAACGTGGGCCTTTAGATAAATACCAAATAACATTGGCAGTTGAGGTATCCTCGGAAGGGTTTGGAGAGAGTGATAGTTCTTTAAGAAATATTGTAACCCATAAATATAGTGAGGAGGCAATGAAGATGGCGCTTGCGGAGATGGTAAATCCTCGATGAATTACCATTTAGAATTGTTGAAAGGCAAGGATTTAAGAATATGGTTTGGTTACTTGAACCTAGATTTAAAGTGTCATGTCGAGTGACAGTTGCAAGAGATTGTATGAAACTATTTGAATTTGAAAAGGCCAGACTTAAAAAGTTATTTAAAGATGAGGGAATGAGGATTTCATTAACTACCGATACTTGGACATCAGTACAAAATCTTAATTATATGTGCCTAACTGCCCATTTCATTGATAGTGACTGGAAATTACAAAAAAAAATCATTAATTTTTGTTTAATCCCTAATTATCAAGGGGATACCATTGAAAAATATGTTGAATCATGCCTCCTTCATTGGGGCATTGATAAGATATTTACTGTTACTGTTGATAATGCTAGCTCAAATAATACTGCAATTGCATATTTGAGACATTTTTTTACGGAGAATATGTTGGAGGGAAAGTATATGCACATGAAATATTGTACTCATATTTTGAATTTTGTTGTGAATGAAGATTTTAAGGAGTGTGATGATGCCATTACAATGGTTAGAAATGCGGTTAGATATGTGCGCTCCTCCCCTGCAAGATTAGACAAGTTTAAGAGATGTGCAGAAAATGAGAAAATTGATTGTAAAAAAATGTTGTGCCTTGATATGCAAACCCGATGGAATTCAACTTACATGATGTTGGAGGCTGCTGAGAAATTTGAGAAGGTTTTTAGGCAAATGGAGAGTGAGGACTACAATTTTCTTTCTTACTTTAAAGATGTAAACATTGGGCCTCCTAAAGCTGACGAGTGGGAGTCAGTGCGGGTTTTTGTGAAATTTTTGAAGATGTTTTATGATGCCGATTTTCTGGCTCTTTACATGTCACGGCAAACACAAATTTTTTGGAGATTTGTAGGCTCCAAAAAGAGTTGGTTAGACTGTCTAAGAGTGAGAATATTTGTTTGATGAGCATGACCATAAGCATGAGAATGAAATTTGACAAGAATTCAGATTCATTGGATAGGATGAATTTGTTGTTATTGATTGCAGTTATCCTTGATCCACGTAGTAAGTTGGGACTTCTTACTTTTCATTTGAAAAAAATTTATGATGAGAATTAGTCTGAAGATTTGTTGTCGAGGGTGAGACAATTATTATCAGACATGTATGTGGAGTATAATGCTACGTTTGGTTCTACCTCGAGTAGCAGAGAACATGTTTCTCCTCCGGCATCTGCACTTCCAAATGTTGCTGAAGACAATCATGAGTCACAACTTTTTTTATGAGTGGTTGCTAGCATCAACTGCCTCTGGATCTACAGCTACCAAAACAGAGATAGACCGGTATTTATCAGATAGTTGTGAGGCATTCAACCAATCTTTTGACTTGTTGAATTGGTGGAAGGTGAATGAGCCTAACTATCCTATACTTGCGAGGATTGCACGAGACGTGTTAGCCATGCTTGTTTCCACGGTTGCATCACAGTCAGCATTTAGTACGGGAGGTCGTGTACTTGATCTTTTTCGGAGTTCCTTGGCTCCGAGAACTGTTGAGGCACTTATTTGTACTCAGAATTGGTTGCGAACTTGCGACATCCGTCAACACCATTTGATATTCGAGACTCCATGGATAATGTTTAGAGCTTTGTAGTAGAATTTGGTAATGTGTTTTTCTTATTCAATTTCCATATTCATTTACTTTTATAATTTAATTTAATTTTTTTTTTAATTATCCTAATTTATTAATATTGATTATTTGGTATTTTTCTATATAGAGTTAGGAGCATCATACATCACAACTATTGATGATTGAAGAGTCGAAGACTGCATTGGCCATTGGGAATCTATTTGGAATGTTGAAGAATGAAGATTTTTTGGGTTTTATTCAAGAACAGTTGTTATTTGTTGCTTACTTGCTAGTTGCTTAAGACAATTTGGTTTTGTTTGTAATGTGTATTAAACATTTAGTGGAGTTTTTTTTATTTATCTAGTAATTAGTAATTTAGTATATAAGATAATAAGATTATAAAATATAAATAGTATATATGTAGTAGTTATTAGTTACTAATAATATATACATGGCATGATTAAAATTAAAAAGAGATTGAATAAATAAAATTAATTTTAAAAATTTTGCAAAAAAAATTTAAATGTAGATGATCTTGAATAACAAATTGAGCCCAAAAAGATGTTGAATTGGGTCTTAAAATGGCCCAAACAGGCCTAAATCTGTGGCCCAAACCGAAAAACAGACCGTGAACCGGCTGGTTTTCCTCCTCATACACGGTCGGTTTCGGCCGGTTTGTTCACTCTAAAGAAGTCTATCGGTTGGTTTCGGTCCCAAAACCGAACCGACAAGTTGGTTTTTCAGCCCTAATGGGGACAATGTTCATGATTTCTTGTCTTTAATTTATCGTACTTAGAATGTTTTTAAGTGTTCTTCTGTATACTTCATGTGTACATGGCCTATGTCTATTTCATTCATATCAATAATATTATTTCTTACTTACCAAAAAAAAAAAAAAGAGTTAATTTATCGAAAGCTGAAGTCGTTCCTGCGGGTTCTGTTCAGAATATTTCAGACTTGGCAAATATTCTGGAGTGCAGAATTTCTTCCCTCCCTATGAGGTACCTTGGGCTTCCTTTGGGGGTTTCTTATAAATCTATTAATATTTGGGAATGGGTGATTGAGAAAATTGAAAGGAGGTTTAGCTAGTTGGAAAATTATCTACTTGTCTAAAGGGGGAAGATTAACTCTAATAAAAAGTACTTTGTCTAATCTTCCCACTTATTTCTTATCTCTTTTTCCATTGCCGGCAAGGGCAGAAAGAAGAATTGAGAGTTTATTTCGGAATTTTTTATGGAGTGGTTAAGGAGAAGAAAAAAAGCTCCATTCGGTTAGTTGGAAGAAGGTTTGTCAACCGATTGATTGTGGTGGGTTGGGGATAAAAAACTTGAGATTGTTTTATAGAGAATTACTTGGGAAATGGCTTTGGAGATACCACTTGGAAAGAAATGCCTTATGGAAAAATGTTATTAATGTAAAATATGGTAATTTGTGGGGAGGTTGGTGCTCAAAAGATACTAGAGGTGCAAATGGGGTGAGTTTGTGAAAGTTCATTAGAAAAGGATGGGGGGAATTTTCTAATCATATTAAATTAAAGGTGGGAGATGGGAAGAGGATACTTTTCTGGCATGACTTGTAGTGTGGGGATTCTACACTTAAGTTGGATTTTCCCTCCCTTTTTAGAATTGCAATGGATCAAAAAGCAGCTTTGGGAAATTCTTTCTTTTGCATTCACAATAATATTCAGTGGAATGCTAACTTTATTAGGGATGTTAATGACTGGGAAGTGGATGGTGTTAAGGCTTCTCTGGAAAGACTTTACAGTTCAAAGTTGATGCTTGGTAGGAAGGACATCATGCTATGGGTTCCTGCAGGAAATTCTAAGTTCTTAGTTTCCTCTTTTTACAGCATATTAACTAGTCACAGGAGCTGTGAATTCCCCTAGAAAAACATATGGAAAGTGAAAGTTCCTTCCAAGGTTGCTTTTTCTGTTGGGTGATATCCCTGGGCAAAGTGTTGATAACTGAAAATCTTAGAAGAATAGGTATGTACATTGCTGATTGGTGTGTCATGTGCAAGAATGATGGAGAATCTGTTAATCATCTCTTTCTTCATTGTGAAGTGGTCAGGTTCTTGTGGAATGAGATTTTGAATCGGAATGGTCTCCTTTGGGTAATGCCCAAGGAAGTGGTGGATTTATTGGTAGGGTGGAAGGGATTGAAGGGTAGCAAGAATGTTGTTAATATTTGGAAGATGATTCCTTCTTGTCTCATGTGGTGTCTATGGCTAGAAAGGAATGGGAGATGCTTCGAAGACAAAGAACATTCATTGGGAGATCTTAAAGATTTTTTCTTTAGTACTTTGAGTTTGTGGGCTAAAACTTTTGTAATGGATGATAATTCCCAGTATTGTTTTAGATTTCCTTTTGTTTTTAGAAAGCAGTAGGTATTTCCTTTAATACGTCCTGTGTACTTGGGCTTATGCCTATTCTTGGGAATAAAATCTCTTATTACTTATTAAAAAAATAAAAGAGAAGGGAGGGGGGTTTCAGGCTGCAAGAGCTTAATAGTTCTGATCTTTCACTCTTAACATTACAGATCAGACCAGTTTGAAGAAAACACCAAAGCAAACAGGCCAGCTAAAATAACAGAAGTGTGGAAACTGGAAAATGTAACACTGGCATTTCCCTGGTGCATTAATCATTTTCATGAATTACTCATACTGGTAAATGTAACACTGACATCAGAGAAACTAGGTTGTATCTATTCTTTCTCTCTCTTTTTTTAAGCGTACTATGTTGTATCTAATTAACAATTGTAAAGCCTTCATTTATCAAATTGAAAAAAAAATGGTCCATCCCTACCTACTAGAAGCAACACATTGAAGTTTGCAAGGAGCTTATATAAACTACCAATCA
Organism: Juglans regia; assembly: GCF_001411555.2. Classification (NCBI taxonomy): domain Eukaryota; kingdom Viridiplantae; phylum Streptophyta; class Magnoliopsida; order Fagales; family Juglandaceae; genus Juglans; species Juglans regia. Next base: position 32,150,620 of record NC_049904.1, read on the forward strand.
AGATTTAAATTTATAAGGATAAAAAGTAGGCAAGCTCCTTAGAAGGCATGTGACTCCTCAAGCAACAGAAGGTCCAGGCAAGTTTCAACCCCTACTAATTGAGAAATAACTGGTGAAAAAAGAACACCTAACTGCAGAAAAAGCTTTATACCATGAATTATTGTACTTTACTACAGTGTACAGATTTTACTTACAGCATCACGTGATAGCAAGCAAGGGGAACCGTCATCAGAAACATGAACCAATGCCATGTGATGAGGAAAACTGCACAGAGTACTCCTTGCACAACGAACTCGGGGATGACGATGCGATTAATGCGAGATGCTGTATCGTAAATGTTTATGTAGTCAGCCTCCAAGTCCGTCAAGATAACAAGCTACAAAAATTATTCAGAGATATAAGGTATATCCAACGCTAGGATATAAAATGTGACTAACATGGCCTACAACTTTCTTAAAGCACAAAGCTAGTTCCTCCAGATTTTATAAACACTCGGTGGCATATATGGACTCACAAAGCCAAATTCTTGGGCCAAGAATATGATCAAAGAATAAGCATTACTTCTGTGTTAAATCATGTAATTTTTGCAAGAAGTTACCAAGGCCATTTTGTAAACTCGGGGGCAACTAAAGCAAGATTAAAAGCAATAAATCATGGCAAAAGCAATAATTGAGTTCAAATTCCAGAGAATGAGTACTAAACATGAACCAAATACTGACATGAATATGAATGTCTTAATGAAAAAGAAGACAAAAACGGCGCTCCAGTGAATAAGGATTCAGTCAGGTCGTCATCAATTACCTCCATAGTTTGATTGCTTTTGATTGCTGAGAATTCGCAGTAAACTTTTTTTTTTTTTTTTGATAAGTAAAATAAGTATATATTCATCCAATCAACTGTCAATTACAAAGTCAGAATATGCCCTATTTATGTAGGAGCATTAGAATCTAAGAAGGTAGAGAATTCGCAGTAAACTAGAAGATAAAACACAGTTTGCGAGAATCTATAATGTCCGCTCATTTCCCCCGAAATTCCTAAATCGGTTTTATCACAATTAACTAACCAAGCTGCGCAATAGTTCTCCGCCTCCACATAAACTTAATAGACACAAAATCTAAAACATCAAGATTTCCCTAACTTTCTCGGAAACCAAATGGATAAAACAGATAACTGAGTCAGCACAACCAGTGTTTCAAGATACAAACCAAAAAAAGGAGTTAGGGTTTTAGAGAGGTTGAAGCGAGAAGTGCGATACCTGATAAAAGGTGGATGCCAAGAGAGCTAAATCGATGAAAAATGAGAGAGCCCACAAGATCAGCTCCATGGTCCGGTCGAGACGTCGGTACAGGGATTTTGGAACTTACACGGAAATTGGAATGGGTCTGTATAGAGAGGAAAATGGAGGGAGATCTTTTCATTCTGAAATACACATATACTGAACCTTGTGACAATAATTACCGATCTATAATTTTTTTTGAGTTTGAAATTTTTCATATTTAACTAATCTAAAACCATTGGCATGGAATAACTAAATGTCAGTTAATTCTAAATTTTAACTAAATTTTTCTAAAATCAGTTATATTATAACAGTCAAATCATTTTAAATCAAGTTATGAATTACATTAAATAAAAAATTAAAGTCATATTTGATGAATTACTACTCACCAACTAAAAAAAAATTTTATTAAAAAATATTCTCTTTTTTCTCACTAGTATAGATTTGAGGAGTGTGATGAAAATTTTATATTTTGTTTTAGTGTTTAAAATATTATGTTTTAGTATTATTATTGTATTGAGATTTGAAAAAGTTGAATTGAGATTTGAAAAAATTAAATTATTTATTATATTTTGTATGGAGATTTGAAAAATATGTAATGATGAGATGAGATGATATGAGAATTTTGTGTCTCATCCCACCCCCAAACCTACCAATTACTCTCACGCCTCATCTTTTCCCTCTTTTAATTTCTCTTCATTTCTTCTTCATGTTAAATAATTTATTTTGACAGTAAAAATTAAATTATTAATTAATATATAAAATATATTTATAAAATATAAAAAAATTAAAAACAAATTATATTATATTTTTATTTTTATTTTAAAATGGCTAATCTAATATAAATTAATCTCTTCAAAAGTTTTGGTTTTAGTCAAAATCTAAAGTTTTAACTTTAGACGTTTGGATTCGAAGATGACTTGAGATGAGTTGAGATGGATTGTGAATAATAATGAGATGAGTTGTGAATAGTAGTGAGATTTGTGAGTTAAAGTTGCTGAATAGTAATGAATAGTAGTGAGATGAGTTGAGATGAGTTGAGATGAGCTGAAATGTCCTGCGAATCCAAACATTATTATAAAAGATTTTAATTAAATAAAAATTGGCAAAATATATCTTGTTTTTATTTTTCATTTTTTATTCTAAACATTATTTTTATTTTTGAGTTATTCTAATATATTATCCACATAACTTAAATAATATGATTTAATAATAAAATTTAAAATTTTTCTACCAAATAAAATTATGTTATATCAATATTTTACTATATATATTATATTGATATACGTTAATTTAAAAAAAAAAAAAAAAATCTTTAGAGAGAGAACAATCATCTAGACTCTATTGCCTTAGAAGGTGCGCATCACCGCATATTCATGGACCATGGTTGGCGACATGATCTTTGTGCTTCCCTTCTACATTGGACTTGTTAATATATGTTGTTGGGCAGATGCTAAAAAAAGCCCATAATGCTCATAGAGGATATTTGAATTTTGAGATGAATGGTGAATAATAATATTTTATAGATTTTATTGAGTTGAGTTTAATTTTTTTAATTAAAATGTATGAAGTAGATTGAAATACATTTAATTTTTTTATGAAAATTTAAAAAAATAATAAGTCACATCAATAATTAATTTAAGATGATTTGAATTTGATTCAACAACCGAACATAGACTTAACCACCCCCATTTGACATAACGAGGTTCATGATATACCTATATAAAATAGAAAAATGTTTGGTATATTTATAATAATAAACTTATAAATTTGACATATGTTAGAGTTATACATCAGATTGTAATATTTTACTGTAACTCCGATCTAATACATCACAGCAAACCACATCATTATGTAAATCTATTTTACAAAATCTCCATATATATATTTAGCACTTCTTTACGCAATATTTAAAATTTTCATGAATTTTCATGGCATCGAGTTGATATTATCTATCAACTAATAAATCAACTTTTATTTTTTAAGTTAGTAAATTCAATAATTGAATAAAATCATATCGCATCTTTACAATAGAATAAAGTTGAATCTAGATGTAGTATATAGTATTATATCTATAAATTTCATATATTAAAGAGTAACGTTAGATATATGCGCATGATTGCAAGCTTTTAAAAAAAGTAAATTTTTTTTAATGTATGCCATATTTTTATGAATAATTTACAAAAGATTTACACGCCATCAACTCGTGCATAAATACTTTTCTTGTTCTGTTTTTTTTAGTTTGCCATGGTGAGTGCGAACCGTTGAGAAAGCTCGAATCACACGACCTTTTTCTGTGGTCCTTACAAGGAAACCAATACGAGAAACTTTCGGGCAGGGGCCAAGCTGGCGTCCTAAAAGTTAAAGGCCGTTAACGTATTTGGGTATCTTTTACTTTTCGGGCCTTCCTCTTTTCGGTCAGACTAGTGCACTCCAGTGCACGCTACCACTATTAGAACATCCTTATTGGCCAAAATTCAATAATAACTAAATTTTAAATATGTGCTAAAAAATCACTATATTAAATTGGACATCTCTATAAAATTTTAAATTTTTACTATAGTAATTCTCAAATTTGTAGATAAAGAGTAGGTTAGCAAAATATTAAAATATGTAATTCTCACTCCTCTCACAAAATATATAGGTATTTTTTATAATTAAGAAATTTAGTTCGATTTATTATTACTAAATATAAAATGTGATAAAAATAAATTAATTAGTTAATAGTAATTAGAATATTAATTATTAAGTTAATTATAATATAATTATTATTAATATTAATATTTAATGTTAATTTAATATTTTATAAATGTAATAAATATTAATTTAATTTAATTAGAATATAATTATTATTAATATTAAATTGGTAGAATTATAAAATGTGATACAAATAAATTAAATAAACAAATTATTAAATTAATAATATTTTATTATTATATAGAGAGTAAATGGTTAATCGTGGAGATTGAATTTAAATGGAATAGGTAAATGTAAAAAAATATGATATTGGCTAAATTTTGAAAATGAATTTGACTAAGCCAATGAGGATGCTCTAAGTCGCTACTTGTGACCTTTCAAGATTTGGCATTCTGGCTGATACCAGTGCCACCACTGTATCTTGCTCCACTTCCTTTTATTTTATTTTTATGTTCTAAAATTTTAATCAAAATTATATTTAAACTCTATATTATGTTTTAAGTTTTGTTACTCATCATCTTCATACACCACATTTTTTGTATTTTTTTTTTAAATTAACTTTTTTTTTTAATTTTATTCTCTTTAAACTAATCAGATTATTCTATTTATTATGCATAACATTTGGTAAGTGAAAAAAAATAAAAAATAAAAAACTAAGAAAAAAACATGGTGTGTGGTGTGTGTGGATGATTAATAGAGTTTTTTTTTAACCTTAGAGCACTCCCAATACACTTTTTTTTTTAAATATAAAGAAATTATCTTAAAAGTGTCTTCCAATGGATCTTGTCTTTCATCATTCATTTTACATTATGCTACAGTAGCATGTTAGATGTGAAGGGAGCTATTCATCATTGTAAATATTTTAAATTAGTTTCTCTCTTGCTGTTTGATTTTCCTCATTTATTTAAAAGTTGTTTATTTCCATTTCAGATTATCTCTCATTCCCACACTTTCTTATTTGCTAAGCGTCAAAGACAAAATCGGAAACTGAATTAATATATTATTTTCATTATATAATCAATTATTTTTATTTTTTGAATTAATTTATATTTTGGGTTAGTTTATAAATTTGAATTAATTTCAAATTGAACATAATTATATGACATTGTATATAGAAAGATATTACAAATATAAAAAAAAATTGAGCATATCATTTATAGTTAAAGAAAATATTTGAAATGAATAAAAAAATATTAAAAAGTATAATATTTAAATGATATGAAGAAAAAATAGATAAGTTTATGTATCGTATATTATAAAAATTAGTATGTAAAATAGAAAAATAGATTTTGATTATGTATTTTAAATGATAAGATGAATAATCCATTAGAAATGCTCTTAGTGCAAAGAGATGGAGAGCGGATTGAGATTCTTTTTATGGTAAGGATATCCTTACTACTTCCAACTATAATTAGTTTACTATCCAATTTATGTGGCTTTATTTTTTTTTCTATTCTCTGCATCGCTGCTCTACTTCTGTACTCTATGTTTGCTCTACTTTGCCATTCGTGATTTGACTGAGGTTATCAAAAGCTTTCTTTGAACAATTATTCTATATACAATCAGTAGATACAATCGGCGTGCAGTCATCTATGCCACGCCAGATTTAAAATGAATTGTTTCCTATTTCTCTAAACTCACATGTTCTCTCTCATCAACTCTCTATATCTCTCGCGCCTCAGGTCATCTCTCTCTCTCCCATCAGCTCTCTCTCCCATCAGCTCGGTCTATCTCTCATTAGAGCATTCTCATTGGCTTGGCCAAAATTGAAGAATGTCTAAAATTTAAATAACTTGTATCAAAAAGACCCCACATTGGATTGGGCATCTCCAAAATAATTTGAATTTCTGTTACAGTGATTGACCAAATATGAAGAACCAAAATTGATTCACCAAACTTTAAAATATTAATTTCTCACTCCAAGCAAACAAATTAAATTAATTAGAATATAATTAACATTTAAAATTTAGAATATAATTATTATTAACATTTAATAATACTTTTTTAATATTAATTTTAACATTTAATAATACTTTTTTAATATTAATTTAATTAAAATATAATTATTATTAACATTTAATAAAACTTTTTTTAATATTAATTTAATTAGAATATAATTATTATTAAATTTTAATAAAACTTTTTTTAATAATAATTTAATTAGAATATAATTATTATTAACATTTAATAATACTTTTTTTAATATTAATTTAACTAGAATATAATTATTATTAACATTTAATTAGTAGAACTATAAAATGTGATAAAAATAAATTTAATTAATTAATTATTAAAATAATAATATTTTAGTATTATATAGAATGTGAATGGCTAATCCAATGTGGAGATTGAATTTAAATGGAATAGGCAAATGTAAAAAAGTGTGATATTGGCTAAATTTTGAAGATGCATTTGCCCAAGCCAATGAGAATGCTCTTAGCTCAGTCTCTCTCTCTCCTCAATTCTCTCTCATCTCTCTCTCTCATTAACTCGGTCTTTCTCTCATTAAGTGTCTCTACATCAGTTCCGTTTGCACGTTGTTTGCACCATGCGCTTGCAAAAATCATTTTTCTTCTTTGAAAAATGAAAGTTTATTCAAATCATCCCCTTTATTCAAACGAATGCTCATCCCTGCCGATGTGTGAGCCACCGAAACCAAGGATGCCGACTTGAGACGGTTCAACTCTCTCTCTCTCTCTCTCTCACACACACACACGCCCCTTTTTTCAAAACCATTATAGAGTTCAAGAAATTAAGGTAGATATCGTATCATCACTAGCTAGCTAGTTTGCTGCGCACTTAGACTATGCTTTATCATGTGAACCTTTGTTTGTAAGTTTGCAGGTTGTGCTTTGTTTTATTATATATAATCAATGTATCTATATTATTCAGTTCTTGTGTGTACTGATGATTGATGATTAAGCTGATATGAACAAATGTTAATTATGCATTTAATCTCTTTCTATCTGGCAACGAATTAACATTTTGAGACTCGAGTTGTTTTATATACAAGCCCAGTACAATTTTAGCACACCCACTCACATGGTACCTGATCCGAGAGAGAGAGAGAGAGTTCAGATTTAGGAACGATGAGAAGAAGGATTCTCTGAGTGGAAGAAAATGAAAGGAATGGTGGTGCTAGATCTGTATAAGCCGCATGAGTTATAGGGATAAATTTTGTTCCCTTTTGTGTGTTAAAACTTAATACAGTTGGATCGTGCTAATTGTATGTAGAATCTTTGTTTCTAATTTAGTGATCCTCTTTCGAACATATGACCAACCCTATTTTTATCTAATCTTGAATGTTCAATATTTACCAAATACGTATGAAAAAGCAATCATGTAGATTAAAGATAATTTTGTATCCCCCAAAACATCATTTTCCATGATTTATCAACTCAAAATCTCATCAAACTCTAGTAATCTCATGTTGACGAGGATTAAGATAAGGGTGCCAAACAATTTGCTTGGTAGAGAAGGAGTTCGGCCTGGTTCGTGATGGAGAGGATGAGACGAAAATGTCAGAGTCTGAGATTGGAAAGGTGCGAAAATGAAAGGAAAACGAGGTTATGAGAAAATGAAAGGAAAACGGGGTTACGAGAAAATGAAAGGAAAATATGAGAGTTTGAGATTTGTGGTTTTGAAATTTAAAATGAAAATGAAAGAACTTTTTAGAGTTTCCTTTCATTTTCGAGAGCTTCTAAAATTCAAAACCCTAGAGGGACAAAGAGCTTATGTTAGAAGCAAAGTCAAATTTGGGATAAAAGCTAGAGAAAAAAAAGAAAAAATAAAATGTTCGTTAGTAAACCGGTAGTTGGAAGTAGTAAGGATATCATAATCTTTTAGTCAAACATATTTTCTTGTCCATCTCTTTATGTGATGCATAAAATCGCACAACAAACTAGAATAAGAAAAATAATTATTCCTGACCCACTTGAGGTAACTCAACTCTTGTGGATGGAGTCTGAAACCCATGATGGCAATTTGAGGCGTCGGTATGGTACCTGTATGTACATCCATAGCATCAAATGGAAAATGAATACTATAAATATAAAAAGAGAATGAGACGCACACCTTTACGTGGTTTGGCACATGACCTACGTCATTTGGAGAGCAAATTCACTATCATGTGAGTATTTTATAGTCTCTCATGATCTTTTATATTTCACAATATAATGAGAGTCTATAATACCTTTAGTCCAAAGAAAGGTGAAAATAATGGCTTATCGCTAAAACCCCAAAATACAAGCATTTGTGGGTTCAATGTGAAAATTATTATGGATTAAATTATGAGAAATTTTTTAGATAAAAAATGAATATTTGCGAACACTATGGACATCATTTGAAAATTAATAGTTTAAATAGAATCGAATTTTTTACTGATTCTACACTAACACTTCCACATAATAACTTTACCAAATACGATCCTATTATAGGAATAGCTTCCGGTACACCTGTTATAATTTTTACTGTCCAATAACCAATTTGATCCTGATGTAAGGAATAACTAGTCACACCAAAAGATTTGGTCAGTATAGCCAAAACAACACTTGTAACCCAAGTCAGTTCCATATGTAGATATTTATAGGGAATCATACGAAGTGGATCTGATTATTTTAGATCTAAGCAATTCGATGAATTACTCCTATAACAATTCCGATGAACAATCATTCACTTTTGATAGCTATACGATTTCAGAAGATGACCTAAAATTTGGTCAATCACGTTCATTAGAAGTGGACAATAGAGTGGTTGTATTGGACCAGACATGTTCTATATATATATATATATATTTTAAATTATTTTTTAAATATTATATATAATATTTTGTATATTATATATAATAATATAAGTTAATTTGAAAATAAACTGAAATTGTAAAACTTAAACTAAAATTGATAATCAGATCAATTGAAAAAAAAATCCTTAATATCAAAAGATTTGAATTTATATATCAAAAGTTGTGAACAAGATTACTAAAATATTATTTACCAAAAAAGAAAGAAAATCACTCAAATATTATTATCAAATTTTTATGATCTAATAAATTCTCAATATATTCTTTTTTATAAGTACATAGTACATTAGTAAATTAGTAATACTAATATACATTAGTATATAATGTATATTAATTATAATTTATATTTTATAGCCTAATACTAATAGTCATATACTTTAAATCTATATATAAATTAGTATATAAATCACTATACTAAATAATTACATATAAAATAATGATATAGATGCGTTTTTTTTAAATTCAAAATTTATAAACTTTTTTTTTAACAAATTTGCATTTTATTAAAACCGGAAAATCAGATCGAATCGATGAAACTGAATGTATCAGTTTAGGAGAGTAATTGGTAAGTAATCGGTTTTTGAAAATGTAAAACTAGTATATACCAATTCGATCCTCAATCTAACTGGTACGTAATTGATTTTTAAAAATACAAAACAGTTACATCAACATAGTAACACCTGTTGATGTACTTCATAGTTGGGTTGTACCTTCCTCAATTGTCAAATCAAGAGATTGAAGAAGATCCTTGCTCGAAATCATCTAGAAAGTCATCCATCTTTCATCCAATCATATTAGTACGTTTGGATAGTAAAAGTGTTTGAGAATATTTGTAAATAATAATAAAAAAGTAATAATATAATATTACATAATAGTAAAAAATAATAATTAATAATAAAAAGCAGATAAAAAATAATTATTAAATAAAAATAATAATGAGATATTTTGAGAGTAGCCAAAACCTGCCCTAAGCTCCAACACTTTCAATTATAACAAATATTTATATTAAAAGATTACAAAAAATATAAATCCGGAGCGAGTGCATCTCCGTTGTTTGCTCTATGCTGTTTTATTAGACAAGAAATGATACACAACTTCTCAAATTTTCGTATATTATATTTTTTAAAATTTTTATTTTTATTTTTTTTATGTTTATTTTAAAACTAATTTAATTTTTTTATTCATTATTTATATATTAAATATTTAATAAAAAAAGTGTGATATATAAAAATTATGTAGACTTTTTCTTTTATTAGGCTTCAATACATGGAAGCCAACCGAATTCCTGTGTTAACATAGAGTAGCTTGGATTCTACAAAAATGCGCTTTTTCTTAGCTGTCTTTTTCTCGTTCGATTTTGAATCTTTAATCTCAGTTACTTCAGATTTACTAAACTAGCCTCGTTAGTGGAAACTGAAAAGTCACTCCCAACGTGACTGTCCTTGTTCACTGATTTTCTGACAAAAGATATATGCAAACAACTGATCAATCGTAGCACTTTGCGGACAACTTTTTATGTTTCTCCTCCATTCCGAGTTCCGACCACAAAAATAATAAAACATAATTATTATTTTTTTTGTTGGAAAATTACAACAGATGTATATTTATACTTTTAATTGAAAAAATATTATCCTTACAAATAAAAGTATGGTTTTCCTTTAATTTAGACGAAGGATTGGATTTTGCTGATTTTCTAGATAGGTTTGTACAGTAAGATGAGAATTTTTAATTTTAAATAAAAGTTTTAAATATTATTATTTTAAGATTTAAAAAAATTGAATAGAAATTTTAAAAAATTAAATTATTTATTATATTTTATATAAAAATTTAAAAAATTATAATAATAAAAAAATGAGATAAAATTTTATATTTCAACTCACTTGTCAAACTAATTGGATGGCCAATGGAACATGGAACTAAAAGCTGACGATCAATTTCTAATTTTTATACTGATTTAACAAATAATAAAAAGAGATAAGATAAAATGAAATAATTTTAAATCAATTAAATAAAATATTATTTTTTAATATTATTATTATTTAAAAAATAATAATAATAAAATAAAACAACAAAATTTCACCGTCCAATCCAACTACAAATTACCCATTTGTTCAATTCTTAAACTATAAACATTTTTTAAGGAGTATTTTATTTATATCTCGGTTGGCTGGGTTCAAATAAACAGATAGATGGTCGTAAAAATTCAAATCATATAGCCACGTTGCTAACTACCTCGAGAACACCCCTACAATAAAGTTCAAACTTTGAAAAGAAACTCTCTCTTCTTCTCTTCTTCTTCTTCCTTTTCCTCATCAGACAAACTCGCTCGCTCTCTGCAACTCCTCGTTGCTAAACACACACATGACACAACTTGATGAAATGAATGATTAGAGAGTGCCATTTTATGAAATAAAATGTCTCTTCTTCCCCTTCAAATAGCCTCATTTCTCACCTTCCTTTTTCTTTCCGGTTCTCCACTATCTTCTTCTCTCACTCCCGATGGCCTTTCCCTCCTCGCTCTCAAAGCCGCCATCGACTCCGATCCGAAGCGTGCCCTCGACTCCTGGTCCGAATTCGACCCAACTCCCTGCCATTGGCACGGCATTGTCTGCACCCGTAACCGCGTCACGGGGCTCTCCCTCCCCAACAAGGGATTCTCCGGCTACATCCCCTCAGAGCTCGGTTTACTCGACTCGCTCAAGCGACTCTGTCTCGCCCACAACAACTTCTCCATGCCCATTCCTTCCCATCTCTTCAATGCCACCGGACTTCTCTTTCTCGACCTCTCTCACAACTCTCTCTCGGGCCCTATACCGGCCCAAATTCGTGCCCTTAAAACTCTGCGTCACTTGGATTTGTCATCGAATTTACTCAATGGGTCTCTCCCTGAAAGTCTCAGCGAGCTCGAGAATCTCTCCGGAACCCTAAACTTGTCCTATAATAGATTTTCGAGCGGAGTCCCCGAGTCTTACGGACAGTTCCCGGTGATAGTGAGCTTGGATCTCCAACACAACAATCTCACCGGGAAGATTCCTCAGGTGGGATCGCTGTTGAACCAGGGGCCCACGGCTTTCGCTGGGAATCCTAGCTTATGTGGGTTTCCGTTGCAGACTCCATGCCCCGAAGCTCAAAACCCAAATGTTTTCAGGAGCGCCGTGGATCCTCAGAACCCAGAGAACACCAACCACAGCCCTAGTTTCTCAAATGGCGGTGGAGAGGGGGGGAACCAAAAAGCAGGCTCATCAGCCATACGGATTATCTCCGGCGTTTCAGTGGTTGTGGGGGCAGTGTCGGTCTCGGTGTGGCTGTCTCGGAGGAAGTGGGGTAGGTCTGGCGAGGGCGAAAAGGGGAAACAGAAAGTGGAGGAGGGTGAGGCCGTGGAGGAAGAAGGGCAAAAGGGTAAATACGTGGTGGTGGACGAGGGGGACGAGGGGTTTAGCCTGGAATTGGAGGATTTGTTGAGGGCATCGGCGTACGTGGTTGGAAAGAGCAGGAGTGGGATAGTGTACAAGGTGGTGGCTGGAAGAGGGGGACCAGGTGCGGCGGCACCCACGGTTGTGGCCGTAAGGCGGCTGAGCGAAGGCGATGCCACGTGGCGATTCAAGGAGTTTGAATCCGAGGTGGGGGCAATCGGGAGGGTCCACCACCCCAACATCGTGCAGTTGAGAGCTTATTACTATGCAGACGATGAGAAACTGCTGGTTACCGATTACATCCGCAACGGAAGCTTGTACACCGCACTGCATGGTATGGTATCTCTCCTCCTCCATTTGTTGATAACGATGGTGATTTTGACAGCTTTTCACTCTTTTGGATGTTTTTGAAGATGGGAACTCCGTGTTGGTTAGTCCAAACAGCTTAAAACTGTCTTTCACATTCTCAGTAGATAGTGACTTTACTCATATATTTGTCCAACGTTTCACGAGCTGGCCATACTTTCTTAATCATGAACGTTTCAAAGTTCTAACTTTTCTTCCGTATGTCTCTGATATCGATGCTAGTTATATATCTGTATGGATCATGCAGATATCTGTATGGATCATGCTTTATTTATCAAAAAAAATATATCTGTATGGATCATGCTAGCCCGCGTTTACCGCTGTACGAACCTTATATATCTGTATGGATCATGCAGATATCTGTATGGATCATGCTTTATTTATCAAAAAAAATATATCTGTATGGATCATGCTAGCCCGCGTTTACCGCTGTACGAACCGTTAGTTATAAAATTTTTCTTCTGATTTTCTTTTTTTAGTATTTCTTTAATATTCTTAATTATTAAGAAAAAAATAAAAAATATATATAATTTTACTAATAATCATTTCCTTAACCATTAAAAAAAAAAATTAAAACGCATCAACAGTAAATTCAAGGGACTCGCATTTTCCACACACATATATATTTATATATCATAACTTATATATATATATATATATATATATATAAGGTATGATTAGCTGCTTGGTGATCTTTTAGGCTACAGTTGGTAAAAGAAATGGAGAAGGCAGTCCATAAAAATCTGAACTTGCTGCCACCATATCTGGAGCTCTGTTCATGTTTAATATGACTGCATGTTCCGTTCGTGACAAATGTACATTCTAACTTTATAACTATACCGAGGTGTCTGAAGTAGACAATTTCGCTTCTTCTTTCATTTTTAGCTTTACTAGTTGGTAGTTTCCTTTCTCCTTTTCTATTCTGGGGATGAAAAACTTAGTGCGGCACACGTTTTGGGTCTTTTTTGTTCTTAGTGCTCGTGCACCAGATGAACGCATATCTTTCAGGGTGTTCTTAGTGCTCGTGCCCTTCATTACATCTCCTGAATACACATGTCAATTTATTTCACAACTTGTACTGAGTGGCGTGGTCCTTGCAATCCACCACACTTCTCACTCTTGTAAATACAAAGTCCTAAATTCATTTCAATCGTACAGAAAAAATATGGACCACGAGCAACAGTTGTCTTCTTCTGTTTAGTCTTAAGATGTCAAATGATGCAAGGAACTTAAACTTGCATTGCACATATGAAAGGCAATTTGTGTCTTTCTTAAATGTTTGTCCTCTTGTGCTTATTTGACAATTGTTGTCACTTTTCCTTTAAAAATTAAAACTCGGTCGATGGCTGTTCTATAAGTAGTTACCATCAGTTTTTTTAAGCATTTTATTGACTTTGTCGTCTAACCAGTGTTGGTATCCTCGTTTTAAATTTTTGCAGGGGGTCCATCTAATTCTTTGCCAGCACTGTCGTGGACAGCAAGGTTGAAAATTGCTCAAGGAACGGCCAGGGGTTTAACATACATACACGAGTTCAGCCCCAGGAAATATGTTCATGGCAACATAAAATCAACGAAAATCCTTCTTGATGATGACCTCCAGCCTTACATTTCTGGTTTTGGGCTCGCTCGCCTTGTTTCAAATACTGCTAAGTTTACCAATTCGGCATCAAAAAAGCAGAACGGGAACCAAATCGTATTTACCCCTGCAATAGATTCAAACATTTCAACTCCTCCCAACATATACGTGGCGCCCGAGGTTCGAGTTTCTGGGAGCAAGTTCTCTCAGAAATGTGATGTTTACTCGTTCGGTGTTGTGCTCTTGGAGATGTTGACTGGTCGGCTGCCAGATGCAGGACCAGAAAACAATGGTAAGTCCCTGGAGTGTTTTGTAAGGAAAGCATTTCGTGAGGAACGCCCCCTGTCCGAGATTATAGATCCAGCACTTCTGCCCGAGGTTCATGCAAAGAAGCAAGTTGTTGCTGCATTTCATATTGCACTCAACTGCACTGAACTCGATCCAGAGGTGCGACCTAGGATGGGAATGGTGTCAGAGAGTCTGGATCGCATCAAACCGCAATGAAAACAATTAAAGAACCCCCAAAGAGTTCCGGTTCTTGCTGCTGGATGGTTAAAAATCTTGGTTGGAGGGCTATCTGCCTATCCGTATGTATGTATGTATGTTTTCTTAGATATGTTATTGTTAGCCGTGACATTGTGTTGAATTTTGTCTGGTGGAGGGTGTGAAAGTCTGTGAATTGTAAGCCCTGTGGATTCCCTGCAATGAAACGATATCATTCCAACCGGTGTAATTGATGTTCAAGGACATGTGACACTTGATCTCTGAGTTGTCGAAGTAACGTGTTCATCTCGAACCTAACAAAAGAGGTTCTCAAGTCTCAATCAGACTCGAAAAAAAAAATGCTTGGGCCGACCATAGGCCCATACCAAAAACGAGATCGGTGTAGATCAGATGAGCTTTTGATCCGGAGAAAAAGAGCGAATAAATCCCAATTTAGGTCAAAATTAACCGCTCAGCAACATGGAAAAAGAATAGCATCTTCCTCTAATCTCCAGAAAACCCACCAAATTGATATGGAATTTGTACGAAAGATCCTTGGAAATGGAAGAACGTTGGATTCAAAAAGCTAGGGCATGTTTTTTAAACGTTCATAGTCATGCCTGCCTCCTACTCTCTCTCTAACCAACCACAAAAGACATTTTTTCAGGCACCATTGCTTCTCAATAAAGAAGCCCTTTTTTGTTCTTTTGAGATATAAAGCTCAAAGACGACCGATTCTCTATGCAGAAAAAAGAAAGAAGAGATCTTTCTAGCATCATTGCTTCAATAAAGAATCCCTTTTTTTAATTAGATCCTCCATTTATTTAGATTTTTATTTAATCGTGGTTTAAAATAAATTTTAATTGTTAGTTTGTTAATTAAAGATGTCATGAAAGAGGAACAACATCTTCTACTATTTTTTTTTTCAGTATCTATGTTTAAAACGATAATTGAAAAGATCTCAATCCAAATAATAAGTTCAACCTAGTAATGAATAACATGTATAAAAGTCAAAACACACGTGCACAAACCAGTTATTTATATTATTATTGTCATTATTTAATTTTAATCTATTGATTATGCAGTTTAGATGAGATATGACTAGATTAAAATAATTTAACTTTTATGTAAATAAACCATAGAAAATTAGAAACAAGACAGATTACAAGTCCTAATAAATAGATAAACTCTGACACAAGGATTGAAAGAGAATCAAGACAAATTCATGGAAGCAAATGAAAGCTCACGTGGCCATGTTCTCTTCCACCCAAACAACAAACAGCGACTTTTTTTTTCTTTAATTTCTTTATTCATCATTCTCATAAATCACATTTATTTTTAATTTATTATTATTTTATTTTTTATAAATTAATTGATTTCTTTTACTCATCTTTTATATACCACATATTGAATAAAAAATTATATATAATGTATAATATAAAAATGATAAATATAATTTTTTAATAAATGAAGTGCTTTGAATGTGCAAGCATCGTCTTGTATCTTTCACCCTCCATTTTTATTTGTCAATCCTTATGGTTTACTTTCTTATCACGGGCAGAAACGAAGGGACCACAACAATACCTTACAAAGTCCATGAATGCCTTTAATTTGACATGACTTAACCAAATTTGATATTTTGAAGTGTCATAACTTATCTTTCTCGAAATTACCCCTTATACATAAATAAAATTTGGAAATTCAGTGATGAGATTGTACAGCATTTTGTCTCTTTTTGGGATATAATTGACTTCCATCTTTTTCAAAGAATAATCAAATTATCAGTGTGTTTTTGTCGATCTCGTCTCACCAAGGGATATAAAATATTCTCTTTTTAGCAATATATTTTCGGCAATATTCGAACCTGATCCTGGTGAGCAGTCTTGATTATTATTTTATATTTATTTTTTAAATAATAATATTCTTACAACTTTATATTATAAAAATTGACTGATTTACCACTCGTCTTTATCGTTTTTTTTTTTTATTTTTTATTTTTAATTGTGACCAAATACTATATACATTTACAGAGCACACTCATATTCTATTAAGCTGATGTAATATGAATCTTTTACATTTGAATCGATCGAAGATGTAGTAGTGTATAATAGTTTGCTACGTCGATGAGTTCCCACTTCCCACCTCTTTAAAAGGCGGCGCTCGTGAAAAGCCGATAACGACGAGAAGAATCGGATTCGCCGTGAATCCGGTGCTCACGCGACTCTCGGCTACGCGAAAAGCATATCACCTCCCACTCCCTATGATTTCCGGGCATTTATATATGCCTCCTTTTCCTATGCTATGAGTTGACCGCAATTTTCTAGGGACTGTTGACATAAATAGTAGATTATTATTATATCTACAAAATAATCGTATAAAAATAATTTTATAAATTAATATAATTTTATTTGATTTATTATATTTTTTTATAATAAAAATAATTTTATAATTTGACGAATCATATTAAGTTACGTCACTTTATGAGATTTTTTTTATATAATCTTTTTGTGATTAAAGTATTTTCCTTATAAAATTTTGATTTAAATTATTGAAATTTTGACAAGAAAAAGTAATTTCTATAATTTCAAAATATAGTGAACGAATGTAATAATTGCTATAAACACAATGAATATATAATCATTTTATATATTTTTTATTTTTATTTTTTTGACACTAAAGTTAATTTTATTCACGTGAATGGCTTTTTTTTTTAGCTCTAGTTTATTTTTACAAAATTTGTCATTCCATCTTATTATTATAAATTTTTTTAATTTTTACACAAAATAAAGTATACAATTTAACTTTTTCAAATTTTAAAATAAAAATAATATTAAAAAATATATTATAATAATATTTTATTCAATTTTCAACTTTATCTCATATGCAAAAATAAACAAGACTATGTCTGATGACACTAAACTGATCATTTCACGTGGCCTCGAACGTAAATAATTAACTAGTTTCATTTCAATACAAAAAAAGAAAACCAATTTTGTATCTTTAAATCATGGAAAATTTTCATTTTATTCACTCAAACTTTCACGCAATTCTAAATGTGCCCCCTACTAATAACTTCGTCATAGTGGACCGTCTAACTTTCAAAACTTATCAATCTCTTCATTCAGTCTACCATTAGAGTTAAATGGAACAAAAAGTTGAGTCCGTGCTGCTCACCTGCAACTTCTTCACCTACAAAGACAAAAGCATCCTTCAAGGAAAAATTTTACTTTTATCTCCTCGAACTTTCAAGCAATTCTCAATTTGCCCCCCAATGGGAATGTCACCATACATATCAAAAGGCTCCATTGGATATAAGAATGTCACCATACATATCTGTTTATACCAAGATTAAATGTTGGTAGTAAATAAAGGTAGCATATGTTGTTTCCTAATGGAATAAGTAGTCTATTACGTGCTGAATAACCAAACTGTGGTTCGTTCACTTTGCATATACTTTTTTTTGTAGTCCTGGAATGTTAGTAATATTTTAGGAGTCATTTTAATTGATAATTGTTATGTGTTGTACAAAATTCATCAGTCACTAGTCAACTACAAGGGAAGGGTTGTGTGCCCAAGTTGATCCCCAAACAAGCACCCAAGTCAACTACCACATCTAGAGCCAAAAAAATCACCATTCATACTATGAGGAATCCACAACAGCATGGTGTAGCATCAAGGACTAGAAGGAGGCAGTCTGCAAGACTTGAGGGCCATTACTCGCAGACTAGTACACGGCCACCTGTGTTGGTGGACTTAGACGTCGATACAAGCACTCCAGCACAAGAAAAACTGTGCTCTTAGGACAATTCGGGAAGGGGAGGGATGTAATTCAGAGTTGGTCAAGTGCCACTCAACCCCCAAATGCCTTGTGCCAAGGCTAATGCATCAATGCATAAAGGGAATGGTGTATAGTCATCTTCACGTGTGATGGTGCCCACAATTAGGCAAGCACCACAGAGGATGAACCAAAATCAAAGGGGAAAAGTGAGAGATCAAACTAGCAATATTGGCTACTGTTGTTATTAGAAATGGAAATAGACTAATGTTAGTAGGTATTAAGAAAGAGAAATATACTACTCTTGTTGTAATGGTGTAGTTATGGTTTTATGGTTTTACTGGTATTAGAAAACTTTTGGTTGTAGGCTACTTTTGGTTGTTTAGCATGTAATAGACTTCTTATTCTATTAAGGAACAACATATGATGCCTTTATTTACTACCAGCCTTTCATTTTGGTATAAACATATTTGTATGGTGACATTTTTATATCCGGTAGAGCCTTTTGATATGTATGGTGACATTCTCATTAAGGGGGCAAATTGAGAATCGCTTGAAAGTTCAATGGGACAAAATGAAATTTTCCCTTGAGGGATGCTTTTGTCTTTGTAGGTGAACAAGTTGCAGGTGAGCAGCATGGACTCAACTTTCTGTTCCATTTAACGCTGATGGTAGACGGAATGAAGAGATTGATAAGTTTTAAAAGTTAGACGGTCCACTATGACGAAGTTATTAGTTAGGGGGCATATTTAGAATTGCATGAAAATTCGAGGGAGTAAAATGAAATTTCTCCTTAAATCATTCATTTGTTAATAATTTTGTGATAGCCAGAGTTAAATATTAGCAAAATTATATATATATATATATATATGCATATATGGATGATATTTGTCTTCATTAGAGTAAATTTGGATATTGCCTTTTAGCACATAACAAGAATTTTGATCGGTAGTAGTCTGTCTTTGCATTTTCTAATGCATGTAAACATCATATTCCCAACCAGCCAATGGAGCAAGGAGCGCATAGAAATCTCATCAATTTAATCACCATTGTTGTGACTATTTAAAACAAAAATTATGAGTTATGTTTTGAGTTTGGACTTATATAAAAAAAGACTATTTAATATTGTA
This sequence comes from Juglans regia, assembly GCF_001411555.2. NCBI lineage: Eukaryota > Viridiplantae > Streptophyta > Magnoliopsida > Fagales > Juglandaceae > Juglans > Juglans regia. The sequence goes on from NC_049904.1 coordinate 32,170,134, forward strand.
GCTCAGTATCGCTATTGGTGGTCCATGGTTCACTTAATTTGACGTTGAATCCATATTAAAAAATTTATTCATAAGACAATTATTATATATTTTTATTACTATTGCATCGAGAATCTAATCCCCATCTTCTGAGAGCATTCTCATTGGATTAGCTAAAGCTAATCCAATGAGAATTTAGCTATTAGATCATAAAATCCCTCACATTGAATTAGCTATATTCTAAATATTTGGAATATAACTACAGTAAAGTCTAAACTAATTTTTAAATTTGGAACACACTATTCATTCATCAAATCCCTTTTATATTATTTCTTCCTCTCTTCTTTTAATATCAATTATTTTTCTCTCCATTTTAAATGACAATTGAAAAAATATAATTAGAATACAATTACTAATTAATATATATAATATTATGAATAGTAAAATATGATAAAATAAAATAAATTCATAATTAAAAAAATTAAAAAATTTTCAAAATTATTAATTACTCATTACTATATAATGAATAAATGGATAGTCTAATTTGGAGATTTGATGTGAATAGTCAAAGTTAAATTCATCTTATATTATTTTATTGTCATATAATGAAAAAATGACTATTCCAATGTAGAAACTTATGTGAATGTAATAGCTAAATGTTAAATTCATCTTGCATTCATAAAAAATGTACTTTAATTTAACTAATCCAATGAGAGTGCTCTAACTCGTCTTCTTGTAAAAACAATATCTAGATTTCCGTGAAGAAAAAATAAAGTTTTGTGGATTTCTTTTATTTAAGCCCATTTTTTTTCATTATAGCTGCTAATATGAATTTAAATTAGACTATATTAACTTATTCATATCTAATGCATAATTATGAATAATATTTTTATAAATTTAAAGATATATTGTTCTACTGTCAAACTTATTTTTCTATTTTTTTCTCTTTCCTCCCCCTATCTCTCGACACCAACAAAAACAAATTAGCTCTCGAAACATTCATTTCTCTTTGCTCTCTCTCTACCAACAAAAAGAAATTTGAAAGAAAAAAATAATAATTTTATAAAAAAAATAAATAATACTAAAATAATAATATTTTATTATTATCATTATAGCATTGATAATGGCTTATGCATCTTCATATTTACATAATATCTCTCTAAATTAGCATCTGTTAGATTATGTATCTTCAAAATTTTACATATCTATGAATAATATTATTCACTCTCTATATATTATTTTACTGTTTTCTCTCTCTCCTACCTATTAAAATCAACTTTGTGGAATTTGTATTAAGATAATTTTGATATATGAAACTTGTATTAAGTTGATAATATAAAGTGTTTTTTAGTACATATTAATTTATTGATAAAATTGATCATTTTAATATATGAAATTGGTAATATTTAGATATATGAAATTGATATTTTTGAGCATATGATACTAATTGTAAAATATATAAAAACAACAATTTAAGAAAAAAATAAAAAATAAAAAATAAAAACTTTTTTTTTTATTATTTGATTCAAAGATGCATAATCTAATATGAGAATTTTTTTTGATATGCAAAATTCATTTTCAAAATAACTGATTTTGAATATGCATATAGAGAAACCAATACAAGTGCTCTAAGTGATTGAAGTTTGAATACGTTTGAACCACGACCGGTTATGAGATTTTAGGTACTACTAAAACAAATTAGGCTTCGTTGGGGAACTTATCTCAACATATCTTATCTCATTTCATCCTAAAATATCACTTAAATACAAATACTTTTCAGTTTCAAATTTTTAATATTTTCATTTAATCATTACAACTTTTCCAAACTTATAAACAAAACATAAAAAATAATTCAACATTCTCAAATTTGTAAACAAAAATCATATTCGAATAATATTTTAACTCTATAATGCTTTTATTTAACTTTTTCTCTCCTATCTCTAAAAATATAATAAAACATATTAATTCAAATTATTTTATTATTATTTTACAGATTTCTCATCTCATATCATTTTACAAAGGAGGTGTAGTCCATTTATGACTTTATAGCATGAAACTATTTTTTTTAAATGATAGATATATAATTAGTTTATATAATTATATTTTAAATAATAAGTATTTTTATAAAATAATTAATAAAAATAACATCATTTTATATAAAAATTCTTATTATGATTATATAAATCCTCTGTAATGTGTAATTATTATTATTATTTTATTTTTCGTTTTCTTTGGGACAAGTTTCGGCGTTTGAACTGTAGATTACCATATTGGTATTTCTAGCTTCTTTATTTGGCCTCTCTCTGTACTTCCTGCTCTCGGTCGTTGCAATTACACCAGAACATAGGAGAAGAAAGAAAGAAGATAAAATTACTGCCTCTTTTTATTTCTCTATCTGCCGTCAACTCCGCCTACGTTCTCTCTACATCTCTCTCTGTAGCTCAAGATCTTCCTTGCTTTCGGTGCTTTGAAAAGCAAACCTAAAGCCTGCAGTTCATCTCCCCCCTCTTCCTTTGCTCTTATATATGCCCCCCTTTCTCTCCTTCTCAGTTCGTCTTTGCACTTGGATCTCTATTCTCTCCGTTCAACATAGACCTCAAAGTTCCCGTTTAATTACGGGTTATCGTTTTCTTCGAGTTAGGGTTAATTTTTTATTTTCTATTTTTGGTTTACCAGTCCCAGTAGCTTATGCTTTGGTTCCGCTTTTCCCCTTGGTTGCTTCCTCCTCAAGATCTTATCCGAGTCTGCTTATAAATCAAGCTGAGAATTTTCCAAGAAAATAAATATTTCCCAGTATTTTCTGGGGAAAGCAGTGAATGATTTGTATAAAAAGCAAAAGCTCCCCAGCATCAAACAGTGCCATGAACCTTGAGTTTTAGTCCACTCTCCTAGGGCTTTGAAACACAGAGAGAGAGGAAAACAGAGGAGTATTCCATGGAATCAAATTTCCAGCTCTATTATCAGCACCAACAGCACCCGAATCACCATACCACGTCTGGGTTATTGCAGTTTCGTTCTGCGCCGAGCTCGCTTCTGTCCAATTTCACCGAGGGCTGTGTTGAACCCGGTGCCAACAGGGGCGATTTCACAAAGAGCTCTGACTCAGAGAGATTAATTTCAGGATTCATGAACTACGGTGGCAATGGAAATTCAGCTTCGCTGAGTTTCCAAGAGTTTGAGGATAAGCCACCAGTGATGGGGGCGACTGAGGCGGCTACGAACGGTGTGAGCTCCCAGCAGAGCTATTCTAGGGGTCTCCCGCCCCATTATCCGAGATATACGACTGCCACGACTTCTTCTGCGATGGATGGCGCATATGGGTTGGTGGGTTCGATAGCAGTGGATCGCGACGTGCAAACGAAAGCAGATAATTCCAACATTGTTCGGCAAAGCAGCTCGCCTGCTGGTCTGTTCTCCCTGACATCTATCCCAAATGGTATTGTTCTTGTTCTCATTAACCATTAGAATGCTTTGAACATTTTCCCCCTTTATTCGTGTTGGATTTTGTATATAGAATTGACCATAGCTAGGGTCGCAAAGAATTCGGTCCGGACCGATGAAATTTGGTCCGGTCTTGGGTGTACAAATTTTGAACGACTGGAGTCACTGGACCGAACTTCAATATATATATATATATAAATATATATTTAAAATATTTGTAATAATTTAATATATTATTTTTATATAGTAATTATATAATTTAATGATGTAGTTTTTGTCAAATTTATTTTCATTGACTATATAAAATATAAAATAATATATACTATAAATTAATAATAAATCACGTAATAATTTATGTCATTATATGTAAATAGTTAATACATCATACATTCATAGAATCATACATACTCAATTATTTACACTTAATTAAAATAATTAGGTAATTTTTTTTAAATACCTAAGTTGCAAGTAAGTCTGAATAATTTATGTACAATTAAATTATTTGATATCCATTAACATTGGTTCTAGTGGGGTGTCAAGTGTGGCTTGAGCGAACACTAAGGTTTGTGTCTCGCTCGGGTCCACTGTCGCGTGAGATTCGAGCGAACTCACTGGTAGCTTTGCTCGAGTCCACTGTCGAGCGTACCTCGAGTGAACTCACAGGTTGAGTTTCGCTCGAGCGCTAGATTGAGCAACAATCGAGCGAATTTACTGTTTTTCGATTTTTTAGCTCTAAAATCAATCTCCATCCCAACAATTTATAATTATGCATACTAAAGAGTAAAATCTAAGTTAGTAAGTAATAACTATCAATATCATAAATATAATTATAGTAATTTTTTTTAATTAGTTAATTGCATAATCTACATTAATAATTTAAATAATTTTTTTTATTAATTTATTAGAAAAAAAATGAAAAAATTAATAAAATAATTAGGCCGGATCAAATGGACCGATAGCTACCGGTCCAATCCCTATGGATGTTCAGTCCGATCCTGTTTGGCATGATGGACCGAAAATCACTGGACCAACCAGACCGATATACACCCTTGTCCATAGCCAAGCAATTGCGTTAAGCTATTAGCGCTAGGGTAACAAAAACAAAATCATCTCTGAAATACTTCTATCATGATTAGTAGCTGGGGTTGCGAATATACTAGAGATTTATCGACGGTAAGATGCTAGTTACCTGCAATGTGATGCGAGGAAAATATCATGATGACTAAAGTCACCGCGGAAGTTTCATTACCCATGAAGTAGGTGAAGCCAAGTGAGCTATCTTTTTTACGTCTCTGAGTTGTCAAGGAAGCATAAAAATAGTTTTCCTACGAGCTGTGAATCAGACTACTGAGCATAACGGTGGTTTTGGCACAGTTCTAGTTGAGATTTTATTTCCATGGGATTAATCTAAGGAGTAAAATAGTATGGAAAATTCATTGTCTTATTTATTTTCCGTACATTCCATGCCATCTAACAAATTCATCGTCCTATTCTAAGATACTCATCATGTTGGGGAAGAATCCATTCGAAGAATTGAGCTGTGACAAATTAGATTTTTTCATGATCACACACTAGATCGAGCTATTAAATGATTTATCAGCAAATTGCAGGCTATACCTCCAGGAAAGGTGTTGGAAACTTTGATGGGGTAAATGATGCTGGTGGAGATGTAAGTCCATCTGCTAACAGATTGAAGAGCCAGATCAGTTTCCCATCAAGACTTCCTTCTTCCCTAGGTATGTTATCACAGATCTCTGAAATAGGGACTGAAACTGTTGGGGCAAATAGTCTCCTTGATGGAAAGCTCGGAAATGGAAATGATGATTCACGGTTTTATGGCCTTGGGTTACCGTATGATTATTGGAATGATCCATCGCATCTTGCAGAGAAGTTTACTGCCATGAAAAGAGAACAAGATGATGATGGAAAACTGTTTTCTGGTACTCAGGTATCAAATTTACCTTTGGATTTGGTTTTCTGCATCATGTCTTGTTGCTAGTTTAATATAATGTGATTTTCTTTTTCCAACAACTAGAATGGAGGAATCGGAACTCAGGCTCAAACATTATCCCACCACTTGAATTTACCAAAGACTTCTTCAGAGATTGTCGCCATGGAAAAGTTCCTGTTCCAAGATTCCGTTCCTTGTAAAATTAGAGCCAAGCGTGGTTGTGCCACCCATCCTCGAAGCATTGCAGAACGGGTAAAATTTATCTCTGTTGACCTATAAATTAAGTCTCTTTTTAATTGATGCTCTCTCTAAGCAATATAAATTTCTGTTTTAATTGGCGGAATGCATACTTCTACTGTAGTGAGCATGATAATATTATAAGGGTAAGACACTTTCAGGTAAGAAGAACCCGGATTAGTGAACGAATGAGGAAACTACAAGAGCTTGTCCCTAACATGGAGAAGGTATATTGACTTTTCCGTATATAACTTAGCCTGTAGTTATCGTCTTCTTTTGTCTTTGAAAATTCAATATATTTATGTTACTTCTTGGCAGCAAACGAACACGGCAGACATGTTGGATTTGGCTGTCGACTACATTAAAGACCTCCAGGACCAGTTCAAGGTATCAAAGGAAAGTTTAAACTTGTACTCATTACATCTTGCCATATTGTATTCGTTTTCTGCTCACGAATTGATGTACTTCGCAGACTCTTAGTGAGAATCGAGCCAACTGCAAGTGTTTAAGCATGCAGAATCCAGTTTCAAATCATATTGCTTGAGTACTTCGTGATGCTGCTGTACAGAAAATAAGAGAGTAATGGAGAAGAATTCTATAGAAACCAGATCTTTTTTCATATATTTGCTGATCAGTAATATAAAGTACTGGAACTAACTAGCTTTAGATATTTCCTTTTCAGTTGCCGTGACATAGGAAGTCGGTAGTGTTTTTTTTTTTTTTTTCTGCTTTATTAATAACAGGTTAAGGTCTGTAAAGCTAACAACACTTCCAATCGATCACACGACATATGAAATAGAGGGGAATTGTATACAGTTCATATTAACTAAATATGCATGCAAGCAACACGTACGGGTACTTATATCTCGTTCTGCTACATAATTCTTTGCTGGTTGAAGCAAGACAAACTCTTCATTTAGGTTAGGTTAGTTTATTGTGCTGTTCATGTCAACGAATTATGCATGCATGTTGGTATCGACTATATCGAACCATTATTTATTGAGGAGCCAATTATCGAGTCCGTGCCAACTGCTCCTAGGAAGAAAAATATCCATGGCCTGAACTGCTGCTCGGATGGCCTTTATGATCTGTCTCTTTCGATCCATTTTTGCAGAATATGACACTAAATGATTTAAGGCAACAGATTTAATGCTTCGGCCCCACGCGTTTCCTGACCTTTTTTTGGTAGAAAATGATTCGGCCCCACGCGTTTCGTGCCCTTTTTTTGGTAAAGGAAAGGGAAAATGGGTGATGATTTTTTCCAATGCTTTTTTAAGACACAGGAATTATCTCTCAGTCACCAAAATTAGCAAAGGTTGGGGACTTGGGAGGACGGACGCGTGGGGACAGGTCGCGAGCCCAGCCATAAAGGTACGTTGCTAAAATTGTACTTCGGTCTACTACGACACAAGTGGATCTGACCGAAATATGATTCATTATTTTTATATTTCTATTTAAACACAAGTATTCATACATAGTATAAGACATGAGAAGTAAAATTTTTTATAAAAAATTAAACGGTGCTACTACCTCGCCCAGCGGGAGCGGTGACCGTTAGGTGTCTCTTTAGTGAATAAATGATATTTATAAGAGCTAGATACAGTCTCCAAATGGAGACTGCAATACAAGCCTAGGTAATTTTATCTTTAATTTTTTTAAAAATTACAAATCTATCCCCCTTAAAATGATGTTTTTTCTCATTTAATGAAGGGCATGCATGAGTGGAGACTGCAAATAGAATTTCTCTATTTATAATCATAGAGATAAGCGTCGGATATTTAAAAAAAAAAAAAGGTAAGTAAAAAAGTGAATCTTTTAAGATTTTAGTTTTTATTTTTTTTTATATTTTTGAGAGCCATTTTATTTTGAACGTATATTATTAAAACTTTTTTCAATAAGCCAAAATGTGGTGTTACATCAAGAAGATAAAGTGAGCCCGGTTTGGATATTCAAACTATTTCATTTGGACTGTACGATTAGTCTCATGTAGGTATCCAAACTGTCAGTGTGATATTTTTATTTCATCTCTGTATTTTTAGTCTGCAATTATATTTTGAAATTAATAATTGATATAAATAGTAAAAAGTTAAGTGAACAATATAAAATTTGACATAAACAATACAAAACTAATATAAACAGTAAAATGAACAGTACAAAATTGACATAAATAGTATAGTGAACATTAAAAAATTGACATAAACAGTAAAACGAACAGTACAAAACTGCCATAAATAGTAAAAGTTATGTAAACAGTGAATTTTTTTTTCCCATCTCATTTTGAGATCATTCTTCCTCCATGTTCACGCCTCTACCCCTCTGCTGAAATCCACCAATTTAATTTTTTGTGGAAATATAGAGAAATTTTGATTAAAAAAAATATATTTTGAGATATAAATATGTTTATGGTATATATTTTTTAATTAATTATAAATATTATTTTTATTAATATATTCATAACTATGACTCAATAATTATAAAATGATTTTCAATTGGAATAGGTCAATTGAAGTAAAAAATACAAAATTTAGTAGGTCAATTGGAGTTTTCCCCCAAAAAAGAAGGCCCAAATATGAATGGACCTCAATCTCAAAATGGGGGGTTTATTCAGCCCATTACTTTAAGTGGGTGATATTGCAATTTCGAGTTAAACGGATTCTAAATTGTACTCCCGCCGCTCTCAGGACATTTCAGAAATTCGAAACATCCAACAGTTATCTAACACGTGTCAAAATTTTCCTTCACTGGTGTGTGATCTATAATACCGCCCATTTACCATTTCGAAATTTTTTGCCCATTCCGGCTATCTCAAACGAAGAACTTCTTGCTCTTCTTCCTCAGCCTGTTTAGGCGCAAGCAGAGAGCCGCCTCCCTCTCATGCGATCAAGAACAAAAACCCAAACCCTTTTAATCCCTACTGTACTCAAGGTATAATCTCTCTTCACAGATCTCATATCTGTCTTCTGATTTTTGGTCGCCTTTTTAATCTCATCTTCACTTTCTTTGTGGAAATGAAATATGGGTCCGGATTAATCCTCTTGTTTTCCTGGAAAATATCACCGCATTTCTTGATCTAATTTTTAGTATGTTTCAGTTGAAGCGTGACAATGCCGGAATCAAGAGACAGAATGTCGAGGCCCGTAGACCTCGCGTCGCTATTTGCTCGCAGGAGATCTGCCAGTGTTGGAGTTGCTCTCGAAGAGCAGGAAACGGGTTCAAACTTGTTCGGATCCCCAATCGAAAGAGTAACAATTGCTACAACGCCAGCAACGCGTGGGCGAACAGCTTTAGGTGCGACAAGAGGTGGTGGGCTCAGAAGAGGTGGATTTGGAACTCCAAGAAGTGTCCGCGGCCGGATTATGTACGGGACTCCGGCATCGGGTAGGGAAAACTCTCAGAGTACTCGCCGAGGTTCGGCTCGTGGTAGACGCGGGAGCAGTGTTTTACCGTCGTACTACCCGAGAACCCCTCTTCGTGATATTACTTCGGTTGTGAGGGTAATGATGCTACCTTGTTCAGCCTTTTGATTCTCCCGGTTTCTTCTGGTTTGTTTTTAGTTGATTCAATCTTGATTGAATTATTTAGTTAAATTAGAGCCTTTCATTAATTTTCACAGAATCACTGGTTAATGGCTTTCCTTTCAAGTTATGAATCTTCTTGCTTTTGCTAGATTAAGTAGGGATATTAGTTGGGTTCGTTATGATGAATCTTTTTTAGGGCATGAAGAGCATTTAATGTGCTTGATTGAATAGGAGTTCAGTTTAATTGCATTCACCTATTTAACTTAACAATATTCTTAGCACGGTTCCCAACTTTCTTTTCCTAGTAGGCCTTTCCAGTGACTCCGTAGCTGACTGGATAAAGGAAGAACTAGGAGTTGGATCAAGTTCAGTTGGATTTGGTTCTTGAATTAGCAGTTATGTTAGTTTCCCTATTCGGTACAGAAAGAGTTTTCAATTATGGGTAATCGGGTGTTTGTATGTTTCTTATTCTGGTATGTTTCTCTTGGTTCCATTTGATATTGATATACTTTCGACAAATCTAGTTTAAATGCGTTTTCTCTTGATTGGTAGTGTTCTTACATCCTTTGTTTATCGAACTCAATACCCCGCCACGGTTCTTAAATCCTTTGCCAGTGCTTTAACAAAATTGGCAAAGCTATTTATTATTTATATCATCCATTATCTATGAGTTGAAGCTCCAGTTATTTGATAATTTGATTTGGGTGTTGAATATATCTTTTGGTTGCTTCACTCGAGCACAAAAATCCATTGGCGTCTATGAAGGCTTTGCTACTGCCTGTTGTTCAAGTACCAAGGGAAATGCACTAATTTTTGAAGGTTTTTAAGCCATCAGATTGGTGTTAAGTTTTTAACTAGAGTATTCCACGTGACTTAACCTGGAAAACTTATCCTAGGCAATAGAAAGAAGAAGAGCTCGCTTGAGAGATGTCGAAGGCCAACAAATTGAGAATCCTGCTACTGAGGGGCAGAGCGTTGTTGATCCTTCTTTACCAGTGACAGGTGCTCAGCTCGAGCACGATCTCTCTTTGACCTCTCCAAATCCAGATATTGGTGTCAAACCTCGCACACCTGCTGTCGGTAAAGTGCCAAAGATTCTGCTTGGAATCGCTAATGAGAATGCCGGAGAATCAGAGTTCGTGACACCCCAGAAGAAGCTATTAAACTCAATTGACAAAGTTGAGAAAGTGGTAATGGAGGAACTGCAGAAACTGAAGAGGACACCAAGTGCTAAGAAGGCGGAGAGAGAAAAAAGAGTTCGTACTTTGATGACTATGCGTTGATTCTTTTCAACTTTACAGCAATTAGAGGAGAAACGAGTCAGCGTAAGCACCTAGAATTGAAAGATTGATCATCATCTGATGATATCAGGTACTCATGAAGTAGATATATCTCATATTTTTCCTACTTGGTTGGTGTAGAACCAGATTGGTATTTTGTTTCTTTTCACCATCATTCTTTGATGGTTATGAGTGGTTGTAACAATTGTTTTGAGCTGATGTATATAATGGCTATATCTCTCAATTTCAGCTACATTTTTTACTAAAAAAGGGCTATATCTTGCACCCTTACTTGAGGAGTATGACAAAAGAAGCGTATCATACTCTGCAGGGCGTTCATACAAGGCTCTCCCAATAATTATTAGACAAATCGTAAAAATTATGAGTAATTAGATACAGTGTTATTGCTATATGATCAACAGCCTTACGAATCTATTATAACTATAAAATTGGAAAATTCTATTCCTAAGCCGGTTTAGGGATCACACACCACACGCTTATGATGTGGAAAACCCGGTCCATTCTAAGTCCGGTCCAGTAGTCGAATCCCTCTCCCCCCGTGATCCCTCTCCATCCATGTTCCCTTTGCCGAATCCCTCCACCCCGTCGACACCAAGATCTATAGCCCAAAAATTCTAGATTAAATTTTGGGGCGTGGCAGAGAGAGGATCCCTAGTCGGTTAGAAGCTATACATGGTGATTGGGACTCAAGAATTTCTGAAGTGGTTGGACTGAGGCATAGTGAGAAGCTCACGCAGGTTTTTCATGATGTTGCTATGGAACCCATGTTCACACGATCTCAACCTGCAACATGAGGGAGTAGGTGGACATTTTGCCCGAGGTGCTAGGAACTTTTCTTCTATTAAGAGAAGGGGTCGACTTCATTCAAAATCTCCAATAAGATCCAGGTCTCGTTCTTTAGTCCCATGGCCATCTCCTAGAAGATCCCAAGATGGTTTTGATGGACATCCAGAATTTACTCATCGAAGCTGGCAGCGGCCCAGACAGTGAAGCTGCCAGACGGAGGGGTGAAGCGGGGAGGAAGAACGTGCAGGGTGGGGAAGTAAAAAATTCGAAATCCCATGAAACCTCTTTTGGGTATTTAGGTAAACCAAAACGCATGCGTTTAAAAAAAATATAAATTAAATGCCAGATCATCATCAGGTGTGTGGTGTATATGGAGTATATGGGCAGATGAGTAGAAGTACTCTAATAGTTAATTAAAAGATAGAGGGAGAATAAATTTTGTAAATGTCCAACGTCCTTGTTATATAGTCCCAGTCATCCTCTCGTTTTCCTGCGTTTGTCGACGTCAAATGTGATTTGAATGTCCACCCATTCCCCCAAATAAGACGAAACAAAATCCCTTCTTCAGATATTAAAAATTGAATTATGTTATATGATTCTCAACTCATCGATCGTAAAATTAATTAACTACACAAATGATTTGGTGGCAGGTCTTTTTATCCCCTTTCTTCAGCTTAAACCGACGATCCCACTTTTGGTTATCATATCACGTTAAATCGACAGAATTAGTCCAAGAAATTTAAATAATTATCTGATTTATATTACTAGTTACAACGCTTATTATGGCTGTGATTGATATAATGTATAGAGGGCCATCACGGTCAACCATCCCAATAGTAAATGACCCTCCACGAACCTTATTCCGGGGAGATTGCAAGAAAGATTGGGCAAGATCGTTCGCTTTGATATGAAAGATTGAGATAAAGATGATGCTCCGGTTATTATCTCATTGATCAGGTTCTTTCAATGAGATAAAGATTGAGATAAAGATTGGACCACACTGCAGATGGCTGCTAGTTGAGCTATGACAAAATAGCATTAAAAAATCATCATCAGCATCATGCATGCAGTAATAATTTAATAGGAAGAAGAAAAAAAGATTGTTTATGCAGAGAAAGTGTACGTTTCTAATATAATCTTGATATTATCAACCAATGGCGATTTAAGATGGTAAGATATCACATCCATGCATAGGCAACTGCTGACATCTAGCAAAATGTCCGTACAAATATGTTGATCCATAAGAGAAACAATGCACCCGGGTTAAATAAAAAGTCTCCTATACCTTTCTTTCTTCAACAGTACCTTAATTTCTTGGAAACCGCCTTCTGGCAATTGCTGTGTTACAAACATGAATTCAACGATGCCTGATTTCCAAAACTGTGCAATACTTCTCATCTGTCTAGCCTCCATTTGGTTGATAGGATTCTTTTTTATCAGACCTCGAACCAAACCACGCCTTCCTCCGAGCCCACGAGCCCTACCGATCATCGGACACCTCCACCTCCTCAGCAAAATCCCTCACCAAGCTCTTCACAAACTCTCAAACCGACATGGACCTTTGATATACTTACTCTTTGGCTCCAAACCTTGTGTCATTGTTTCCTCTCCGGAAATGGCCAGAGAGTGCCTCAAAACAAACGAATTTTGTTTCCTGAACCGCCCCAAAATGGCTAACATAGACTATCTCACGTATGGCTCCGCTGACTTCACCATGGCACCCTACGGACCCTACTGGAAGTTCATGAAAAAGCTATGCATGACCGAACTTCTTAGCGGCCGAACACTTGAGCAGCACCTTCCTATCAGGGACCAAGAAATAAAGCAGTTCTTACAGCTATTGCTTAAAAAGGCTAAGGCCCATGAGGCAGTTGACGTTGGAGCAGAACTCATAAGGTTGACAAACAACATAATATCGAGGATGGCACTGAGAAAAAGATGTTCAGAGAATGAAGACGAAGCTAACGAGGTGAGGAAGTTGGTGGAAGAGATGTGTGAGCTCGCTGGTAAAGCTAATGTGTCAGAGATGATTTGGTTTTGTAAGAATTTAGATTTGCAAGGATTTGGTAAAAGGCTCAAGGATGTGCGCGACAGGTATGACGCTATGATGGAGAGGATAATGAAGGAACACGAAGAGGCTAGGAAGAAGAAGGAGATGGCAGTTGATGGAGGTGATGGCATAAAAGATGTTCTGGACATTTTGCTTGATGTATACGAGGACGAAAGCTCCGAGATTAGAATGACCAGAGAAAATATCAAGGGCTTCATTATGGTAAACGTTTCCCTTGACTATTAGAATTGTAACTACTGTTAGCTATTAGTTACAAATTAGTTAGAAGTGGTTAGTTTGTTAACAGAGGATTTAAACTCGTGTTGTATATAAATACCTCTCATGTGTAGGAATCGAAATAATATCTTTCATTTTCACTCCATCTTCTCTTCTCTCGGCAGTTCTCTCTTCTTTCCCCAAACTCCATTTTTTACATTGAATTTTGTATCATGCAGAATATGTTTGGAGCCGGGACAGACACGTCGGCCGTGACAACTGAATGGGCAATGTCGGAGCTAATTAATCACCCAGATGTGATGGCTAAAGCAAGGCAAGAGATCGATATGGTAATCGGAAAGAGCAAATTAGTTGAGGAGTCTGATATAGCTAACCTTCCCTACATCCAAGCTATAGTCAAGGAAACTCTGAGGCTTCACCCAACTGGTCCATTGGTTGTGAGGGAGTGCACTGAAGACTGTATTATAGCTGGTTATGAAATTCCGGCAAAAACCCGGCTCTTTGTTAATGTGTGGGCTATTGGAAGGGACCCAAACCACTGGGAGAATCCTCTTGAGTTCTGGCCGGAGAGATTTCTTAACAAAGAGGAGATGGGAAAGAGCCAATTGGATGTGAGGGGGCAACACTTCCATCTGCTGCCATTTGGGACTGGAAGAAGAAGCTGCCCCGGAGCAACGTTAGCATTGCAGGTTGTCCAAACAACCTTAGCTGTTATGATTCAGTGCTTTGAATGGAAGGTTGGCGATGGAGGACGTGGTAGTGTGGACATGGAAGAGGGGCCGGGGATTTCCCTTCCACGGGCTCATCCTCTCGTTTGTGTCCCTGTGGCTAGGCTGAGTCCATTTCCATTAATTTGACTCGTACTTGTGGGAGCTTCTAAATCCTACTATGCTCAATTCTCTTTGGTGGCGAGGGCTCAAGTCTGCGTGCCTGCATTTATTCATATATATATATGAAACACCTTTGTTTCCTCTTTCGAGTCTCAAAAGTTACGGAGACTCTGAATATTCCTGGGTGCCGTCAGTAATTCCGTGTCTACAAATGGTCCTTTTTTCTTCGTTATTTCTTGGTTTTATTTTTTATTTTGATGTGTTGACGATGTACAGTAGCATGGTCTTGTCTTCTCGGATTTCCACTGTACAAACTCGAAGTAAAACTGAATAAAATGGATTCGGGCAGGATAATCAAACCATAAATTCAATTGCTACCACATAGAATTGTATAAATCAATGAAAGTGGAAATACAATCTTTAAATATCCACGACCTCTATACACTGAAGTAATGCTATAGTTGATAACAAAAAGACTCTATTTGCAAACTTGCTTACACAAAATACACCCAAGCGGTGTGTTTACACAACTTGTAAGTTATAAGCACCGGAACTCTAGTAAATATTATCATTGTCCAGGGATTCTTTCAATCGACGGATGACAGAGTTGTTGGGAATAGGAAGGAGTTGACAGAGTTGGCTAACTTCATAGTTACCATGTTGTCTTGGTCGAGTTGACAGAATCATGACAAACATTAGTCAAACAATTGAATCCATGCTTTAAAACTCAACCCTTTGGTCCCTTCGGGTCATTTATCTGGTTTTGGAATTCTCCAAGCTCAACCTATTCGGGTGGACTCTGCAGATGCCTTTTTTTCAAAAGGATATGCCTCAAAACCTAGAAAGAACTCCAGGAAAACAAGAATCTGCCTATTATTCAGTGTAATTTGGCAAAAACAAAATGGTTCCTTCCCCATATTTTTATACACCCGAATTATTTATTTATCATGATTATATATTTTACAACTTCCAAAATAGGCATTTGTCGGAGTGGGGTATTTTTATCGAACAGTTGATGGTCGATCAAAAAGGCACTGTGAATTAAGGAGCAAGAACCCCTGATACGTGCTTACTGGACGGCCTTTTCTAGAAACTCAGATTCCAAATTATCCGATTTGTCATGTGGGTTTTTTCTTTCTATTTGGCACACTGATTATCTGCAGTACCGTTGGAGATCCATTTATATAAAATATAATATGGGTAAGTGATGTACTATGATTGTCTGGTACATAATTTAATTTCTGTCTAGGAAATATTATATATATATATATATTTTTTTTCAAGCCCAAGACTTTGAATTGGGGGTGGTGGAATAGAATCTGTGATACTCCATATATAATTTACATTTATAAATTTAATTTAAATAGTTGAAATATAAAATCATTTAGAATGTATCATATTAATAAACATGATTAAAAATGACAAATTTTAAAATAAATATAAGAATTACCTACAAATAAAATGAAATCTGAGAAATAAAAAGAGGTGGTCTGTTAAGATAAATATAAATAATTAAATGAGTCACTTTCTATTAACTTAAGATTTTGAAATAAGTGGTGATTTTATATTATATCATAGTAAATATCCTTAAATCAGAGTAAAGATCCTTAAATCTAACTCTTCCATTAACTTAAGTTTTTCCACATTAGCTATGCTAAAAAATGATTGGTGATTTGATTTTTTTAAAATTATAATAGATCTTATTATAAGTTGTGTTAATATACTAACTTATGTGTAGTAAAACTCTTAAATAACGGATTGTGTTTCTAATCTATTTTGACCCATTTAATAATTAATTAAAAATTTGTCAATATATATAACACGACTTATTTCAAATGTAAATGAGTTGAACTAATATGCATAACTCATTTAAATTGATTAACATAATTTTACATAAAAGTAAACACCTTTATTTATTAGTATCCACAACATATAAAAATAATAATAATAAGACTATCTACTAAAAAAAATATTAATATTTTTCAAATATCAATAAAACCAATATTATAAACTCAACAATAACAAATATGAGCATAAGTCTAAAATTATAATTCTAATAATAAAAATATAAACATATTGAAAAATCTCAATATTACAGCCTAACAATAATAAAATTGTACTTTTGAAATAAAATTTAGACATGTTAAGTGGGTTGACCCATTTATTAATTTTGTCTTAATATATGAGTTAATCCGTTTTGATCCAAACTTATTTATATCAAAGTCAAATCCATTAATTTTGTATTGTATTTATGTTGGATTCGCGGATTGTGTTGTTGAATATCAACCCAAGTGTGAATATGAATGTGAAAATATCTTGTAAAGCTGCTCCATAAACAAGCTTGTCTCTAGGCATTTAAGTCTGTCTCCAAAATATCAGACTTGTCTACCAACAATGCCTCTATCGTCAATGAAAGTGGCTGTTAGTCGGTTTGTACCCTGAGCCTTTTCCTATAAAAGGAGATCAGTTGTAAACGAAATGGTAGTGTAAGAAATATTTAGAACACGGGCTATTTGTAGAGATAGAGATAATTTGGTTGAAGTTTGTATGTTTTGTACAAATATTTGAAATCTATTGTTTTCACTCCAGTGAACGTAGGTAAGTTGTCGAACCACTTACATATTATCTTTATTTCGTGTTTGGGTGTGATTTTGGATAGTTTTGGTACAACACGTGTCACGTGCATGCCTTGTTCTTTCTTAATAGTGCAGATAAAATAATAGTGCTAAAATCAAACGTGAGATTGAAGAGTCAACTAGCATATAAAAAGGGATTAAAACAAAGAAGAGGATTGAGATTCGATTTGCTATATATCATCGACTTTCTTTCAACCTCATGGGCCCCGGCTATTGGCGTCCTCTCTTACCGATCGTTACCATATCAATGCTACTAGACCACAACAATAATAACAATGGTAATCGTCGTCAATGTTATCAGTCGATCGATCATTGCTGCGTATATAAAAAAATTATATCATGAATATAAATTATACACTCGAGAAACATGCTGAAATTTTCTATTATAGGAAACTTATTTTATTTTTCAATACGAATATGAAGAGAGAGGTATTAATAAAGAAAAATGATATTTGAAGTCATAGAATGTATAAGTTTATTTTTAAAAAAGTGAGTAAATATAAGACCTATATGAAAAAATTAATTTTTTAATAATAATACTACATACAATATTCGTAGAGTGCATAAGCGCCACGCAATCGTTTTAAAAAAAAAATAAAATTTATTATTAAAAAATTAATTTTTTTTATGTGAATGTCATATTTATTATTTTTTAAAAAAAATTATTTGAGACTTGCAAGTTACATAAGTCATGTAAATATTATTTCTTATTTTTTAATAATAAACTTTATTTTTTTTTTCCAACGCATGACTGTTTCTAACCTTAATCATTAATAAAACAACAACAATTAAGTACGAGTTGTCCAACCTTGTTACAATATTCCCATGCTGTCAGTCATCCTTTCCGTAATTTCCTGCTTTTGTCGACGACAATGTGATGTAAATATCCACTCATACCCCAAATGCGACGAAACAAAATACGTTCTTTAGGTAAAAATTATTTGAATTGAGAACACTCGTGTTCCGCCCTTAATTAATTAAGATGTTAAGATATCACATCCATTGATCACAGGCGACGTCTACTGATATATACCAAATTAAATGTGCGTATACAAATATGTTGAATCCATAAGATCAGAAACAATGCACCGCGGTTAAATAAAAAGTAGGGTCTCCTATACCTTTCTTGAAACAGCCTTCTGGCAATTGCTTTGTTACAAACATGAATTCAACGATGCCTGATTTCCAAAATTGTGCAATACTTCTCATCTGTCTAGCCTCCATTTGGTTGATAGGATTCTTTTTCATCAGACCCCGAACCAAACCACGCCTTCCTCCGAGCCCACAAGCCCTACCGATCATCGGACACCTCCACCTCCTCAGCAGAATCCCTCACCAAGCTCTTCACAAACTCTCAAACCGACATGGAACTTTGATATACTTACTCTTTGGCTCCAAACCTTGTGTCATTGTTTCCTCTCCGGAAATGGCCAGAGAGTGCCTCAAAACAAACGAATTTTGTTTCCTGAACAGCCCCAAAATGGCTAACATTGACTATCTCACGTATGGCTCTGCTGACTTCACCATGGCACCCTACGGATCCTACTGGAAGTTCATGAAAAAGCTTTGCATGACCGAACTTCTTAGCGGCCGAACACTTGAGCAGCACCTTCCTATCAGGGACCAAGAAATAAAGCGGTTCTTACAGCTATTGCTTAAAAAGGCTAAGGCCAATGAGGCAGTTGATGTTGGAGCACAACTCATACGGTTGACAAACAACATAATATCGAGAATGGCACTGAGAAAAAGGTGTTCGGAGAATGAAGATGAATCTGACGAGGTGAGGAAGTTGGTGGAAGAGATGTGTGAGCTCGCTGGTAAAGCTAATGTGTCAGAGATGATTTGGTTTTGTAAGAATTTAGATTTGCAAGGATTTGGGAAAAGGCTCAAGGATGTGCGCGACAGGTATGACGCTATGATAGAGAGGATAATGAAGGAGCACGAAGAGGCAAGGAAGAAGAAGGAGACGTCAGTTGATGGAGGTGATGGCATAAAAGATATTCTGGACAGTTTGCTTGATGTATACGAGGATGAAAGCTCCGATATTAGAATGACCAGAAAAAACATCAAGGGATTCATAATGGTAAACGTTCCCCTTGACAGGAACGGAGAAACAAAACACATATACATACGCATGTTTTTTGTTACTTTATTTTGATCGTAAAACTAAAAAAGATTTGTCCTTACTAGTTGCTCCCTTGCATCTGGCTAAAAC
The DNA here is from genome assembly GCF_001411555.2 of Juglans regia. Lineage (NCBI taxonomy): Eukaryota > Viridiplantae > Streptophyta > Magnoliopsida > Fagales > Juglandaceae > Juglans > Juglans regia. Next base: position 32,189,315 of record NC_049904.1, read on the forward strand.
TGAGAATTGAATTTTGTATCATGCAGAATATGTTTGGAGCCGGGACAGACACGTCGGCCGTGACAACTGAATGGGCAATGTCGGAGCTAATTAATCACCCAGATGTGATGGCTAAAGCAAGGCAAGAGATCGATATGGTAATCGGAAAGATCAAATTAGTTGAGGAGTCTGTTATAGCTAACCTTCCCTACATCCAAGCTATAGTGAAGGAAACTCTGAGGCTTCACCCACCCGGTCCATTGGTTGTGAGGGAGTGCACTGAAGACTGTATTATAGCTGGTTATGAAATTCCGGCAAAAGCCCGACTCTTTGTTAATGTGTGGGCTATCGGAAGAGACATAAACCACTGGGAGAATCCGCTTGAGTTCTGGCCGGAGAGATTTCTTAACAAAGAGGAGATGGGAAAGAGCCAATTGGATGTGAGGGGGCAACACTTCCATCTGCTGCCGTTTGGGACTGGAAGAAGAAGCTGCCCCGGAGCAACATTAGCAATGCATGTTGTCCAAACAACCTTAGCTGTTATGATTCAGTGCTTTGAATGGAAGGTTGGCGATGGAGGATATGGTAGTGTGGACATGGAAGAGGGGCCGGGGGTTTCCCTTCCACGGGATCATCCTCTCGTTAGTGTCCCTGTGGCTAGGCTCAGTCCATTTCCATTAATTTGACTCTTACTTGTGGGCAGCTTCTAAATTCTACTATGCTCAACTCTCTTTGGTGGCGAGGGCTCATGTCTGTGTGCCTCATTTATTGATATTTATGAAACACTTCTTTGCTTTTTCTTTCGAGTCTCAAAAGTTATGGAGATTGTAAGTGAATATTCCTGGTTGCCATCAGTAAGTTGGTTTCTACAAATGGTCATTTTTTTCTTCTTTATTTCTGGGTTTTATTTTTATTTTGAAGTGTTACGATGTACAGTAGCATGGTCTTGTCTTCTTGGTCTTCCGCTTTACAAACTGAAGCAAAACTGAATAAAATGGATTTGGGCTGGATAATCAAACCATAAATTGTATTGCTACCACATAGAATTGTAAAAATCAATGAAAGTAGAAATACAACCTTTAAATATGCACATGACCTCTATACACTGAAGTAATGCTATAGTTTTTTTTTTTTTGTTAGGCAAAGTAATGCTATAGTTGATAACAAAAAGACTATTCGCAAACTTGTAAGTTATAAGTAGCGGATCAAGGAACTCTTGTAAATATTATGGATTCTTGTGAGTGAGGCACTTTGTTATGTTGCTCCTGTTTTCTCTTCGTTATTATTCTTATCGGCGTGAGCTAACTTTTTACCTGCAGAATTGTCTCATCTTTTTTAGTTTTTTAAGGCTTGCTTTGTTGTTGATTTATTTGTGCCCCTTGTATATTGGTATGTTGTTGCGTTATTTTAAATTTTTTGGATGTTTGAATTTTAGTTCTTTATGATTTATTTGTAACCCCAAGTGTATGCATGTAACTACAATTTTCCTTCACCACAAATGAAGACTATCAATAAATTTGAGATACCGCCCTTTTTTTGATAAACTTGGGCTATAAAAAAAAAAAACGTATTACAGAGTTGGCTAACTTCATAGTTACCATGTTGTCTTGGTCGAGTTGACAGAGTTATGACACCAAGCTTTAAATTCAGCCCTTTGGCACTTCAGTCTCAAGCTAAACTATGTCATTTATCTGGTTTAGGGATATTGCAACTTCCAAATAGGCATTTCTCCGTATGGGGTTTTCTATCGAACATTTGGTGGCCGATCAAAAAAGCCCATTGAATTACGGAGGAAGAACCCGCGTGTATGCTTACTGCTTTTCTAGAAACTCAGATTCCAAATTACCCCCAATTGGGTCGTGGATTTCTTTCTTTGATTCTGATTGGGTTGGGCCTCTACATATTAATACTGACCCTTATCAGGGAGTATGCCATCTGATGTTTCGTAGTAAGCTAATCTGTCTATCCAGTTTAACTTTGAGTCGGGCTTTCTTTTCACATTTTTTTAATATATTTAAATATTTTTAAAAAATAAAAAAATAGATCAATACACTTAAAATTATTTCTTTAATAATAATAAAAAAAAGAACCAGTGGTCAAAGTAGTGGGCAACGAAGCTTTTCCCTTTAGAGCAGTGCTACTCCTACCGTTGGGAGCTCCCGCTAGTGCATTGGGGATTTGTTTTTTTTGTTTTTGTATTTTTTTACATATATTTTTTTAACACGTTTAAATATATTTAAAAAAAATAAAAAAATTCATAATATTATAATATTATTAAAAAATATTTACTTAATTAGTAAGTAAAAAAAAAAAAAACTCATAACAGTAAAAATTAGCAGCGAGAGTAATATTTTCCTTCTCTTTAATGTTTCCTGGCAAGTTGTGAATGCATTGTGCATTTATGAGTTATTGATATGAGGTGGATCCAGGAAAAAAGGGGGTGCTAGTTATAATCCAGAATTCGTACAGCCTACTTGTGAGGATGCTAAGGTGGTTGTTGCAGAGACATTAAGCAAATTCAAGTGTCATTTGGAGTCATCATTGCATCTTCATTGAGAAATTGTATTTATTAGTGCAACTCGGGATAGAAATAGTAATAAGGCTATGTTATGTTGCTACAGAGGAAGCCTATAATCGCATGGCGGCTGATTTCACGCTGGCCACACCGTCATTTTCTTCTACTGTCAAGAACGCCGTGTCTTTAATTAGCCTGCTTGTAACAAAGGAACGTCGTCCTAAAAATTATTACTTTTTATTTTATATCTAAACAGGATCAAACGCCGGGGAACGTTTTATTTTACTAAACAATACTTTCTCAAAATTAAGCAGATGGGAAGAGGTTTTATTTTATATCTAAACAGGATCAAACGCCCGGGGAACGTTTTAGGATTACTAATCCAATGAATCCATAATTGTACTGGAATCCGCTTCAGTTTCCTGGGGAGTCCTTCGGCCACGTCCATGATCGATCACTTGCAGCTGGGAAGCGGCGCCCCGCACAAGCACCTGTTGTGAAAATACGAGGAGTAGTCGAAGCTCTGCAACTTACCACCCACTGGAATCTGACCACACAGCCTGTTATAACTCACATTCAAGAACTGCAGATTCAGTGCCGTCATCTCCACGGGAATGCCCCCGTTGATGTTGTTGTGGTTAAGATCCAACGAAGTCAAGCTCTTGGGGAACTTCACCTTGGACAATTTGAACTTGAACAAGTTCCTCGACAGGTCCACGATCTGCGTGGTCTTGTTCGAGCCGAAAACCACGGACGCGTCTCCTTCGAGCATGTTACGCGACAGGTCTATGACGTTGAAGTCCATGTTAGCGAACGAGGTTGGGACTGGACCAGAGAGTTTGTTGTGAGAGAGGTACAAGTCTGGTACCTTGCTAAACGTACCGAAAGAGTAGGGAATCCTTCCGGTGAGTTTGTTACGGTCCAAGTGAAGCGCATTGAGGTTTGGAAGCAGGGAAAGTGAGGGTGGGATAGAACCGGAGAGGTTGTTGAAGGAGAGGTCGAGGAAGTTGAGGTTCTTGAGCTTGCTGAGGAAGTCAGGAACTGGGCCGGAGAGGTTGTTCCAGTTGAGCCTGAGAAAGGTGAGGCGTTGGAGCTTGGCAATGGCGGGCGGGATGGGGCCAGTGAGGTTGGGCTGTTTGTGGAGATCGAGAGTTTCGAGGAAAGGGAGGTCACCCACCGCGGCAGGGATTTGGCCGGAGAGTGAACCGGTGACGACGGAGAGGGAGTTGATACGGTTGGAGGTGGGGTCGCATGTGACTATATACCAGTCGACGCAGCAGTCTGTGTCTGGATCCCAAGAGGTAAGGACATAGGGGTTATGGAAGGCGGCCTTGATTTTGAGCAAGACTTTCTTGTCTTTAGGGTTACAGAGCTCGGAGTGGGCGGAGAAGAGGAGGGTGGTGAAGAAGAGGAAGGATAGGAGAGGGGTTGCCATATTGGGAAGAGATTGTTGGTGTGAAATTCTGATGCAGATTAGAGTGATATTTATAGGCTCTCCCTTTCTTTTATCTGTCAGGGATATTTATTGAGTGTGTCCTTATCATTATTTAAATATAAATTTTTTTAACTAATTATTATAATTTTTTTAAATTTTAAATTTTAAATAATTTTAATTTTTTTAAATTTTTAAATAAAAATAATATTTTTATTTAATTATTTCTTTATTCTTTTTCAAAATTAAAAAATATATTTAAATCAAATTATCTGATTACTATTTACAAATTATTTTATTATAATTTATAAAATTTTTATTTCATTTAGCTCTGTAGACAACTCTGCCTAATAGACCAGAAGTCGAGTGGAAGCGCAATGACAATTTTACTTTTATGTAATATGTTTATCTATATAACATATTTTTTATTTAAATTTAAAAAATACTCCAATCAAATTATTTCATTACTGTTTATAAATTATGTTATTACCATTCGTTAAATTCTATCTCACCTAACAGTCCAGAAGTCGAGTGGAAGCGCAATGGCAATTTTAGGCAATCCATTAAGAAAAGTCAAACACTGTTGAGGCTTGTCAAACTCACTTAACAGGTCAAATCTCACGCAATGTTGTTGGGTGGATGGCTACTGAAATACCATTTCCCCACACAGCCATTTGTTTTAGATCGAAACATAATCTACGGCAAATATGGAGCCATTAAGACGCCAAGTAATTAATATTGGGATGATTAGGGGATTAAGAAGCCACAAATACAGATCGACTCAATACTTAGAATTTAAGGCAAGTCAAAAGTTGGGGCTTCTTTGTCCTTTATCTGCAGAAAACATTTGATGAGATGCATTCTATAAATAAGATTTGCCAGATTCTATCTCATCTGCCAGATATATAATCCTCCACCACGTAGACCTCCACCAAGTTCGCGCGTTCCAGCAGATCATGTTGAGGTGTGCCAGGAAAGCAACATGATTGCACGTTTCTTCTACCAATGAAGGGATGGAGAACCCTTGAGCTGCCTTGTGGACATAAATAAATTTACCATAGTAACTTGGTTCTTCTTTATTATCAAAATCCCCTATAATTACAGTGAGATCTTGGTACTTTGGTTGAGTTCAAGCTTCAAATATCTTTGTATCAGTTGGAACGATGTCTATTTAACCAATTTTAAACCAATCTCAGAAACAATTTTGAACAAGCCGCCTTGTACCAAATATCACTTCAATCCGGTGGCTGTTTTCCCGTTTTGCTGCCATTATATGGCATATGCTTTGAATATATGCCTTTTTGTTACGTAAAACACTTGAATTGCGGGTCAATTCAACATGTGGCATATCGCCAACAGGCCTCAATGTATACCGGCAAATTGCATCTTGATCAACACTCCACAATTATTGTTTATACAAGTTCATTAATGTTGTTTCCAACATACAATAGCTTCTGCTATGGGTCAGGAAAGTTTTAAGTTATAGTTGCGAGCCATTGCCGAAGACGATAACATTAAAAATATTAAAATTTTCTTGCAAATCAACTTCTATAATATCCTAGAAGTTCATAGTCACTCTTCACTTATATCATGTAATTGATGTACTTGTTTACCTCGTGTTTCGCGAGCCTGGGTAACTTTAAGTTGACAGTGCCACGATGTGAATTAGGTCTATTGATCCGTATTCATCCGTTCACCCTTCTTATCTCTCAATTGTCTTCATTTTTGTCCCTAGTGATGACTTGGTGGGCTGGGCTCAATTTATGTACTATGAGCATTTTTCTCATTCACAGAACCCTGCTAATTTTTAGCACACTTGTGAGCTGAAAATTATAAAATTTTTTCTTCATGAGAATCTTTGACCTAGGCGGGGTACGTTGAAGGTGAACGAATTTGCGAACTGATATCCAGCTTTTAATGAGTTAGCATATGTTGTGAGTATAGAGCTCAAATGTGGCGGGAGATGGATTCGACCGTGTAAAGCGCGAGTGCAGAGCTCGAATGGAGCGGGAGATGGACTTGACCGCGTAAAGCGCGAGCGCGAAACTCGAATGGTGCGTGAGATGGATCCGACCGAGTAAGGCACTAGCGCGGAGTTCGAATGGGGCTAGAGATGGACTCGATCGCATAAAGTGCGAGCGCGGAGCTTGAATGGTGCGAAAAATTGACTTGACTGCGTAAAGCGCGAGCGCGGAGCTCGAATGAGGCGAGAGATGGACTCGACTGCGTAAAGCGCGAGAGTGGAGCTCACAAGAGTCTAGTGACTCGGTTTTATTGATGGAGATTCTATCTCTAATGGAGATTTCATTTGATGGAGATTCTATCACTGCCAATGCATCACAGGCATTAACTTTGCACGAAGCTCGGCAAGTTATTTGGGACTTGCGTTGTGAATAGATGTTAGCAGGTCAGAGCTCATGACTCTATTCCTGTATTTTATACTTCGTGGATTGGGACTTATAGATTGGCAGAGCCCAAAGGCTCTGTTCCCTCACCAACGCATCACAGACAGCAACCTTACACGAAGCTCGGCAAGTTATTGGGACTTGCGTTATAAATAGTTGTTAGCAAGTCATAGTTCATGGCTCTGTTCCTGTGTTTTATACTTCGTGGATTGGCATTTAGGTTGGCAAAGCTCGATGGTCCCGCTCCCTCACCAACACATCTTAGACAGCAACTTTGCATGAAGCTCGGCAATTCATTGGGACTTGTGTTGTGAATAGCTGTTAGCAGGTCAGAACTTATGACTCTGTTCCTGTGTTTTATACTTCATGGCCGTTTTAGAGACCGGGCTCGTTTCTAGTAGGTCGGGCGGTTCTTGATCTTTCTCTCCCGACAGTTCGTTCCAATGATAGAAATAACTTTGTTAGTAGAAACATAATTCACATGAATTTTGTGAGTAACAAACCTGGAATTGTTGATTAGTCAGGGAGAGTCCATGCTTGTCAGATTAGCAGCGCACAGCAAAATAGCGCGATAGAGCAGAGGAGAGCAGATTAGCTGAGCCGAGCAGAAAATTCGAGCCGTGTAGAAAATCGATCCAAGCAGAAAACTGAATAGTGAGGAAAAATCGATCCGCGCAGAAAAACCGAACCAAGCAAAACAATCGATCCGCATAGAAAAATTGATCAGCCGGCAGTCTAGGTTGTGACCGCCGGCAAGTGACTGGGCTCACGGCACGACGCCGTGAGCTCTAGGCGCACAGGGGGCTGGGCCCGTGCACTTGCACAGTGCATAGTGGCTTCGCATGCATACAAGTAGGTATGCATCCATGCACGTTGAACGTGCATGCTCATACACTATGTACTTAAGTGCATAGTATTTTATCCGAGTACTGTGCAGGTTTGAGGAGTGTTTGTGTGCTACTGTGCACTTAAATGCACAATATTCATCTTGTAATGTCCGAGCAGCGTGACTTTTATGCATTCGATCTTTACTGGGTGCCTTAATCTTTGCATAGTTCATTAGAATGAACTGAGTGCACTGGAGCTCGGTTCTCCACCTGGGCGTGTAAAGATTTACTTGCATTTTTTTTTTTTTTGAATGTAAAAATTCAAAAAAGCTATGAATACTTATATAGAGGAAATAGCCTTTATTATTTAGAATTTATTCGGTGCATCGAAAAATCATCATTCTTCCACCTTTATTGCGTTCTTCTTCTGTGTTATCACAGACTGTTCGTCAGCTATTCCTTCCATCGCTTCAGTTTGTTCTTCTTCACATTGCGAACTTTAAGAGTTTGTTGTTGCCGGCCTACGAAGGACACACTAGTTATGGGACAACAGAGATCCCACAGACGGTGCCATTGTTGACGTCGTGTTTTGCGGGCCTAGGCAACTCTACACCGATAGTGCCACAATGTGAATTATTTGGAGCCCCTTACAGTATTCTGGTGCGGCTGTATAGTGACGATTCGTATGTTCGTGGCAATGAGTGGAAAATAAGTACAGGAAAAATAAAGAGATATGGATACCAAGATTTACGTGGTTCGGCAATATACCTACGTCCACGGGGGTTTGGGAGGGAAGTCTTCAATATAATATATCTGTTTACAATCACTCATGAATCCTCATATCTCATTATATAGAGAGGGTTTGAGCACTTCATGTTGAAGACGTTGTCTTCCTCAATATATGTATCGATCTTCTATTGATCCGTGTTCATCCGTTCACCCTTCTGATCTCTCCCTTGTCTCTCTTTTTTGTCCCTAGTAATGATTTGGTGGGTTGGGCTCAATTTATGATCTATGGGCAATTTTTTCCTTCACAGTACTTGTTTACAATACTTCATTATCGTGGGAAGTAATTGAAATAATTTATCTTACACCATTTTCTCTTTTCTAGTTTTAAAAAAATGTTATTTTATTTCATTACTAATTGCATTAATTAGATATTTGCATCTCGTGTTAGATCACTCATGGATGATTATAATAATAAAAAAGAAATATATAAAAGCCCAAGAATTTGAATTTTGAACTTTGAATAGGTGGTGGTGGAATAGAATGTGTGATACTCCTCCATATAGTATTATATTGAAAGACAAAAGGATATTTAAATGTTAAAATAAGAATTAGTGAAGTCTACATCTATAAAGATACTACATAAAAATAATTTTAAATATTGACGTGATTTTATATGATCTGTTAAATTTATTTTGTAATAAAAATAATTTTATAATCTGACGAATTATATTAAATTACTTCATTTTATAAGATTACTTTTGTATAATCCCCTTATAATTAAAACATTTTTCAGAATTAATTATGGATTGACTAGCATCGTTAATATTATAATAAAAATCTAATAAACTATAATGAAAATATTTAATCCAAACGGCGTCCTTTCCTCCGACGCAAAAACCTTTGTCCAATAAACAATTAGGCAGTTGCTTCCTAGTCACCCCTCACCCCTTCTTTTGTAAGGATTTATTTGGAAAAATAATGATTACAAATAATTATTTTTGAGTTTTTTTCTATATAATTATATTATAATATATCTTGTAATAAGTGACGTGTAAACGCATTAACTTTTAAGCAGTAAAATTATTATTTTTTTCAAGAAAATAAAAGTGGGAAATAATGTTCGGTTTTGGGCTAAGCCCATACTTTATTGAGTCCTGCTAGGTACAGGCAAAAATTTGTGCCTGCATGCGTACTCCTTCTGACGTGGCAGCTCTTATTTTATTTAAAAAAAGAAAAAAAAAAAACAAAACAAAACGGAGGAAGAAGAAGGGAAAACAGACTCTCCCCCCCCCCTCTCTCTCGTTTTCGTTTCTCTTGATTTCGAAAAAGCTGAGGTTTGGACTGGTTTCTCTCTTGCTTTCATTTCTTTTACAGTTTCATCCATCATCTCTTCGTTTCATTTCTTTTACAATTTTATCCATCATCTATTCGATTGGTTTCTCGATTTCGTTTCTTTTACACTTTTGTCTATCTTGGTTTCGAAAAAGCTTTGGTTTTGTTTCTCTCCCGCTCATATCGTAGCAAAGTCTCAGATTTGTGTCGCTTACCGTCATTGTTGATCAGTTGCCGCAACCCACGCCATCCTCAGCTGCTACCCACATTTCAGCATCGAACTTGGTAAGAGGCTTAAAAGCTTCTTTTTTTTCCGTTTATATTTTGTCTAACTTTGGGATTGTGTGAGTGTGAGTTTTGAAGTTTTTCAAACAATTTATGCTTTTCTCTGTTTATCTAGTAAGCATTTAGAATTTTTTCTACTAAAAGAAAGACTTTTTGCTACATGGATAATTGCCCAACAATATTAAATGCACTGGAGGGGGGTGTTATAACTTATAATCAAAGAAAAAAAAAACAAAGAGGATCATGGATGGGACACAAAAAAAATATATATATTTTGCTGAAAAATTATGGGAAGTCCAGATTAAAATTTGGTTGAGGTTTGTCAACTACTTAGATCTAAATGGATCGTGCAAAATGTACAAGCTAGAGAAGATTGATAATACAAGATACTGATGACTTTGAGAAGGTTGAGACAAAAGGGTGAAAAATTAGAGCAGTGTTTTCAAGAGGTAAAACTGCGATGAAAGCAAGGGATGCATACATATACATACAAAGATTATAGTGTGTTGGTAGCTTATATGGAAGTTATGCCATGGTAACTTGGGATGTTGTGTGTTGGTGGCATGGGATAATATATTTAATTTGTGTGTTGGTTTGAGATGATGTGTGTTGGTATATATGCACTACCCAGTCTCTAGTATCCGCTATAGGCATTGCACTTTGACATTTGTTCAGAACTTGACTAATTAATCATCTCAATTTTTTTATTCTCTTTTGTTCCGAGTGGCCTCAGTTTTTTAGCTACATTATGAGATTAGCAACCTTGCCAAAGATGCATGCAAACCTCTAGACAAGCTGGTGCACAGATATAAGTACGAGCTCTCCAACCTCACATTTCCACTATCCACTTGTGAACTAAAGATATTATAACGTGAGTTATGTTGTATGACTTGTGGTTTTAGTTGTTGGTTATTGAAGTTATGGATTTGGCAATAAGTGAATATCGAAAACCTAAACCTTTAGAAACCAAGGGAAAAAGAACACAAATAAGATGAGAAAGTGTTTGAGCTTATCTTGAATACCTAAACTCAAGTATCAACTTGCATAAAAACAATATATTTTTCTCAACCATTATTGTGTTGCAAAGTTGTCCCGACATTGGTTTACTTGTTAGGATTAGAATATTGTTCTCCTTTTACATCATTTTGGCATATCAGACATATGGTATCTGCTTACTTTAGGAAGTGGGATTACTTGCTGGTCCAGTGTTGGATTTTGAAATATTGAGTATTTGAAACTACTTTGATTGTATTGCAAACTTTTATGCACACAATTAATTAATTGAGTTTGATTGTATCAGGTAAAGCAAAAAAGAATGCTAGTTGAGATGGTGCAACAACAACGTAAGGTAGAGCTGGGAATCTAAAAACGATGTTCTGTTGGGGTGATTTTGTATAAGCTGAAGATGCATTTCTTTTTGTATTTGGGAGTGATTGTAGGAAGGTGAAGTTGCATTTCTTTTATGTATTTGGGAGTGGGTTGACTAAAGAAACTTGTTGAACTCATGAACTCTGTCACTCTTGTTCAGAAAAATATTTTTATATATTTTATGAAAAAATATCTGCACAATGGCTAGTGTTGTGGTGTGCTATTACTATATGTATTATATATAGATTCAATAGAATAATTGATGGGGATAGGGATCAAATGCATGAATATTGCAGATATTTTTTAAACGGGATAGCACCACCGTATTCATTATAATCAACGAATTGAGTTATGTATTTGACTACTTGTTTGGTTGACTGTAGAAAATTACTTGGACATGATTTTGGTGGAAATGAATCCAATTTAATTAACATGAAAGTTTAAAAAAAAAATAAAGTCACTAAAGTACTGTATTCGAAGATTCCTTCCAACAACAATATAAAGTCACTAGCAACAGATTTCCCAATAATTTGTCTCTGTTACTAACACTAAGTCCCTAATAACAAAGTCATCAACTGGTTGGTCGATGTATCCCAATCAGTTGATTCAGTTGGGGCTTCACTTTGACATCAATACACACAAAACGCCGCATGTCTGCTTCTTCCATTGAAGCTCCACTTGATTGTTGTAGAATCCTAACTCCCTCTTCCAAATTTCTTTCTCTCTTTTGAAACTCTTCCTCATTCCTTAACAATTCAGCTTCTCTTTACAAGTACTCTCTTTATCTGCAACTGTTCAAAATTATTAAGTAGAGTGATGACATGAGGTCCAAGCTAAACTCATGTCCTAACAAAAAAAACAAAGAGGTTCTCACTTCTCATGGATTTTCTCTGATTTATAGCCTTTTGTTTCCTTCTTTTAATGAGTAAATAAGGGGAAAACAACTGCAACCGCAACTTAAACATTTTTTTGATAAGAACATCTTTCCATGAAACTCTATGGAACACATACTCGTGCTTTTAGTCAGGGTTGATGGGATATTAGGATAATTAGAAACAAAAATCCTATATATTAAAGTCAGTTTCACGAATGTCATGCAGTCATAGACAAGAAATAAACAACCAAATCGAGAAGAAACAAATTTTATAATCTCAATCAAAATTCAACCATTTCCAAAAGAAACCCATTCATGTATAAATTTGATTGGACTAATTTCATGTATTTATCTTACCACAATGATAAACCTCACTGATTCACTCATACTAGATTGAATCCATGGCCTCACTCAGCACCCCTTGTTTCTATTTTATACTCGCCAAAGGAACTACCTAGATTAGTAACTCCGTACGTCCATACTTACATAAATTCATGAAATTCATCATGAATTTATGTGCTAGAACTATCCCTGTTGAAGGGCTTCAAGATATGTTTTGCAACAAATCTCATGACTAAGCAACAGAATAAAATTGATTGGTTAATTTGTGTTCTACCATAGAAAGGAATGAGGAAAGGCAAAATTGAGTACATAAAATTCCAGGTCCTAACCCAGAATGAATTACAAACATAACATATTTCTCTACTTTAAGAAGACCAAGAAAAAAAATCTAGAAAAAGCCAAACGAGGAAAACCCATAAAGTGCGAAACAGAACTTCTCCAAATAATAATCAGAAACCCATACAAAATATTAAAAAAAAAAAAAAAAAAAAACCTCATCAACCCAGCCAGTTTCCAGTTTCTTTAAACCCGATTTCAATATTTTCAAGATACCACCATGTATAAACCTTAAACAGACGAAACTAAAAAGGGGAAAAGAAAATCAGAAACTGATCTTTGAGTTACCTAGGACGGCGTTGAACTTTGAGCAAAATCCTCCAGTATTATGTAGCAGGTTTGTTGCGTTAGGGTTAGGGTTAGGGTTGGGAACAGCCAACCAGGAGTCGCACAGAGAAGGGCAGGGGAGGGAGAGAGCATGGGGAGAGAACAATTTCAATGAAAATGTGAAACGCAACGTTTTGAAAGTAGCTTTACCCAATTTCAAGCCCAACTAAACGCATCGTTTTATTTATTCTAAAACGATGCGCATGTCTCCACGTAGGATGTCGTCCGCGTACAGGCCCGAGGTATGCCTGGGTTTAGAGTTTTCTATTTGCCCAATTTTGCCCTGCGTTAAAGTTCGATGTCATCATTGTTGGGATCCTATCATTGGACATGATGGTGCATTGATTACTCAATTTCTTCTGTAATAAATAATTCCAAGCCCCGATTAAGCTTTAGAAATTAGAACTCCTTTTGAGGAAAGCGATGCGATATGTTTTTTCAAATGCTTGTATTACCTTCTTTGCCAATTGAAGAAAAAATAAGTAACATATATAATTTTGCTACAAATCAACAATTATTCACATCACACACTCTATATTTATAACTTTTTATAAGATACCAGATTTTTTTATAGGATATTTTTCATAGAGTGTGGAATGATAAATAATAATTGATGAGAATAATTTTTCTAACACATAATACTAATTATATTTATAAAAAATTTACATATTCACGTGATTTTCTCATTGTATATTATTTTCATTAAAACAAATAAGATATAAGAAAAAAAATTTGTAGAAAGCCAAGTAAATATGTAAATTTTTTGTGAATACATTTAGCATTTACTATATATATCAATCTTTTGAGTTTGTTAGTTTTTAAATACACCAATAAATCCCCTAGTTAATATATCAATATGTAAAGAAAAATATTATATATCATCTTCAGTACATCTATAACTTTAGTTTAAATGGTTGATATATAAAATCATTTAGAATATATCACATTAATAAACGTGATTGAAAATGACAAAATTTAAAATCAAGATTAATATTACCTATAAATAAAATGGACTTGGAGAAATAAAAAGAGCTGGCTTGTTAAGATAAATATAAATAATTAAATGAGTCCCTTCCTATTAGTTTAAACTTTTAAATCAAGTGATGATTTTTCATGATATCAGAAAAAATATACTTAAACCTAGCTCTTCCATCAACTAAGTTTTTGAGATAAATAGCAATTTAACAGATATAAATATCTATAACAGGACTCAAATTTCACCCATTAAGCAAATCTGCTTCTGAGTTCCTGAAAATAGTTTGTCCAAAATATCTGTCAAAGGGAAGAAAGTAACGTTGAGAATAGGAAATTAAACTAAAGAGGGAGAATAAAGAAGGAGAATAATGTTCAAAAGCATCTTTATGAGCAAGGTCACTGACCCTTAAGCCTTGCCTTCTGCTTTGCTTTTGCTTTTGTTTAAGCTGGCACACTACTTTAGTAGTACCCTATGAATTTCTTTCTTTTAACTCTGTTTCTCTTGCTTTACATTATCTTCGCTGCAAAAAGAACAAAGTTGTCACATAGTCCAAGCAATGGTGCAGTTGGAAAACATAATGGTCTTGGATGCAGGAATCTTCACAAATTAAAGCTAGGAAGATAGGGAGAGGGGTAAGGTGAGGGGATTGTTTATGCAGTTTGACAATTTAACAAAGTTACAAAAGTAGAAAGAATCAAATAAAGTGTTCTTTGTACCGCACCACTCAGATATAAAATCTAAAAAGACTATCTTTGTCCTCCCAAGTGGAGCATCAACAATCCTTTAGAAGCATGGAATTTTGACAACTTTCCGACTTGCTTTTTTAATTATTTGTCTCGGTCTTAATTAATTTGCGTTTAAACAACGCCAAAGGTTTTGCTATCATTCTCCCTTCCAGCAGACCTGTAGTGCATAGTCCAATGACTTCCAATCAACACCTTGATCATTATGTTCTCTAATCCTTTTCATAAAAAATAAGTATTCTTTTTATCGTTTTAAACCATCACAAAAGGCAACATGAAGCTGGTAGTGGAGTTGCAGAAGCTACATAATAATACAAAGAAATGAGAACAGTCATCTAACCCGGCTATTGAAGTTGGCTCTGAAAACTGCAGAACAGGAACCCTATTTCCATCACCACCCCCTTTGGATTCTAACCTCTAGGATTCCAAATGCCTCGAAATTACCATTGAGATCGTGAATCTCTTGAGAAAAGTTATCTCACCATCTTTATCTTTCCAAAAGGCACTAACAGAACTCATGGCTTGAATACAACTCATTAAAAGCAGGTGAAGATTAACGGCATTCCAGCTGGTAAAGAAGTTTTTGTAATATGTCAAAGGTAAAGGGGACTTTAAAATCTCTCAAAGGAGAGTCTGAACAACTATCTATTCTCTTCTCTATATTAGGCAATGTATGTTTCAATGACTAGCATGGGTATTATGTGACTTGTGTTCATTTTCCTACTTCAGGTATCACGGATACAAGAGCAGTGAAAGATATCTCAACTACCACAGTTCTTGTATCTGGATTTTCAAGTGCTCCTGCAGTAGCTAACCAGCTGTGATACTTGGTCTTAAAGAGAAGAGAAGATCGAAGACCTTGGTAGAAGTGCAGTTCATACCACCACTTGCATCTACAAAGACAGAAGACTACCAGAAGAGAAGCACTCAAGCTTGCAGCAATGAGTTCGAAAGCTGCTCCTAACCAGCAAGAGGATTACAAACTGAAAGACATGAAACCACAGCTAGGAGAACGGTGGCCACATGGAGGACTCCGTGGGGGAGGCGGGTGGATTAGTAGTGAGAGGGCTACGAGCACTTATGATCTGGTCGAACAGATGTTTTATTTATATGCCCGGGTTGTGAAAGCTAAAGATCTTCCCACCAACCCTATAACTGGAAGCTGCGATCCCTACGTGGAAGTGAAGCTTGGGAATTATAAGGGAACAACTCAGCACTTCGAGAAGAAAATAAACCCAGAATGGAACCAGGTCTTTGCATTCTCAAAAGACAAGATTCAGTCTTCAATTCTCGAAGTTTATGTCAGAGACAGAGAGATTGTGGGAAGAGATGATTTTCTCGGCAAGGTGGTCTTCGACATGAATGAAGTGCCAACAAGGGTTCCACCTGACAGCCCTTTGGCACCTCAATGGTACAGATTAGAGAAACGGCAGGAGGATACCAAGGTGAAAGGAGAGGTTATGCTTGCTGTTTGGATGGGAACACAAGCAGATGAAGCTTTCCCAGAGGCCTGGCACTCGGATGCTGCCTCAGTTCGTGGAGACGGAGTTTTTAATATCCGGTCCAAGGTTTATGTTTCACCAAAACTGTGGTACCTCAGACTTAATGTAATTGAAGCTCAGGATGTTGAGCCACAAGACAGAAGCCAACCACCACAAGCTTTTGCGAAGGCTCGAGTCGGAAATCAGGTACTCAAAACAAAGATATGCCCAACACGAACCACCAACCCGCTCTGGAACGAAGATTTAATCTTCGTAGCAGCTGAACCTTTTGAAGAGCAGCTGGTGCTTACAGTTGAAAACAAAGTAACCCCTGCAAAAGATGAAATTTTGGGAACGATAAGCTTGCCACTAACCATGTTTGAGAGGCGCTTGGATCACAGGCCAGTCCATTCTCGCTGGTTCAACTTCGAAAAATATGGATTTGGTACTTTGGAGGGAGACAAGAGGCACGAGCTGAAGTTTGCAGGCAGGGTTCATCTCAGAGTCTGCCTTGAGGGTGCTTACCATGTACTGGATGAATCTACAATGTACATAAGTGACGTCCGACCCACTGCTAGGCAGCTGTGGAAGCAGCCAATTGGCATCCTTGAATTGGGTATTTTGAGTGCCCAGGGTCTTCTCCCAATGAAGACCAAGGATGGCAGGGGAGCTACAGATGCTTACTGTGTAGCCAGATATGGGCAGAAGTGGGTGCGAACCAGGACAATCATGGAAAGCTTCAGCCCCAAATGGAATGAGCAATATACATGGGAGGTCTATGACCCTAGCACCGTGATCACGTTGGGAGTTTTTGACAACTGCCATTTGGGTGGAAACGAGAAACCAGCTGCTGGCAGTGGAGCTCGAATTGACTCAAGAATTGGGAAGGTAAGAATCCGGCTATCAACCCTAGAAATGGATCGAATTTATACAAATTCTTACCCACTCCTGGTTTTACACCCATCTGGATTGAAAAAGATGGGTGAACTCCAGTTAGCAGTTCGATTCACTTGTCTCTCTCTAGCAAATTTAATCTACCTCTACGGCCACCCATTACTCCCAAAAATGCATTATCTACATCCCTTCACCGTGAACCAGTTGGATAGTTTGAGATATCAGGCCATGAACATTGTAGCAGTGAGGCTAGGCCGAGCGGAGCCACCACTAAGAAAAGAGGTTGTTGAGTATATGCTGGATGTCGATTCCCACATGTGGAGCATGAGACGGAGCAAAGCTAACTTCTTTAGAATCGTATCACTGTTTTCAGGAGTAATCTCTATAAGCAGGTGGCTTGGAGAGGTTTGTCATTGGAAGAACCCAGTTACTTCAGTTCTGGTTCATGTCCTGTTTATCATACTGATCTGCTACCCAGAATTGATCCTTCCAACCATCTTCCTGTACATGTTTCTTATCGGAATATGGAATTACCGGTTCAGGCCTAGGCATCCTCCTCATATGGATACTAAACTTTCATGGGCAGAAGCAGTTCACCCGGATGAACTGGATGAAGAGTTCGACACTTTTCCTACATCTAAGGCTCAAGATGTAGCACGTATGAGGTATGATAGGCTCAGGAGCGTAGCCGGAAGAATTCAGACGGTGATGGGGGATATTGCAACACAGGGGGAGAGATTTCACGCTCTACTTAGCTGGAGAGACACAAGAGCAACCAGCCTCTTCATTATTTTCTGCCTTATTGCAGCTGTTGTTCTTTACGTGACACCCTTTAGGATAGTTGCCTTTGTTGCAGGCATAGTTTGGCTACGACACCCCAGATTCAGAAGCAAGCTACCCTCAGTACCCAGCAATTTCTTCAGGAGACTGCCATCTCGTGCTGATAGCATGCTTTGAGCTGAAAGGGGACGACACAAGCAACTTATCGTTTTACTGTCAAATCATATTGCATTTCTTTTTGACTGTTTGTATTATTGAAGTCAGCATGCTTGTATTTTTTTAATTCTAAGTTTCTCTGGTGTTTGGAACTTGGTTATCTCTAGGAAAAATATGTTATTCCAAAATTTTTCCACAAAGTTCTGCTGAGTATCTTCTCTCTATCTTAATACATCCAAAAGCTCAGGTGCTCAAAAAATAAAAATAAAAACATCCAAAACCCCAAATCAAGTCATGAGCTTATCAGTATTCGACATGAGTTTCAGCTAATTGGAACCATGTAAGCTCGCGACTTGACAAAAGATGACCTTCGATTTCCCATGTTCACAATGAAATTCGTGCATGTATGTACATATATCCAAGTTGAAGTGTAACTCCAGCAGAGAAGATAAGAGGTTAACGTTTCTTATATTTTTAATAACCCTTTTGACCTGTAATACCCGAAAGTGAAAATAAAATGAGCGCTAATCAAGATACATAACAGGCAGCACTAATATCCTTATGTAGCACCAGAAGGAGAAGAAGGGTGGATCTGTTGAATTAGGACACACGCACTGCCACACACACGTTTGATAAGTTGCATTACTAGATAACAAAATGCCCAAAAAGAAATTTTATCTTAAGGCAAAAACTGTCCAACACAAAAGTTCGGTTCTGCTAGTAAAATTTCAACGAACACCTATGATCTAGTCAAACAACCTCCAGTAGAAAATTATCATGAGAACAACTTAAGTATTTTCTCTAAGACACTATCTCAAGAGGATTCCTTCCTAACTTGACTAGAAACCTCGCGGCCAGATAGCTCAAGTCTGGGACAAACTTAAATTAACTTTATCAATGCGGCATCAACCAGCTTTTGATCATTTTTCTTCTCTAACGGGAGTGCCTTCTTTTCATACAATTTGTCAAGAAAAACCTAATTAGTAACTATGATTGTTCAAAGAAGTAGACATTGTATGGGGGATGACAATACTCCGAATTCTTAAAATCATGTTTCCCATTATTAAAGATCATATGCATGAAGCAAAAATAGACATGAATAGAGCATATGGATGAGGTCATACGGGAATGGCTGTTTTCAATATAGAAAAAGAAAAATCTTGAAGCGGAAAAGCAGAAGAAATGGAAGAAAAGTACCAAAACTTGAGTAAAAAATATAGATTAATTGCCGTAAAATGCGCAAGTGCATATCAAGTATTCTTGCTGGATCATGCTGTATTATAAACATGCGAAGTGAATAATCGAAAACAACCGCAATTTTTAATTCTGAAGAAGATAAATGTACAAAATAAAAAAACTGGTAAACAAACCTTCCTCTCTGCCTCAAAGTTCACTCCTTTTCCTTTATTTTTCTTCTTTCTACACCTTTTGCCAAGTAATTGTCATCAAACATTTATAAATTGACCCCAGAAATGTCGACCTTGGTGGAAGTTGCAACCTTATAAGATTGGTTCACATGTCTTGAGGGAATGCCACTGATCTTGAATGGCCCTATCATGTCATAAATTCAGCAATACCGAACATTCGTAGAAAACGATAAAAACTAGTGCGAGTACATACATTTTTAGAGACTATCCCACACTCAGCTCCAGTTGTCTTCCATTTTCTCCAGTTTGTTAGTCAGAGGAAAAGCTTTTAATAGCGAAGGAGACGTACTGAACAAAATGAACAACGGAAGCCGCCAGCTTGGGATCGTGGAGGGGGAAGACGCCGCCGTTATTGGCCATGATGGCCCTGAGGCCGTGCTTGTGGTGCGTCTTGGATCTCGAGTACTTGCCCGCGCCGCGAACCGGACCTGGGTTCAGACTTCTTCCGACGCCTCTCACCTTCGTCACCACTGGACTGCGCAAGCAGCGCAACGAAAACTTTCGTATATCTGCGCTTTAAAATGAAATGACAAGCCAGTCTTTTAATTTGAGTATAAGGCTAAGTTTAGATTTTTAACTACACTCAATTTATCTCAATTCATCATTATAATTTTTTCAAATTTTAATATAAAATATAATAAATAATTTAATTTTTTCAAATATTAAAATAATAATAATATTAAAAAATAATATTCTAATAATATTTTATCATCTCAACTCAACTTACTTCAACATCTAAACACACCCTAAATCATTATAAATAGTAAAGCTAGCGGAACATCTCGTAAAAAGAAATGATATTTGAGTATATTATTTTTTAAAAAAAATTGAATAAATCTGAAATATATATAAAAAGAAATTAATTATTAACTTCATCCTTTTTTTAAAAAATACATGTATAATTTATGATCCTATATAATATTATTTTTTATAAAAATAAATTTAAAAATAAATTATAATTTAATATATCACATCATATTTTAAAAAGAAAATACTGATAAGTGATGCTACAAACCACGGTGGATTCCACCAATGGATGCTACAAACAAGGACAAATGCACTTTTTTTTATATACATTTTTGTATATATTTTAATCTTTAAAAAAATTATAATATTAATAAAAAAAATTTTAATCATTAGGTAAAAAAATTATAAAAGAAAAATTATAAAAAAAAACATGGGTGAAATCGATCGGTGGATTTAACATTTTTCAATACTAATTTGCCCCGACACAATTCGCAACTGTTAATTACAAATCTTGAGGTGATTTATTTTTAATACTATTGTCGGCGTCTAATTTGATAGTTAAGAATTTGAAAATATTATACCGAGAAATCAATAAAAATGTGACAAATCTCCGTATACACAAAATTATCTTTCATTCTCACTCCCAGGTTTAGATTGTGACACGAAGAATATTTCTGGCATATGTAATGGACCTTGCATGTTCTTCAATTATCTCCTTCATTTGAGCAGCCTTGTTTCTTAATTGATTTAATTACTCCCATAATGTGACTTTCTTGTTAAAAAAAATAATACTAGATATAGTTATAGGATCTGCAAATCACGCACATTCCCTTTAAAAAAAAAAGTAAGATTTATCGTTAAAAAATTAATTTTTTTAATATGTGTATCAAATTTATCTTCTATTTAAAAAAGAATGCACAGAATTTACACTCCTTAAAAATATAAATTTTATTTCTCGATCATATATATATATATATATATAATACGGTCATTTCAAGTTGAAAATTGGAGAATATATATCTCCCTTAGTTTTTTTTTTTTTTTTGGTTATTTTCTAGACTACAAACTGCCTGAGCCCAGTTTTGGGAGAACTGAAAGAGGCCCATGCATATTTGTAGATGAATATTTGTCAGTTTAAAACGACGACTATGAAGATGCATGCAGCAATATGAAAGGCCAGATGGACGTTTCGGTTTCAACTTTCGACACCCGGCTTTGGTTTTCCTTCTAAAGCCAAAGAATTCCTTGTCTTCTTTTACTCTGACATTCTTTAATTATTAGCAAACACCAAATCAAACCTCCTCCTCCTTTTTCTTCTCCTCCTCCTTTCTCACCCATCTATTTCTCAGTAAAAAATGGCTGCCGAAACCATTAACTCTGCTCTAAAAATTCCTTATCCCATAAGGAAAAAAGAAGAAGAGATGTTTCTATTACTGGTTCAAGATTCCCAAATTGTCTATCTATGGTTCTATACAATCCTATGGAAATTATGAGAAAGTGGAGATCATCAAGGAATTGAAGACATGATCGATCATCAATAGTTATATATATTAAGGAAAAGATCATAGAAAATATATCATGTGAGTCTTAGGTTTTTTTTTTTATCATTCCTGTCGAGGTCGTGCTAGCCAGAGAGAACTAAGAGCTCGGAGACGATGGAAGTACTCTGCAATTGCCAGAAAACACCTTGCAGCTTGGCGGATCGTCAGAATTTGGTGCAGCCGATGAATGGTCTGGTGCCTCAGATTATCTGCCTGTAAGTATCATATTTATTTTCCATAAATATTCCATAGAAAATGTCAAAACAAGAAAATGAAGAAGTTTCTTAACATGACTTTAAGAAAACAACGAAGGATTACAGATTTTCTTTGTAAATTTACTTTTATATAATATCTTAATGACTAAAGTATTTCTTTAGATCTATTTGGTTTGATTGCTTGTCAGGACGGCTAAAGAAATTATAGCTTCACTGTGACTTTTGAGAACGGAAAATCACGTGGAATTGGTATTT
Organism: Juglans regia; assembly: GCF_001411555.2. Taxonomy (NCBI): domain Eukaryota; kingdom Viridiplantae; phylum Streptophyta; class Magnoliopsida; order Fagales; family Juglandaceae; genus Juglans; species Juglans regia. The sequence continues at coordinate 32,211,281 of NC_049904.1, forward strand.
AGTCTTGGTTAAGTGTAGGTGTCATAAATATAGATGCATGCATTTTTCTAGAGATTTGACTAGAAGAAATATTACACATGTACTATTTTGTGAAAATTATTCAAGAACTACTATTAATTAATCAGAATGCTTTTGTTTTTCGTTTTATATGAAGGATTCTTAATTTTCCAAAGTTTAAAGGCAGGATTATTGACTCTCTCATGATCTGCTAATTCATGTCTCACATTTCAAAAGAAAACAGTAACGATGAGACATTGAGATCCTCAATGCTAGCTTTTGGACTAAAACATGGAATTGTAGTTCTACAAGTCAACTTGTGGCCTATATTAAATGGTCAAACACAAGACTAAATATATATATATATATATATATTTATAAGGTCTTGTTTAGAAGATTGATCAACTAAATATTGCTAATAATCATGATGGGGGGTCGAATTTATCTTCACTTTCCACAGTTTGATTGGTCAAGACCTTGACCACAATCCCAACGTATATAGTCATATATTCATGTTTCTGGGTAGCTAAGGATCAAATTTATCCAAGTTCGTGTCGTGCTTTCAAATTCAGGGTGATAATTTTCAAGGGTTTAATCCTGCATTCTTTCTACCCTCAGGCCCACCCACTCCTCGATAATCTAACATATATCATATTCAACAATTCATGTGTAAACGTAAGTTTTGAACCGATCGAGCGAGGGAGATATTTATAATATTATTATCAATATTAATATTTATGAAGTTGTTATTCAAAAAAAAGATTAGTTTTATGGGTAATTATACCCTTACAACCGATTCATTACTCCTTTTCTACTTATATTATATTTGAAATTTTTTAATTTTTTATTATTTTCTTTTAAGTATTTTCTTAACATCTTTAATCATTAAAAAAAATTAAAATATATATATAATTTTATTAATAATCATTTCCTTAACTATTAAATAAAATTAAAAAATAAAATATAAAAAAATTGTAAATAAGTAGTAGAATTCTATCTATTAGTTTATATATATATGGGCCTACATATGTATGGTGGTGTTAGTCAAACGGTTACGACCATGACATCACGCAGACATGGGGTTACTAATTACCAGATCTGCCGGGTATGGGTATCTATATCTGCATAAAAGGAACAACCTTTTAAGCAGTGGGTACACGTGTACTTGATGCTTGGAAACCATCATCCACGTGGGGACACTCATTCTAGCTAGCGATTTTGTAGGTACGTGGCGATCTTAATTTTTAGCAGAGAATTACTATTCGAGTCACGAATTAGAATCGTTTTAGAGATGGCTTGACTTTGATTTACGATTAGGTTTTGGTAATTTTTATATATTTTAAACAGCATATTCTGAACATTTCTTATCAATTTTATGGAAACTTTAGTTTCTTTGTTTTTTTGTCTTATATACGTTTTCAGTCAAATAGAAAGTCTAGACCGGAACATAGATGTGATTGTATATATTAATTTAGTACTTCTAAATTACTATATGCGTTACTTCTAAAACACACAATGCATTAACGCATACAATAGGAGTAGGGTAATTAAAATAATGCCTAAAGTAGCGCCTATCAAGCAAATAATTACCTACTTACAAACATTTTACGTGAGGCAGACATATCTATAAGTACATCTACTGGTGTAGTAGATTGCATGCCGTAAACGCCATCCACCTCACCAGAGTGAGACATGGAGAAGTTATGTCCTGGGGTAGGTTTCCTAACCCAAACAAGAACATGATATGGTTCGGTTCCGGCCCCATGGCCCACATGCATGCATGTAGTAATCAAAACCACCCTTGTGGCCGAACAATATTATCATGATTTAGACAGTGATGAAATATCCCATCGAAAGAGAGTGAGAGAGAGTGTTATATATATATATATATAGATAACAGCTTGGAGTTGGAGTTATTGGCGTACCTGTCTAACAAAGCCTTCAAGGGTGGAGAGCTTGTTCATGGCCATGGCCATCTGCCCCATATAGCTGGCCATGATGGGAGGGCAGCTCAATGAATCTGCGGTTATGGTATCTACCAGTGACTGGTTTAGAGCATCAAGACCTTGAGAAAGAGCCTCTTCAGCCTCCTGTGTAGATTGTTGTAACCCACATATACCCAATATCTGTTGCTCCGTTAATGGCTCAATTTGATTCAATATAATCTGGCATAAAACACACATACAACAAAACACAAGACTTTAGATATCTCTAGTATTACCAGATCATATGCAATTGATCTTTTTCATCACAGATGCAGAATATTGTTTTCTTCGATCACCAGAATTTAGTTTACGTGGTGGTGATTTATTTACTATAAACAAAAAGGAGGGATGGACATGGTGTTGAGATATTTGTTTTCATTAATGAATAAAGAGACCCCGCGGGTGGGCAGCTCTCTTCGATCTAGCTAGTTCTGTCTCAAACCAGAAATTGTAATACGCATTCATCGCTTTATAGGAATGACATCTACATCCACCCAATATGAGAAACCCTCACGATACCTTTCGTCATTCATTGATTTTTATTCATTATACGATATCTTCCTTGCAAGTGGCACCGACAAGTTCGACACTGCATTTATCGTCGTTTATATACCCTCGTGCCGCAGTAGTGGTAGTGGTACTACTGCATGTCTCATCATCATCATTTTCCAATTACACTAACTATATATATATATATATATAAAGGGATTTTATCTAATAATTCTACTAGTGTTAGCTATTGATCACCTAATTCATGCATAAGGATTTTTATGGATATTTCTTTTTTCAAGCATTTTATCATATTGATCTTGATCAGCGTTTGATTTCCTTTCCCACGTATTTTTGCGAAGTTTTTGAAACTTGAAAGAGCTTAGACGAAGAAGTTATAATCATTATCTATGTTATTCTGAAAACAGCAATGGTCCGGAGTACCTTGATGAGTTCAGAAGGCTTGAATCCACCCATCCACATAAAGCATCGCTCGGCTGGAGTCTTCCACATGCCGGAAACAAGATGGAACACGTCGGTTTTGGCCACCATGCTTTTAAGGTTCATCGCCTCGTCATAGTGTACTAAGTAATTTTCAACAAAGAGCCGAAGCTCGTTCTCTGGCAAATGCTCCTGTACTGCTGCTCGGAGCTCACACGTGATCCTATGATGTTCCTCCAGCCACCTCGCATACTCCATGTCGAAGACAGCAGCATCTGAAAAACAAAATAAAATGGTTCTAGCATGAAACGAAAATGACAAAACTTAACTTGAGGTAGTCGAGAAAACAAAAGTAACAACCAAGAGCATTAATAAACATGCATGATTTTTTTTTTTTTTTAATGGATGGATTGGAAATATATATATATACCTGAGCTAATGTTGCTCACAGCAACTGGAAGTCCTTGTTCTCCTCCTAAAAGAGATCCTCCCCCTAGAAATATGCCCTGGGAGAAAGCCAGTGATCTTGATTAGTAAGTACTACGTACATATATAATCTAGCAGCAACAATGGCTCAAAGAAGAAAGGGTCCTTACTTGAGATCTAGCTCTTTGCAGCTCTTGTTCCAGCTGCGTAAGCTTTATCCTGCTTGATTCTAACTGTTGAACATATGCCTGTAGTGCAACAAAAAATGCTTTAGAACCAATAAAATTAAGATTCTGTCTCAAATAATACAACCAAAAAAATGATAATTTTATGCGAATTTACCTTTTTTCTAAGCCTGCTTTTCCGAGCTGCCTCTCTATTTTGAGCAAGTCTTCTCAGTGTCTGCTTGGAAATAATCATAAACCGCACGTTGAACATTGTCCGACAATCAAACGAGAGTTCGAATTAGTTAATTCAAGCGAAGACAGGAACCAAAGAAGTACCTTAGGGTCTGGCGTTTTGGGTCCTTCCTGCTCTGAACTCGACGTGGGACCTTTGCGGCTACCTTCACGCTGCCACAACAATATTAAAAAGATAACAAAATCAGGGCAATTAAAGTACAAAAGTGTACTCCAGAATCTCAGTTGTTAGTAGGCTACTGCACATATATTATTTCTGGTTTAGTTATTGTTATACTTCCTTCTTAATTACATTAAACAACTGCACTACCTTGATCGATTTGGCAGGTTCAGGCCCCGAGGAAGCATCATTGCGTGCGTTGGCCAACTCCATCGATGGCTCTGATGGTCTCTTAGAACCACTTGTTGAGGAAGAAACCAATCCCGTACTAATCTACCAAATACAAACAAATCCAGCATGTCAAATGATTTGAAAAATATGGTAAATAATGAACGTCAATAAACTAATAGTGTAATAAGAGTTAGACTAAAGATACTTTTGTTGATGATGGCTCTACGTGCATAGGCTGAGATGGGAAAATGTTCAGAGTCGGAGGCCTCATTCCTTGGCTCTCTGCAGAAAAATAACCTGACAACCATTTATTATCGTCAGAGAGAAGAGATATCAATTTTCTAAGAGGAAAAATGATTAAATTTGGAGGACCCAAGTGAGGGGAAAGGGAGACGACGAGGCACTGAAGGATAGAGTTATGAAATTAATTAGTCTTTGGGATCGTCATGCATTTTTGGCTCATTGCCATCCAAATAAGAAAAGGAGGAAAGAAATTGAAAAAGGCGCAGAAAACCGAAACCAACTTTTGATAGCCTTATTCAGTACATGCGGGATTATAAATTAACGAAGGCATGATCAGCGGGTTGTTGCAGGTCATGGTCCAAGCTCCATACAGCAAGAAACAAAGAAAATCAGAGAGAGAGAGAGAGAGAGATTTTCAAAACTGAAATTATTATTATTACTGCTTTCTGAGAGGATTCGGTCAAAGAAAGTACTGGGGAAGGGATTTCAACAGTACTGTTGGACATGCTTTTCCTGTGAGCCAAACAGCCATAATTCCACAAAAGAATCTCCCAACAGAAAACAAAAACAAGAGGGAAAAAACCTCATAATTTGAAAGGACAAACAGAGACGGAGAAAAAAGGAAGGGGAGAGAGAGCTCACGTCTTTGGTCATGGAGAGTATTAGGGTCTTGTCCATCAAGGTAGAGAAAAAGGGCTTGATCTAATTCTCCCAAATCATAAGCTCCAGTATCTTTGCTTCTGCTGACACCAAAATTTAATGGGGAAAAATGAAGGAAAATTATAATAGGAAGAGCTAAAACGTGTACAACTCGGTCTATATAGGCTGTGATCGATGAAAGAGAATGAAGATAAAAAGGGATAATATTCTAGTCTTTTCTTTCGTTCTCATAGTAAATTAAATTACATGAGGTTGCCAGGGACGGAAGATGATGAAGATGATTGCATCATTCCATAAGGAATCTGATGATGGTGATGATCTTGTATCTGATGCTGGTGCTGCTGTTGATATTGTTGCTGCTGCAGCTGCTGTTGTTGTACTTGGGTTGACTGGCTGGTGGCCTTAATATTGGAAGCCATGAAAGGAGCCCTTTAAAGCTTGGTTTTTTGATCTTCTTCTCCAACTAATTTAAGCGTTCCTGAAAATCCCATTAAAGGTCAAACCGCCACCTACTTTTTCCTCCTGATACCATTATTTTCTCTCCTATAGCAACCCGAATTAAGGAGTAGCGAAAAGAGCAATTAAATCGAAAGAGAGGAGGAGAGAGTAGTCGGTTATGGTTAACTAGTGGAGGGAGCTCGGTAAGAAGATGCAGGAAGAGAGAGAGAGAAAAAAAAAGGAAAAAAAGAGAGAAGAAGGAAAGAGGAAAATGAATTGAATGCAAACAAACAAAAGATGAAAGCTTTTTAATTTCAGCTCTCTCTGTCTCTCTCTATTCTATATCTCTCATAAGAAGCAGACGACTTTCTGAAAACCAAAAATCTTTAGATAAAGCGGTTCATAAGAATAAGATATGGCTTTCAACTCTCTTATCTGTCTCTCTTTCTTAAGAGAAGCCACAGAAGACCTGGGAGGAACAACCCTTTTCAATTAAGGAAAAATCATCTCGGGTGGTACTTTGGAAACGGCCAATGGCTTTCTTGTCCAGGCCTCTTAGTTATATTCTAAGAATTTGAAATGACAAAAAACCCTTTCTTGGTTTCAGTTTTTACCATTGACGTTTCCATGCAAACTTACACGTAGATGGCTCAGGCGGCTCCCCTGTCTAGATCGATACAAGAACATAATCGCTTAGCCGCTTCTCTCTATTTTCTTTTCTTTCTTTCTTTTATATTTTTATTTAATGTTTTCTTTTTCCAGCTCTCAGTTAAGAATGATAGTTACACTACTCAGGGTGTAAGTTACGTGTATTTTTTTTTAAAAAAAAAAGATAATTATGAGATTTATATAAAAAAAAATTAATTTTTAAATAATGAAATAAACTCTTTTTTAAAAAAAATGTGTGAGAATTACACCTTTAAATTGTACGTAATATATAAAGAATTGGTACAAAATAACATACAAAAACCTCTCCCAAAACAACTTGGTAAGATGCCATTCATATTTCTACCATGCATATATGGTACCTTCACATATCCCAATTAAAATGTCAAATCATATCGGATTGGAGGTGGTTTTTTTTTTTTTTTTTAATATACATATAAGCGGAAAACAATTTTCCTGCTTATACTTGCCCATATCTCGATCGATATCAGCTAGGAGAATAAGTTGATGGCCCAATCAAGAGAATTCATGTTCAACAATGAAATATTACAACAAATATCCTAAAATTTGGGTAAACTAGGTTGCATCTTTACTATTGACAAGCATATGAAAGTTTGCGTCACCTTCTATCCCAGAGAATAGATATATATAGAAAAATATTTCAGTCATAAAAAATTATACAAAAACAATCATATAAATTAATGTGGCTAGATGTGATTCGACAGATTATAAAATTATTTTTATTATAAAATAGATCTAACAAATTAAATAAAATCACATCAATTTATAAGATTATTAAGAGTTATTCCACTAAAATTTGGGTGCAACACGTTTTGAATTCAACTATATTGTCCAACAAAAATCAGATGGAAGAAAAATATTTGAACATAATTAGTAATAATATTAAAATAGTATAATTATTAACTATCCACACAAAAAATAAAAATAAATAAAAAATAAAAACCAAAAAGAGGTACCGCATTGGAATTATGAAACAGAAGAATATTATGGTATTATGGTCTAAAAAAATTCAGCGCTCACTACCTAACGGAAGGGCAAGCCTTGCGTTTCATATTCTTCGAGGGCAGTATTATCATTAATTACCTTTTTTTTTCTTTCATTTTTCTCCTTCACATTTCGTAATAATGATTATTAGAGGCAGCTGTTTACCAGGTGACGCATGTAGGACCGTTGACTATTGAACACGTGTCAATTTAGAGTTCCATTTTGGTTTTGGGAGGTTGAGGAGTGGGACCCACCGATCGCGCAAAATGTGAAAATGGATCGAACGGCTGCGAGGTCGGACCTCAAAGTCTGGTCCAGGAAGGGACCCACCGAGACCGGCCCCAACCTTTTCCGCCATTTTTTAACTCCCGGGCTTCTAACTACCCCTAAAAATAATAAGGACCGTCTTGCTAACTGCAAAGAAAATCATACATGATGTTTAAATTACATATAAAAGTTATTTTTTCTTTTATAGAAACAATGACTATACATAAAAGTATACGTGGCACTTCCTAATGACTGACCATTCAATCAGTTAATATAGTTGGTATGATTTATTTGTTAGAATATTCGATATATCAACAATTTTATGGAAATGACATAATAAATAAAATAAGTTTTATATACTATTTTTTTTTTGAATAATTATATACTAAATATTGATTGAAGAAGTAATGATTGAAGACTAATTAGATTAAGCGCCCACCTCCCTCTCCTTCCCTCATTTCTTTATTTACCCACCTTATTTATTAATATATATATATTTTTTAGTTTTTTTTTTCTTTTTAAGGTTGAAAAAGATAGATCTACAACTTTTTGACGACTCTCAAAAGACATACGTGACACAAGCAGATTCATAAATCGAAAATCGTTCGGAGAAAAGTTATACTTTTGCGAAAATTACACTGCGTGGTTCTCACGCGCTACCCACATCTGCGCATGGTCCTAATACGCCACTCCTTCCTGCAGCTATTCTCGATACACACGCCAGATCAGTAGACTCGCAACTACCAAACCTTTCAAATCTGACATTTGTGGCTGAAAATATACAAGTGAGTTACCTTCACGGACCGTCACAAGTTCTGAAGTCTACCGGAATTGGTCCAAATTGTAATCCGTCTTTTTTCACATTATCTTACTGCTTTCCTTTTTTGTTTCCTTATTTTTAATTAAAATAAAATAAAAAAAGAGTTTGTCTCTTGGACGTTTGTCTATAAAAGTTGAGTTATCTCTTTTTATGAAGGGTGAGGTTGAGTCTCTGTTTAGGTAGAGAGTATTGTCTTTTGGACGTTTGTCTGTAAAGAATATCAGCAATAGTGAAGACTAGACCGGTCATAAAAGGAAATAGTGTACTAGTGGAGCTCCAAATGCATTATTTTGATTTATAATGCCATGTTTGATATGAGAACATCTTAAAATGTATCAAGTCATGAATGTAATTAGTTTCTTTGATGAATGAATGATGACAGTTTACCTTTAAAAATAAAAACTAATTAGATTAAGACTATTGTTATTATAAGGCATCTATACCGCATATCATTAATTTGAAATCTTACAAATCAAATCTTACTATTTAAGTGATGTGGATAGCGTATTTAATACACCGACTTGAAAATAGAATAACTCTTAAATTAAATATTGATTACAAATTTAATTTTTTGAGATGTCTTTATGCAATAAACGTTTAAAAAAAAAAATACAATACTAAAGATATTACGGGAAAAAGTTCGAAATAAGAACCATAAGAAGGTTATTGTAAATGACACGCAATATATAATAGAGATCACACAAGATGATGAGACTCGATCGGTATTAATTAATTAATTAATTAAGTTAATTATGTAAATAAATCATGAGCAAGTCATTGGCCGTGATTGAAACCAGGATATCCAAGTTCCAGGAACACGTACATGTACATCAACGTCTCTAAAAGATGAAAATAGCACTAATTTGAGTACATTACAATTTACAATTAGTTTCGTTCTTTGGAGGGTTTTTCCAATTTAAGAAACTTAACAGCTTGAAACCAATGCTAGCTGTATTAGGCCTAAACCCATACTTCTTCATTAAATGAGCAAAATTTATCGTTATGCCTAACAAATTCAATTATATATATATATATATATATAAATAATAATAATATTTGTACTTTGGAAGTGTGACAAAGTCACTGATCTTTTGGTCTTAATTTATATTAATTTTAATATTTCACCGTTAACGGATCGATCGAGTTAACACGCAAGAAACTTCTACCACCACATCACATCGGAAAATAATAATTTATAAATAAAGATATGCATCGTAAAGTAATCAACGAGTAATTCCACTATTTTATAGGTAATATATACATATAATACCTTTGGTCATATATATTGGAGTTGGAATATAGGGGTAGTACTCGAATCATCGCCCAGCTTCATCTTGCCTTGAGTGTCAAGTCTTCGAGTGTCGCGTATTTATTTATTTAAAAAAAAAAAAATAATAAAATTTATATACAAATTTTAATTTTTTAATAATTAATTTAATTTTTTTTTAAAATTAATATGCGACTCTTATTCAAGCCATAACTCATGTAATAGCATTACTCATATATTATATAATAGGGATAAATATACTTTGTACCTCAAATTATAACCAAGCACCTGGCACCTGGCCATCATGATCACTACAACCAGTTCTAGCCGTCTGATCACCCACCAACACAAGTCATTACGGTCCTTGTTCTCTAGCATTGTGGGGTGGGGTGCGTGCATGGCGGCTTTCGGGGCCCGATCAGGTTGAAGGAAAAATTAATGAAGGAGACGAAGTACGCGTAGCTGGCACATGGACTCGAGACTCAAAAAGTCAACTCTTAGATTGTATCTCTTTCTTTAAATAACTGCTCATCATCACCATGCAATTCCATCCCTCCGATTGATCGGACCATGATCAGATGCAACATATATCATAAATTATCTCCAAAATGCATGGCTCTAGATCATGATGATCTGTACGTACGTATTAATTCCATGAAAATATTGCTTAAATGAAGAAGCCTGATTAATGATCTAGAAATTAAACAGTAATTTGTTTGATTGAACTGTTTATAACCTGTCATCTCCCAAAGGTGCACTGTAATTGATGAATTAATATTGAGCAGTACATGAAATAAAAAGAAGGTGCACACTTGCAATCTAGTAGCAAATTTATCTTAAATTATAAACTTATATATATATATATAATATGTTTCATAACCACCACACAGGCCTGTTATTATATATATATATATATATAAATATATTATCCATTAATAGATCAGAAGTTCAACAAAAATTTGTTGACTATAAGTTTTTGGTAGATCAAGAAGAAGAAGATCAATTAGAAGAAGAAACACACTCAATTTCCTTGATCATATATGGCAGAAGTAGGATCATTAGGGTTTTATTAATTAAGAGAGCTAGAGACCATGATTTCGTCCTACCGCAATGTGTGATCCTCCACATGTTAGTGTAATTTTTTTTTAAAAAAAAATTATTAATTTGGTTGAATACTGAAAATTAAAGAAGACTATGAAAATAATTAATAATATTCCTACGCACGTACATGCTTGTATTCCTTTATATTTACCGTACATGATTTTCGCTAGCTTCAGATCAGAGGCTGCATTAATTCATGATGTTTTTTAAAAAGAGAGAGAGAGAGAGAGAGAGAGAGGCCCCAATTAATTCATGATATGTGTGTGTGTGTACGTAAATTATAAAAATGGATTAGGTATATATATCATATCGCGTCCTCAAAGTGAAGTAGTTTTATAATGAGATTATTATTGGTCTGCTTAATTAAGGCCATTCAAGTAGCTAGGGTTTCCACCAACTCCGACTGGCCGAGTCGACATTTCCAACCCGAAAACGACATTATTTAATTAATCCCCAATGTACAATAATTCCTATTAAAGGTGTCCGTGATTGGCTCATGAGTGTTAATTTGAACCTTATAATTTTCGTGTGCAATTGATCATCAGCTTATATGTATATATATATATATATATATATATATATATGTATATATATGCCATTGACTCTAAATTCCAAGCACGTTTTGTCCTAATTTATACGCGGCCCTCTTTTTTTCATATTATATGTAATATGATAATAAGTTGACGTTGTGACTATAATATGTTAATTTGTGCACTCCAATATTAGGTTTATGGAGTGTTTTCTAATACCATATATATGTATGTGTGTGTCTATATATATATATATATATATGATCAGCATTTCTCAATTACAAATTGAAGTAGCATATTGCATGGCTTATATATAGACGTTAGAAAATGTATGTATATTATATATATACTAGTAGTAGGTAACGTCCAAGGGACGTTTGCCTAATTTAGTTAATTAAGTTATTTAATTTAACATATATATTAGGGACATTTGCCTAATATATCATAAATAATTTAACATATTTAAATTATGTTAAAATTCTAATTATTTATATAATTTTACTTTTTTAAAAATTAGAAATGATTAATATTCACAAAATGTAAAAATAATATGATTTTTTAAATAAAATTAATTAGTCAATAATTTAATGCATAGAGCAAAAAACAAATTTTAACAAGCATCAATAACCAAAACGTTACAATAATATAAGTAATATGAAAATTAAAAGATTTTAGATATTCAAGCAATAGTTTTCATAGCAAAATATATTAATTGTAAAACTCAATCACACTTCTCGATGACCCAAGGAGCACTAAAAAAATACAGTCTTTTATTTTTATATTGCTCTCACGTTTTTTCATCATTAAAGTAAGTTTCTTTTATTTTGGAAACTCTAAAAATATTATAATGGTAGAAAATCATTTTATCTAAATGATTTTAGTTAATTAAGAATATTACTAGATTTACATTATATTAAAAATTTTAATTATTTATATAGTTTTACTTTCTTAAAAATATTTAACAAAACTCTATCATTTATTTAATGATGAAAAATTAATATTTTATAAATTAAAGTTGAATATATATATTTTAATTATTTATTTTAAGTTAGTTTATTTTAATATTTTAACTTTTGGATCAATTTTGGAGATTCAAGATGAAAGACTAGGATTTAAACCCCAAACCCTTACTTTTTCTCTCACTTTTCTCTCTTCCCTCTCTCTCTCCTTCCTCCCGCCCTCCAGCCGCACGCCTCCCTCTCTCTCAATCTCTCTTCTCCTCGACTGCTCTCAGCACCGCTGGCTGCCATTAACGCCCCACCACCAAGCCCAGTCACCAGCAGCCCCAAACCCCAACTTTTTCTCACTTTTCCCTCTTCTCTCTCTCTCCTCCCTCCCTCCCTCCCTCCAGCTACACGCTCCTCTCTCTCTCAATCTCTCTTCTCCTCGGCTTCTCTCAGCGCCGCCGGTCGCTGTTATTGCGCCACCACCAAGCCCAGTCACCGGCGACCTTCCTCACGCCGATCTCCTCCCCACAGACCCCTCTCTCTCTCTCCCCCACAACAAGCCTAACCCTCTCCCTCTTTTTTTTTTTTTTTGTCATTTTTGTACATATTGTGTGGTGATTTTGTGGCTGCAATTTGCTGTGAGGAAGTAGAGAGGGATGTAAGGAGAAGAAGAAAACGTAAAAAATGATAGCCTGTTCTTTTTTTTTTTTTTTTTTGGTCATTTTTATACATCTTGTGTGGTGATTTTGTGACAATTTTGTGGTTGCGATTTTGCTGTGAAGAAGCATACGGATGTAAGGAGAAGAAGAAAATGTAAAACGAAGTTTACTATTTATACTGTTCATTACTGTTTATTAGCGATAGACGCTTTTAAGTATAAGGAGATATATAGATTGATAGTATATATAATGTTAAAAATGTACATACGTACTACTGTTTGGATAAAAAAAATATGGTAATTAATTAGTATTGGATCATATGGATATGCACATACATAGATCAAAATAAATATGATGCAGTACTAAAATTAATATATATAGATGCCTGTCTGTTAGGGTCTGGTTGATCATGAGTTTGAATTATATGCCCATATATCCATAAAAGAAGACAAGTTGCCTTTCTTCTTTCATTTTTTTTTTCTCAATATTCTTCATGACGGTCTCCTTGTTTTGTATATATGTTCTTTCTCCATAGTTAATTAGGATTCTTATAATTATTCCTCACATACATCTTAATTAAAGCAACAGTACATGACAACCTAAATGGTGATGATTGAATAATAATATACCAATTAGATCATGATCAGATTCAATGAATAATTGACCACTGCTTCCTGAATCAAACAATTTTGTCTTAATTATTTTGCACTATCTATTACTACAATACATATTCCATTCATTCTTGTACGTTGACTTTTAATTAAATTGAGCACGCAGTTGGTCAACTAATTAAGCAAGCATTATTATTTCTTTTTACAGTTCCTCTTTGGAACGGCATATCGGATAATATGAGTTTATTGGAAGCCAATAGGGAACTGTCACGTCACCTAAGCACTCATTCTCATTTTGGACTGCTTCGCACCATGCATAGCAAATCGAAAGGCAAGGACGTCCTTGACATCCATCCGTGTATTCTTTTCTCCTTAGAACCATCAACCCAGATCGCGATCGTCCACATTCAAACGCACGTTGTACGGCCTCTGATCCCAGTGGAGGAGCTCCAAATCAGACTGATAGGCATAGTCAAGTATATACAAGAAAAATAATCTTAGTTGGTGGATAAAACTTAAAATCTTGAAGTTGATTTCCTTGAAATAAATTGTTTTTGCCAAAATTGAAGAAAGAAAAGCCAACACTAGCCCAGTGATTATAATTTTGTTTTTTTTTTTCCTGTCTTTGGATTTTTTGAACTCCTTGAAGCACATTGACTTCATCTCTTTGAGATGCTATTAGTACAATTTTGCTCGTGTTTGTGTGCGCGAGATTGCTCTCTTCACCAAACTCATGATGTTTTTGGATAATTCATAATTACGTTTTTGGAAGCACACAAAAATGACGATTTAAATGTACCTCTGAGCAGAGGGTTTGCATTTAGTACCTTCTCTGATCAACCTTCATAATCTCTATAAAATATTAAGAGAAACATCAATGGTTTTGGATCACATTTATTATGCCAGCAAAAATTTCACTGTCAAATATATACGTTGAGCTTCCTACTCATGAGTCAAGGGAGGGAGGGTTACCATCTAGTGGGTTTCATGGAGGAGGGAGGGTGACTTACAGTGGAGATCTAAAAGCCTGGCTCAGAGAGAAGAGAGAGAAAGGCTTATAGAGCTCCGACGGTGGTCCTGCTCCTCGAAGGTTTGTTTGCCAAGGAGAGAGAAAGAAAGAGAGAGAGGGAAGGAGGACGGAGTGAAATTTGAGAAAAAAAAAATATTTATTTCTTATGCGGTGCGATCTACCATTGAGTTCATGTGAGGTCTACATGGCAGCCTACCATTCGTTGTTGTTTATAGGGGAATATCGGTTGGGACCTGCGGGAAGGTTTTCTCTTCTTTTTAACTGGCTATCAATACATAAATATATCTTAAAAATTATATCAATGTACTTAAATTGATTGAGGGCAAAGGCAATATTGAGTTAGATATCATGCATTATGCAAAGGGAAATGATATTAATTTATTTCCACCTACGTACAAATCCTATCGAGGATTATATATTAATGTACCGATTGTTGTTTTTTTTTTTTTTTTTTTACTTAATAAACAATAGTTAAGGAAGTGTTGTTTAATGAAGTTATGATTTTCTTAAAATGTTTAAGGGAGTTTAAAAAATATTTAAAAAAAATATAAAATAAAAATAAACTTTGCAGTACTACCTGTAAAAATCCTCGGTCTGATTTCGCAGTGCACGTAATAGGATCCTCGTGCAAAAGATATCACCGCTCCATCCAACTAAGAAATGTGCAAAGAATCTAATTACTTCTTAAAGCACGTTTTCCCTACAGGTATGCACAATTAAGTTTTTTTTTTTTTTTTTTAAAGAAGATAATAGTACCCTAATTTTATTGTTAACCCTTACCACTTATGGTAAAAGAAAATCGTGGTTTCAACCAGAAACCTAGGGGTTACAAATATTCAAGAAAGACCAAAATCTAAGCCTAAAAAAAACCTAGACACCAAGCCAAAAACAAGACAAATACCTTGGAGTTACAAATATTAAAAAAGAAAACCCAAACCTAGATATAAAAAATAAAAAAAAAGACCATAAACCAACCAAACAGTATACATATACCCAAAAACCAGAAAAAGCCAAAAAAAAAAACAAATACACATTAAAACATGTGAGGCAAACAAAATAGACCCAGTAACATAATAAAACAATCCGAAGCAGATCGAATAATAGGAAGACCTAGTCTTTCTATACGCAAAGAGTCCCTAAGGCGAGATGGAATATCCATAGAAAACTATCCATATGCCGTTGCTTCCCTACGCTCCCATTTTTACTAGAAAATCTGCCGAAGCATTCCCCTCTTTAAAAATATGAAATACTCAGACCGAGACTCCTTGATAATATCCATGACTTCATCCTTGTAGTCCTCTAGGTACCGTTTATCACATCTCTATTCCTTTAACCACTTGACCGCCAACAAAGAATCTAACTCCACATCAAGATGCACAACACCCATATTTTTAACAATTCGGAAAACCATGTAACAAACTCATAAGTTCAGCATAGTTATTAGTGTCTGTGCCAATAGCAGCCAAGAAAGCCATAATTAATTTACCATCCAAATCTCGAAACACACCTCCAACAGCTGCCAAGTTAGGATTCCCTCTCGAGGCCCCATCAACATTAAGCTTCAATATACTAAGATTCCCTCCAACACAAATTAAGTTGACATATATATGAGCTAGGTAGTACTCCAAGAGATCAAGGTACTTACATAGCCACAATTTGTAGTACGTATTCGGATAATTATAGGTTTACTATCCTCCTATCACTATTTTATTACTTTATAATGTATTTGATTTTTTTTTTCTTTTAAGTATTTTTTTGACATCTTTAATAATTAAGAAAAAAAATTAAAAAAAAATATACAACTTCACTAAGACTCATTTCTTTAACCATTAAGTAAAAAAAATAAAAAAATAATAAATAAGTGAAAGAAAATAGTAAACTATCATTATTATCCTTCCTATAATATCTAACATGGAGGATCAAATTCCGTGCATGCATGCATGCATTTTTACCGAATTTTTTTTTAATTTAATGATTAAGTAAATATTTTTAAATGAATATGTGATTTTTTTTAAAAAAAATACCTAAATAGTTTAGAAAAATGGTGAAAGAAAAAGTAAAAATAATAAAAAAATGGTGAAGGAAAAAGAGAGAGTGTTCGGTGTGGACGTAGCAACGTCCTAAAAACTTCGTTAATCAGTTCCACCTCGAAGTTTTTCTAATTCTCTAGGTAAGTGTGAAGCTTATCTTTAGGGTGAGTTTGGATTTTAAATTCATCTCAACTCATCATTATAATTTTTTTAAATTTTAACATAAAATATAATAAATAATTTAATTTTTTTAAATCTCAAAATAATAATAATATTAAAAAATAATATTCTAATAATATTTTATTATCTCAGTTTAATTTAACTCAACTCACTTCAACATCTAAACACACTCTATGAAAATGGACAGTTTTGTTGTGCTAAACGACTTGCGGCTTTAAAGCATAGCTATAACGAGCTCTTCTTCATTTTCCTCTCGCCTTACCTGAAGGGAATGAACATCAAAGAGGATGGAGAGCCATCGCCGTCAGGTTGAAACATCCAAGACGTGATTATTATTTGGATGGGCTAGAGAAAAGATAATTAGCAGATTAATTAATGCTATATTTGGTATGGCTTCGGCCTTATGGCTATGTTTTAAATATGAAATATTGGGGCATTATGGGCCTCTTTAATTACATCCCTTGATAATTCCACTCTTATCAAGACTGTCCAATTTCCCAAGTGGGAGTGCATGGGAGGGCCCCAGAGCCTTCATTTCCAATTTCTAAATTTAGAAGGAGAACTTTTCTCCTGGGGTTTTGTGTACGTTTCAGCTGTCAATCTCATTGAACGAAGTTTTCCTTTCGATTTCGGCTTGACCAGAAAGAAGTTCTTTTTTCTGTTTTGTTATTCATCAAGTTCAAATATAGCTGCTGGATCCACTGGCCTCTGATCCATCAATGGCTGGTTGCAGGCTTGCAGCCTGGCTTGGCTTTTTGAGCAGAGAGAAATTCATTAAAGAAATCGTGTCAAATTAGTTGTCTCTTTGATTTTTGGTTCTTTTTTCGAAAATAATGATATTCATCCTGTGTTATTCTCTAGATTATACATAATATTTTTTTATAATATTTCATATAATTATATTTTAAATAAAAAATATTTTTATAAAACATCTTATAAAAATAATATAATTTTATAAAAATATCTTCATTTTATAAAATTATTGTATAATATATTTTGTGTATATCATTATTCCTCTAGATAATGCATGTCATGATTGTTTCACAAAAATTGAGATTGATTTGTATTTAGAGATGAGATGAAATGAGATGAGATTATTTTAGATAAAAGATGAAAGTTAAAAAAATATTATTAAAATATTATTTTTTATAATATTATTATTATTTTATGTTTAAAAAAATTAAATTAAGATTTTAAAAAAATAAATTATTTATTATATTTTATATAAAAATTTAAAAAAATTATAATGATAAGATAAAATAATATACAATCAGACCCAAAGGTATTTTTATTATTTTTCTCGGAACCTACAAACCCCCTTCACTTTTTTTCTTTCTAGTGTTTGATCTATCGGCAAATTCCTTTCACATCAATAAAACAACACAAACGAGGCAAGAGTTTTTCCTCGTACGTAGTATGCCTTACAAAATCTCTTAAAACAGTAGGTGTTAGGAACATCTTGATCAAGGAATTTAATGAAAGTAAAACGTACAACTACGTACGTACGTACCCCATACAGCAAAACATGCACTGTGTGAAAACTCAGACTGATCGAGAGAGCTAGAAAATGGCCTCCTTTTGACTAGGCTTCGCTTGACATGCATGCAAGGCGGCGTAGCCTCGGTAGACCGAAGGACGTTGGATCGTTCGGAAGAGCAATATTGCTATATATATTGGGACCGAATTATTTAGCCACCTACCCTACAAATTAAGTACTTTATTATAAGGAGTTTTACCAACTGATTTAATTAGTAGTCTCATGTACTCTTAAAATATAAAAAATAAAAAATTTTAAAAATGGAGCAATCGTTGTACCCATGGCCATCCACAGCTGCCATGAACCTTTTTTTTTTTTTTTTAATTAATTTTTCATAAATTGGGAAGACAATCACCTGAGACTATCAAGTGTCAAGTTAAAGATACAAACTCCGGCAAGGGAGAATGCTAATTTGTTCTCAAAGATACAAACTTTTCTTCATTTACCAATCAGCAGTAGCAGTTAAAAGCTAGCAATATATCTGAAGTTGAACTACACCAGGAAGGAAGATCACCATCTTTCTCAGATGGGCCAATATACACAACTGGACCCGTCAAATTACAGAAAGAGGGAGCCCATGCAGGACTGCTAGCTACTATTAAGGCAAGCATTCCACCAAAGTTGTTGAGGATGACTCAACAGAAAAAGATGTTCCTGCAGCATAGGTGCATCACGCACAAGAGCAAATGTCAGTCTAGAATATTCCTTCGTAACAGAATGTTGTACCTGTGATATTTGGTGAATCTTGTAAATTTTGATGTACTATTCTCTCTCTCTCTCTCTCTCTCAAGCTTGTCATGTGTATATATGGTAGTAAACAGGGGCTACAAATGTAATGGGAAATATATATCAAGTAGAATACTCTGAAATGTTGAACACTGACTATGGCATTTTGTCAAACACCATTCTTGCACTCTGAGGTTGATATTCTGTTAGCTTCTTTATGGTATCATAGCCCATGGGACCAATGTCCACCTTCTCCAACCATAGTCAACCCTGAAATCCTCCGACAAAAATTCCTCCCACCCATATCCGATCAACCCAACTCTTATCAATTCATCAACACACTTTATAACAATCAAACTTACCTTGGAGAATTATCTCCTTTGGAAGGCACAAATTGTGCCCTTCCTAAAAGGGCATCAGCTCTTCTGCTATGTGGATGATACTTTACCCATCCCATCTCCCATGGTCAATGGCTATGTAAATCTCGAATACACTACATGGATTTTACAGGATCAACTAATAGTTTCTACTATCAACGCCTCCCTCTCAGATGCGGTTTTAGCTCAAGTCCTATCTTTGTCACCCTTTTTACTTTTATTTTTGAACATATGGGGACCGGCACCTGTTCCTCCTCCACTGGTTGTAAGTATTATCTAAGTATGGTTGATGATTTTTCTAAGTACATTTGGCTCTTCCCCCTTCAATCCAAATCAGATGTCTCCACAATTGTTTTAACATTTCTCACATATGCTGCTTTAGCATTTCTCACTGATTCTCTTGTCCATACTCATGAACAAAACGGCACCGTCGAACAACATCACCATCATATAGTTGAGATTCGGCTCTAATTACTTGCCTATGCCTCAATCCCACAAAAATCGAGGCCTTTCAAATGGCTGTTTATTTAATCAATCGACTCCCAACTCATGTTCTTAAAAATATTTCTCCCTTTCAGACCCTTTTTAATATGTCTCCCAATTATAAATTCTTGCGGACCTTTGGTTGTCTCTGTTGGCCCAATCTGAAGCCCTTCAATAGACACAAAATAGACTTTAGATCCAAACCATGCGTCTTTATGGGCTACAACCCAGATCACAAAGGATATCTTTGTCTCCACATCCCCACGGGTCATGTCTTATATATATATATATATATATATATATATATATATATCGGGATGTTCAATTTCACGAAACAAATTTCCTGTTTGCCTCCATTCCTTTCAGGTCTTCCTTTGACTCTAATCTCAAGGGCCCAACTAGCATTCCCCTTCCGTGTCCATCCTCACACCTCTTACCTAGGCCCGATCCTCCCTCAGACTCACAAACTCAACCCAACCCCCTTAACCAGACCCATATTACACCTGAACGAGATCCCCTTCACCCAATATGCTAGGTCATCATCCCCACTTCCTCTACCACAACCCCACCACTCCATGGTTACTCGCTCAAAAAATAAAGTTCATTGTCCTCTCCAATGCACTGATGGCACAATCACCTAGCCTCCCCCCAAATCATCCCTTCACCTCACTGTTACTGCGTCCTCTTGTGTTCACGAAGAGCCCTCTTCCTTCATTGAGGCCTCTAAGCATCATGAATGGATTGAAGCCATGTCTTCCGAATTTCAAGCTCTTCTTTCTAATCACACGTGGTAGGGGTGTAACTGGTCCGATCCGGTCCGGTTTGGACAAAATCTAGGATCGAATCGGTATGTACTAGTTTTTCATTTTTCAAAACCGATTACACTCTAGTTACCCTCCTAAACCGGTACATCCGGTTTTACCGGTTTCTGGTCCGGTCCGGTCCGGTCCGATTTTCCTGCTTTTTTAAAATGTAAAAACATATAATAAAATGTTAGTTCTTATGATAAAATATTATTAATAATTTAATATATATATTATGTTTAAAGCATATGATCAATTAAGTTTTCATTTTTAAGATAAAATTTTTATTTTATAAATTATAATAACATTATCTTATATATAATTATATTAATAACATATGATCAAACAAATTACAAATGCTCATATTTAAAATTAACATTTTATGTTATAATTTATAAATTATAATATGAAATTATTTCATGTATGATATATAATTATATATTATATATAAAACTTATATATATAAATATTTTTTATAATATATAAAATTAATTTTTATATATATATTTTTTTCCAACCGGTCCAGTTTCGAAAACTACAGAACCAAAACCGGACCGGTTCCGGCCGGTTTTCATAATATAGGAATCGGTTTCGGACTGGACCGGTTCAAAATCGGACCAACTGGTCCGGTTTTCCAGTTTCCCGATTTAAATTTACACTCCTAACACGTGGGATTTGGTTCCCTTCTCTCACAACCTCAACATTCTCAGTTCCAAATGGTGTTGAAAACCAAACGTCGTGCCGATAGATCTCTTAAGCGTCGCAAGGCACACCTTGTGGCCAAGGGGTTCCATTAACGACCCGCTGTCGATTTCTCTGAAACATATAGTCCGGTGGTCAAGCCAGTCACGATTCGGTTCCTCATCTCCATTGTCGTGTCTTCTCGATGGCCCCTACATCAATTGGATGCCCAGAATGGCTTCTTTCATGGCGATCTGGAAGAAGATGTCTTTATACGACAACCTCCAGAGTTTGCCAATCCAAATTATCCAAATCATATCTGTAAGTCGCGAAAATCACTCTATAGTCTTAAATAAGCCCCTAAGGCTTGGTCCTCTGTTTTTTTGGTTTAGACAATAGAAAACGGAAGATCTTCATGAAATGCGTTAAGAAGGTCGAGTGATTTTACAAAACATCTTCTTTATGGCAAAGTTATCAGAGTTGGCAGCAATATTGTTTAAGATTATTAGGACATGTTTCATTGTTTTGGTTTAAGATCCAGAATTTGATGGCTTCAAATGATAGAGAAATAGCCATATAAAATGGTATTTAAACATATATTAAGCATTTAATACTGCAAAAAAAAAAAGCAGCAATAACATTTTGAAATTCTCAAATTTTCTAAACTTTGAGAGATTTTTTTTTTTTTTTTCATGATTTAAAACCCATCATTTAAACTTCGATAGATCTACATTCCTGGGCTCCACAACGGTGTCTCAAACGCCAATATATATCCAAGATCATGGCTCTGCAGCTAGGAATGAAAAAAAGATGGGAAATTTACCAATGTCGTGTCTGTTGCGAAAGCAAGACATGTGAATTCTCCAAAAGTCCCTATCCTTGTTATCGTTTGTTTTGTTTTGTTTTGTTTTGGTTGAAAAGAAACCTAATTAGCTTATAAATGAAAAAGCACATGATGCGGACATCGACCCCTCAGAAATTTAGATAATTTAATTCCTAATGATTTCAAATAGGTCGAGCCCTGCCCCAACAACTGTATCCCCCACATTAAATGACCCTCCAACCAACCGACCACATTTCTCCGGATCATCCGCGACGTACATCCATACCTATCCTTTTAAATCGAAATTTGAAAATGATTTTTTTTAATAATTATTTTCACAAGTTTTAAATAAATAAATTCTGTATAAATTTTTGCAATAAAAAGATTTCACCTTAAAAAAATATTTTTTATTGATAGAATCTAATTTTTTTTTATATAAAATTTATTTATTTAAAATTTATATCTGATATTACCCTTGCAATGTTACTTTCTGATGTTATATGTCACTCTTTATTCTTTTAATGAAATAAAAAATCACTTAAAAAATATAAGAAGGGTGGGGGACCCATCAAAAGATCTCGTTGTCAATATCAGTCATGACAATAGGAAGTTAGGACAAACGCCTCCCACATGGGTTATAAAGGGGGAGTTTTATGCTCCTGATGGTAGGCCCGCGAAGCTTACCGATGGACTTTGGCTCCACGAAGCACACATTCACATAATAAAATTTAATTTATAAAATTTAAAATTTATTTTTCAAATCAAATTATATCATATAAATATTTTATTAAATGTGATCTATACAATAATTTGAGAATAAAATTTTTCTTATTATTAACCATACATAGTGATTATTAACCATTCATTGTTAGATAATAAATTTGGACGTTTTATGTAGAAGATAGAAAGACATGAATAAGTCTTACAAAATTAGCTGCTGCTAGTATAATAAAATTTATAAATTTATTATACAAAGTTACAAACAATAAATTTTATATAATTTATTTTATATGTTTATTTTTATTTTATTTAATGCTCCAAATTCAAATAAACTAGAGGGCACATGATCACTTCAAACCAGACTCCTGGTGCGCTTATAAGCTATAACCGAACCCATATGATGAAGTCGGTACAATTCCAAATACAGAGCCACTCAATGGAAAGAGTGCCCCAAAGGAGAGAGTATTGGGAAGAGTTACTATACAGCTTCCAATAAAACATTGCAATGCTCACCGCCTCACCCCCACCCCCAAACCGCCACCACGAAGCCGCCGCTGCTGCATTGTTGAGCCCAAGAATAGCATCGTGGGCTCAAGAAAGAGACACGGCCGAACAAAGACAAAAAGTCTGGAGGAAGGGAAGTTTGTTACAGGCTGTAAAGAGAAAAAGAAAGAGCAGCAGAGATAGGTCCCCCACATAACATAGGGCATGGCAGGTTCAGCAGCAGCCACAGGTTACGAACAAGAATCAACGACTCTTGTTTTTTGGTAAGAAGGCCACTCTTTAATATGGTCCTTGCAGTCAAATACTGCTGTTCAAATATCAGACAGGCGCCGCTGTTGCGGGCACTTTGATCGATCTGTTTTTGGAAGTGCACCGCACACAGAACAGAGGGAGTTTTGATTTTTCATATGGGAGGAGAGCGCTTTGCTCATCTGGACAGTGCATAAACAGCTATATCCTCATGAGTAAGGTTTTCTTATTCTATTATTAACTATCCTTTCACTTATTTACCAGTTATTTAATAGCATATAAAAAAAAGTCTAAAAAAAATAGTGATTAAAAGGATAAAAGTAAACATTTTTCATCATTAAAAATTAGCAGAGATAAAAAAGATGCAGAAAAATAACAATGAGAATAAAATCTGCAGCCAGGCAATACAAACACATCGATCATGGTTTAATACTACAATCCACAGCCTTTACAATGCACTCGCACCTATCAAGTAAAGATTGTAGGCACCGGGAGAGGGGGAAGAGAATCTCAATCTCTCCCTCCCATAAAACTTTCTGCATCACTAGTAAAATAAACCAACATGAAATAAGGCACGATAATAGATCAAAGAAAACACAAATTGTATGTTCGTCTCGCAGCCAAGAACAATAGCCACATTCATTCATATAATATAGTATGCTACTAATGGTGTGCCAAGATTTAAGATGGACCGATCATGTGACGAAATTTAGGGGCACAAAAAGAGAAAGCAGACACAGTAAATCACATTATGCAAAAGTATGAATGTCAGGAGTAAACACTAAGATTCATGAGCATACACATCAGAGCATGATAGAGATCCTACTCCGTTCTTAGAATTTACTGTCAAAAGACCAATCAAGCAAAAATCTAGTAAATATTCATAAGCATAGAGATGGTTCAGCATAGCCTAATTCACAACCTACAAAATTATAGACGAACAATAACTGATTACCACAAAGTCAAGCTTCAAACAGGAATACTAAAAATGGCATCGGTTAAGCCGCAAGTCCACGAAATCTACTACCTTCAGAGGAAGGTTACACACAGAACCCAACAACAGCCGCCAAACATTGAAAGCAGACAATCTCCCCTTTGTTTCCACCTTTTCTCCAATGACTTAACAAGAAAGAGGGGAACTCAGCGCAATTCCACTTAAAAGCAACTGGAGATGAAACTACTTCGCTCATAACATGCAGTCTGTTCTGGCTGGCAACCTCCTGAAGAAATTCAAGGGTACCGAAGGAAGCCTATGCCGGAACCTTGGATGTCTCAATATATAAAAGCCTGTGAGAAGGGCCACAATTTGGAATGGTGTAACGTAGAGTACAATAGCAGCAACCAGACAAAAAATTACAAACAGAGCTGTTGCTCTTGGATCTCGCCAGCTCAGCAGAGATTGCAGCCTCTCCCCTTGAGTTGCCAAGTCACCAACCACTGTCTGAATCCTCCCAGCAATACTCCTCAACCGATCATACCGCATCCTTACAATGTCAGAAGGCCGCGAAGTTGGAAAAGTATCAAATTCTTCATCAAGTTCATCAGGATGCGCAGAATCAGCATGAGAAAGGCGAGTGTCCATGTGAGGAGGATGTCTTGGCCTCAGTCTATAATGCCAAACCCCAATCAAGAAAAGGTAGAGGAAAATTGTAGGTAAGATGAGCTCAGGGTACATAACCAGTATGATAAACAAGATGTGAATCAATACAGTTGTGATGGGGTTTTTCCAGTGGCAAATCTGATCAAACCATTTTCCTACAGCAATTAACCCACCCAAAACTCCCATGATCCTGAAAAAGTTTGCTTTGCTCCTTCTCATACTCCACATGTGGGAGCCCACATCCAACATATACTCCACCACCTCTTTCCTCAGCGGTGGTTCAGCCCGGCTCAACCTTATTGATACAATTTGAGTTGCCTGGTGCCTCAAGCTATCAAGTTGACTAACAGTTAATGGATGAATATAGTGCATTTTAGGCAAAAGTGGATGTGAGTACATGTGCATCATATTAAGTAAAGAGGAGCAATTGAACCTCACAGCCAAATGAATCTCACCCATCTTCTTCACGCCATTGGGGTGTAGAACCAAAAGTGGATATGAGTGTGTATAAACCCGATCGGTTTCAAGTGTGGAGAGACGAATCCTTACCTTCCCAATCCTGGAATCCTTGGCCCCTCCAGCCTTATCTCCTCCATGCAAATGACAGTTATCAAACACCCCAATTGTTATGACCGTACAAGGATCAAATACCTCCCAAGTATATTGCTCATTCCACTTGGGTGTAAAGCTGTCGATAATCGTCCTAGTTCTAACCCACTTTTGACCATATTTTGCAACACAGTAGGCGTCAGTTGTTCCACGCCCATCTTTAGTCTTCATTGGCATCAGACCCTGAGCATTTAGAATCCCAAGTTCAAGTACGCCGATGCTGGGCCTCCACAATTGCTTTGCCGTTGGTCGAAGGTCACTACTATAGTGTGTTGATTCATCCAGTACATGATAACCACCTTCCAAGGAGATCCGCATATGAATCCTGCTGGAAAATTTGGTTTCTTTTTTCTTCTGTTCCCCATCAACAATGACATGCTTTTCCAGATTATACCACCTAGTGTTCACTGGTTTATGATCCAACCTCCTATCAACATACTGCAAGGAAATTGCACACTTCCCCAAAACTTCATCCTTGTTAGGTGCAACTCTGTCTTCTACACTCAACACCAAGTGCTCCTCAAATGGTTCAGATGCTACAAACATTAAATCCTCATTCCACAAAGGATTAATAGTCCTGCTTTGAGAAATTCTGGTTCTCAAAATCTGATTTCCTAGGATAGCCTTCACATACACTTCCGGGAACCTACCCTTATCACTCGGTTGCAAGTCCTGGGCTTCAATGACATTGACCCTCAAATACCAAAGCTTAGGAGAGAGGTATACCTTCGATCGCATATTAGCAAGACCATCAGTTCCACTAACTCCCGCTGCATCTGAATTCCATGCTTCAGGAAACGCTTCATCAGCTTGTGTACCCATCCAAACAGCCAACATCAGCTCCCCCTTAACCTTGTCCCCCTTCCTATCCTCCAATCTATACCACTGAGGTGCCAGTGGACTATCTGGGGGAACCCGTCTCGGAACCTCATTCAGATCAAACAAAACCCGACCCATAAAATCATCCTTCACAAAATCCTTATCCTTCACTGTAACCTCAAGCACCGAAGACTGCAGCCGGTCTTTGGAGAAAGCAAACACCTGGTTCCACTCGGGATTTGATTTCTTCTCAAAATGCCGGGTCGTTCCCTTGTAGTTTCCAAGCTTTACCTCCACGTAGGGGTCGCAGCTACCGCTGACATCTTTTGCAGGCAAATCCTTGGCCTTAACAACGCGCACATAGAGATACTGCATCTGTTCAACGAGGTCATAGGTGCTTGTGTACTTGTCGCCGGTGACCTTTCCCCCTCCAAGATGGGGATTGGTCTCCTTCAACAAAAAGTCTTCTGGTGGAGGCCTGATCTGCATCTTTTGTTCCCAAAGCAGAGACACCCAAATCGAAAGAGTGAAGGTAGAGTAGCTTGATGCTATAGAAGTACCTGAGTCTTTCTTAATTGTAGGTTGCCAGAAACCTAAAACGGGGGAAGAAACAGCGTCAAAGCCGTTACTCAATACCATACAAAGTTACCTAAACAATCATACATACATGCATACATACATACATATACATATATACATACGTACACATACATACATACATACATACATACATACATACATATACATATACATATACATATACATATTACGATTTGAAGGGGGAAAAAGCTGAGATATTCGGATAAGAGTAAAAAATATAAAAAAACAGAGACCATTTAAAACTATATTTTAAGAATCGCAAAGGACGATGATAAATATAAACACCAATGGTAAGCGCTGAGAACCTCAGATCTTTTGGCAGAAGAAATTTTGAAGTTTCACGGGTACAAAACGACCTAGGAACGTCAGATCTAAATGATCGAAACCTTTTAAACCAAAACCAGAAGGAAACGGTGTTTCAAGCCACTAAAAGTACAATCATGTCGGCATTTTTTAGATCAGAGTGCAGAGGAAACAGACATTCAAATGTTGTGCAGGGTTGCCGGAAAAAACGGCAAAGCATATGCGAGAAAAAAAAAAAAAAACAGCATTCTTCTTTCATTAAATGCCGACCCTTAGAAAATGAAAACCTGAAACACAACCGGTTCAAACTTATCCATCTGCCTCAGTTGCTTAAATCATTTTCTTCCCCAGACAAAAGCGACATTAGAAAAACTATAATGCTCATAAATACGGTTTACATTTCCCAAACTTTCTCGGCAACCAAACAGGGACTCAAAAAAAAGCTTAACAAAAAGGAAAGGGTTAGAAACGAGACCTCGAATAAAGCAAAGAGGTTTCGAGTTGTTACCTTGAAGATAGACGATGATTACCGAAACCCTAGACCGACAACCTCCTTGAAGCTGCAACGGAGTTCATTTGAAGCAAACGGAAATGGAGTTTGGTTGACGAGGCCGAAGTGAGATAAACAACGAAGGGGAGAGAGAGAGGGGGGGGAATGTAGAAAGTGCGAGAGAGAGCTTTTGCTTTTGCTTTTGCTTTTGTCTGTGGGAGTGGGGGGTGGGAATGGGATCTGATGAATATGTGAGAGATATACACAGAACAGAGAAGGTACCGTCTCTCTCTTTTTTGATTGTGTACGTGAATGAGAGAGAGCCTGATGCTGTACAGTAGGAAGTGGGACCCGGGTCAAGCGTGCGTAGGACTACGGTCGGGCCTATCACGTGCGAAAAACGTTGGTTGTTTATGGGACAACTGCGGCGGTGTGGCGGTTTTAACAGCGTCATTGGATTCCCCAGTTTGGTCGACTGTAATTCAAGTACTATTAGGTCATTTTACCATTATTTGGATGCCAATTCTACCCTTCCACTTTTTGAGCATTATTATTATTATTATTATTATTATTATTATTATTATTATTATATCAAATTTAAGTTTACGATTCATTTCAAGTTATCACTATTTACAATTATCTCAATTTATTTTCAAATCATAACGAGATCTAAGTTTAGAAAAAGAAGTTTCCAACCCCATACTCCTATTCGAGAGAATATGAATTATATGGTCACAAATATTTAGCGGGCATCACTTTTTAAATTGATGGAATTGGAACATATGTAAAGCTGAAAAGGAATTAGATTGTTTAATGAATAGGCAATATTTTGATTTTTCATTAAAATAATTAATGATTGAATTTTCTCTCTATGTATTAAAAAAAATTACTAAAATAACTAAGGATCGACGTCTAAAAAAAAAAACTGAAAAGGATTTGGGTTGGGTATTTATAACGAGCAAAATGGGAATTTCACTGGCCGAGGATGTGATTTATAATAATAATAAATTATTTGAAACCTCCAGAACATGACATACATGTCACTTTGGAGTTGCAGCGACACATCATCAAAAGTATTCTTCTTTAGCAAGTTAGTTTCTGTGAATAATATTAAAAAAATAATTAAATAAATAAATAAATAATAATAATAACATAATAAATAGTAATAAAATATTCTTAATACTTAAGAGGTGTCAGTCGCATCAAAAAATGTTAAAAGAATTATAATAAATATATTTTTTCGTTTTTAAAAGAGAAATGCAAGCAACAAAAAAATCTCATAAAGATAAACTCATAAATTAATGAGAATTGATATGGTATTTTATATTGTATAGTCACTTTTATTATAAAATAAATCTAAATAAAATTATATTAATTTATAATTACTTTTATATAATATTTTTGTGGCTATAATAATTCTTATCTTTAAATCATTTACAATCTAACATATCAGAATATCTATAAATAGTAGATCTAATGTACAATATTTTACAATTTTTATAATATTTACAATTATGAAATACACAAATGCCATACATTTTTTTTAAAAAAAATTAGTAAATATAAAATTTATATAAAAAATTAATTATTTAATAATTAACCTTATTCTTTAAAAAAATATGCATAACTATGACATTTGCACAACCTATTATTTATCTAACATTACTCTTAAAAAAATATCGGATGCTTTAAATTATTTCAAACAAATCCAACATCGGCCCAATCACGTGGCTCGGACACTCTCAGCCCAATTTGTTTTAGGCCTACTATAGACTTAAACGATATACGAAATGGGGGAGTTGCAAGATTTGTGTTGGTCATGACTTATGTACTCATCATCAATTTTATTATCGTCTTTTTATTATTTTATGATGTAATATTAAATAATTTACAATTATTTATTATATTTAATTATTTATTATATTTAATTTATTAGCCTATCACTTGATGTCACATCAAGAAATATTGTGAAAATAATAATAAATATATTTTTTCTAGTACTAAATATATGATTGAGAGAATTATCCTTAATTAATAAAAATCACTTTAGCTTGGCTCTATTGAATAATAAAAAAATATACTCATTATCTTTATACCACATATTACGTATAGTTTTTTTTACTAAATGCATGGTGAATAGATAATGAATAGAAAAATTATTTTAGTTTAACAATAATAAAACAAAATAAAAATAAAAAAATCAAAGTGTTGTGTGTGATGTAAATATGATAAGTAGAAGGGCTCTTGAATAATTAATAAATCATGAAATTATTGTCTTTGTCATAAAATAAATATGTAATTAATAATTTGTTATTTTTAATTATATTAACGGATCTAATGCATTTTAACTATTTTTATTAATTATGTAAATGAAAATAATCAAACTTAAGATAAAGGAAAGAAAATTTCAATACATTTATTAACCTAAATTGGTTTAATTTTATTTTAAGTTCCAATGTATTTTAGAGAAATTGATATGATAAAAGTAAATTCATAAATTAGTATCATCTAATAGAAAAATATTATATATATTTAAGAAAAATTTATAAAAAAATTTATTTTTTTAAATGTCAATTATTAATACGTTAAAAATTATGAAATTTTAAATTTAAAAAAGAATTAACAAAATAAGTGTTATAAATAAAAATATAAGTACATTCAACAGTACAGATTCGTTTATCATCTTCTTTGACTTCCATTTCTGATTTCTCTCCCATCATCAAATAGCACAAGGCCACGCAGTCACTCCCCCTGGACTTCCACACATCCAATCCCCCCCCCCCTTCTCTCTCTCTCAATTTTCATCTCTCTCGAAGATCTGCAACACTGCAACTCCAGGCTCTCTCTCCTCCCAAGCCATGAGCGACCCCATTGAGACATCGATATCTTCATCGTCTTCGGCAGGAGACCCGAATTCGAATCCGAACCCGATCTCTCTACTCCACCCTCGGCGGGAGCCTTTCGAGCATGGCCTGCTCCCAATCCCGAAGCTCGTTTTCACCGACCCGACCCAAACCCTAATCCCCATCAAGCAAACCCTCCTCTCCTCCTCCACGAACACTCGCCGAGTCGACTCCGCCGCCCTCTCCCAATCCCTCCAGATCTCCCCTGACCACGCCTGCCTCGTCCTCGACACCCTTGCCTCCGTCCTCCACTCCGACTCCGATCCGCTCGTCAGCTCCAAGCCCGACGAGATTAACTCCTCCTCCGCCGACGTGCACGATCTGCTCCTCTTCCTTTACATCCAGTCCTACAAGAAATTGCTCCCAAGGACGCACAAGGACTCAGCCGCAGTCGCCGATGTCTGGCCCTCCACCTCCGCCTTCGATGGCTACTTGTCCGCTCTCTCGCCTCTTCAGGTGATTTTGGTTATCTCCATCAATCTTTTACAATGTGGGTCAAATTCGAAATGCATAATTCGTCCTTGACTACGTTCTCTCGGAACTTAGTTTTTGAATGCGCATTGGAAGCTAATTATTTGCGAGGAGTTTGCAATTTGTAATCGGCTTGTTGGCTTTAGTGTTAATTTATCAGGAACGAATTCTGTGTCGGAACATTTTCATTGATCTTCTTTCAATTGATTTCCATTTCATTTTCTTCCTACCTTTTCATTGAACTTGTTTGCTCTATGTTTCTGAAATGTTGCTTATAAGTTTCCGTTAATTTTTTCAATTGGATTCAAAATGAATTTGCATGAATTTTCCTAGTTTCACCTTTATCAGTGAAAATGAAGTTTTGGTTTTTTTCATAGGCTGAAACATGATTTGAAGGTCCTGGCTACGCCATGCTTTCAATTCAAAATCTGGAAAGCTGCAGGGATGACATAAAGAGGGCGCCTTGCTGTGTTGCACTGAAAAGCAAGGACCTAAGAGAAGAGCTTCTTCTCTGAGGTTTCTTCAGGCCCATCAAACAAAACTCTTATTTATCTATGGAAATCCAAGTACTCAAAAAACACGTTTTCTTAACATAGTATAAAAAATCATAAGAATTTATATTTCTCACCTAACTTAATACAAAATTTCAGTTTTTTGCAACCATGTCTATTGAACCTAAGGGCTTTTTTGAGAAGTGAGATGATCTCATCTCATATTAAAACTTCTCATAATTTTCTTCTCAAACGTCACTCGAACAAATACACTTTTCAATTTCACATATTCAATTTTTCTATCCAATTATTACCATATCATTACTTCCCAAACTTCCACACAAAACACAAAAAGCAATACAACTTTTTCAAATTTCAAAACAAAATAATATTAAAAAATAATATTATAACAATATTATAACTTTCTAATTTTTTTATTCAATTTTTTTCCTCTTATTTTTCAAAACCCAATAAAATATTTTAACTCAAACTATTTCACAACTATTTACAAAATTCTTATATCTTCTCATTACCCAAACATTTCCCAAGTCCATGTGATGTACTGTTCCTGTCCATGTGATGTACTGTTCCTGATTAACTGTTGTCAACCATTGTGTGTGGACTTACCAAGTTTTTTAACTGTCGAACCATATCTGTTTAACCTAAGGCCTCGTTTTGTTTTGGGATTTGAAAAAATTGAATTGTTTATTATATTTTGTGTGGGAGTTTGAAAAAGTTGTAATGATTATAACATATAAAAAAAAAAGTTGTAATGATTATATGAGATGAGATGGTTTGATTTTGTGTAACCAAATCAGTCCTAGGTTTTGTTCAATTAAAAGCTCATGAATTCTGTATCACATAACTCTGACTTAGTTTGTTTTACATATTTTGTGCTGAATACCTGGACTAAATCTCTTAGTATGCTAGATTTCATTTCCTGTCATAGTTCTCATTCCATATTTAGTTGTTGGAAACTTTAATCGTCACTGGGACCTTTGATTTTAGTTATTTGACTAATTATAGTCAAATTTATTTAAAGCTTGGTGTTCCATCATATGGCAGCTTGTACGGAGCAACAGCCGCCGGTTTGTTCCATCACAGGCTGATGAAGAGGCTCATCAGTTGTCATATCTTCAAAAGCACTTGGCTAACATTCTCTCTCTCTTAGCTGAACCTGTGGAGGGGGAAGACGAAGAATCTCTGGTTTGTAAAACTGTGGCCTTTTTGCAAACTTAGTTTGGTAGAGCGTTTGCATCTTCTTTACTTTTTTATTCTCCTTGTATTCAGTACATAGTAAATTATGTTCATTAGACATAGAATTTAGTGCTAGTTTTTCTATTTTACTTTTTGCCGTTGTCTCTTCCTCGATAATAGTTTCAGCTTGGACACAATTCTGTACTTTATTACATATTCTGTTGTGGAATTGGAGTTGAAATTCTTAAGCGGTTTATGGGACCGCCTTTGAAGCCAAAAATCAAATATTCTACACATAATTGGGCCTCTTGAGAAATAATTTGGTATCTTAGAATCTCTGGGAAAGAACGTTGGAAGCTATAAGGAGTACAGTTTCTACAATTTCTCATTTCATTATATCCACCAAGTTTTCCTGGCAATGACATAAACATGAATATAATGAATTTGCACAATGGTTTGTGTACTTTTCTCTTAACTAATATCAGGTGGAAGCACCTGGGCCACTCCTTTGCTATACTTTGACATGACAGTTATTTTGCCAATTCCCTGCTAAACATGTAAACTGAAGGTCCGTAGTTCGATCCTGCGTGGGTGCAGTCATGCATTCTCTTTGCACCTGTAAATTCTTCAAATTGTTAGGAGGAATCTCTTAGTAAAACTCTTTAATACACTTTTCTCTTTGTACATTTTTCCTCTGTTCTCATGCACGCACGTAATCCCATCTCCAGAGCTTCTCGCTGGAGTTGATTCTCTCTTCCTTTCCTTTCCTCTCTCTCTTTTGTTTCTTTTCTTCCTTTTCCTGCTAACGTTTACAAAGCTACCAAGATGGAAGGTGGTGGGAGTTTTATGGGAGTGAACAAAATGGGTCTCTCTAAGGAGTTGGTCATAGACTCTAAATATTTTACTCTCGTGAAAAAGGGGGGCAGCTTGGTAATTACAGAGAGGAGTTGGAGGGTGGTGGCTAAGGTGCTTCTGGGACCTTCATCAGTGTAGTGGCTGGCTAAGGCCATTGAAGCATGCTCAAAGGAAGAAAAAATGAATTTTTAAACCACAGTCCAGGAAGGCAACCACAACTTTATAGCACAACGTTGTTCGAATGATCGAGGTCGCTATATGGCGGTGGTGAAATTTGGTGGTGGAGGGAGGAGGAATTTTATCTTCGTTCCTGAGAAAGAGGGTAATGGCTGGAATAGGATGGGGGAGGCGCTGCGGGACTTTTTCTTCGACAGGAGAAGCACCCACAACGACAAAAACAAGAAGAGGAAGATGGCCACGGCTCAATCACAACATCATTCCTACAGGGAGGCACTGATGGTGGAGCATCCCCGTGTCTTGGAATGGGAATGACGACATGCTAGGACAGAGGTGCGGCTATGGGACATGGCTCTAACAGAGAGTTGCGTCTAGTACAGTGGCAGGGGGGTGGAAGCAGACACGTAGGTGGCGTGGCAGAGGGGGAGACTCTGAATTTCTTGCTGGAAGCTAAGGCTCAACTGGAAGACTTGTAAAACAAAATAGACTGGTTAATAAGGAAAGAGATGGGCTCGGACAGTAATGGGCCCTACGTGGGCATGGATGTGGGTGCTAAGCAAATTAGTGCTAGGCCTCAGGCAAATAGGCATGAGCTCACAAATGTTTGGCCTCATCTTGTGGGGAACTCAAGGGATAATTGGCTTAAGGGGCTTAAGCCGAATAACTTGGGATGCAGTGGAAATGAGCCTGTTAATTACAAGGCCCCAGCTCATCGAGCATTACACCACTTGGAGAATCCGTAAGGAGGGAAACCTGCGACCTGCCACCAACGGTAACTCTACAACCTTGCCGAATAACATATCGGAAGCACCACATTCGTGGTGGGCCCTGTGCCGGTGGTCCAGACAGCTCTGACAATGGTGGTGGAGCAGATATTACCGTCGCACGAAGAGGAAAAAGAAGAAATACTGCCACCGCTAGCTTTATTCCCCGATTTATGCGCACAGAACCTGTTGATAGTCAACATGGAAACAACACCTTCCCAGATGGAGGCCTCATTTGCTTCTGTCGAGCATCTTGAGGTGTTATTGAAAGGTGGGGACGAGAGGAGTTTGGATTTCGTTGAGGACAGTGTTGCGGGGCTACCTCAAAGGCTCATAGAGGTTAGTGATGATGTAGTTTTGGATCCTGACACCAGTATGATTACCCATTTCTCTGATAATGTGGAGATCAACATGGATACTGTGGTCGAATGGGAAGGACATAACCTGTTTGGGGTGGGGGAGGGAGATGCTGGTGAAAAGGATCCATTTCCACTGAACTGTCTGTTACCAAATGAGTTCAAGATCTCTGACTGTGTGCTAAAAAAGGTAAAGGATATTCAACATGTTGTGGGAATGGAGTGTGTGGGTTATGAAGAGTAGTTTATGACCCTTCTCACAACCATTGAGGTGGGTCATTCTCAATCCAAGAAAGCTAGATCCTAGAAACAAAGGGAGCTTAAGAGACTTAAATGGTCATTGAATGAGGGTAGCTCAAGCCGTGATAGGTCCAAAGGGAAGCGTACTGTTGTTTCTTTATGAAGCCGAAAATTGTGTCTTGGAATGTTCGCGGGCTGAATGAGGTTAATAAGTGCCTTCGTATAAAAAACTTGTTTCGGGAATAGAAGGTGGATATTGTTTGTTTACAAGAAACCAAGTTGAAATTGGTGACCAGAAAACTAGTGAGAAATGTGTTGAGTTGCCCGCATGTAGATTGGGTTTATCTGGCTTTGAATGGGGCATCGGGTGGTATTATTGTGATCTGGGATAAAAGGGTGGTGGAGAAAATAAAGGAGTTTGTAGGGGAATACATAGTGGTCTGTTCTTTTAAGATGGTGGAGGATAATTTCTTGTAGGCTTTTGCAGGTATATATGGACCGAATGTTGACAACATCAGAAGTCGTTTGTGGGAAGAACTTGCTGGAATACATAGCTGGTGGGACCTCCCTTGGTGCATAGATGGTGATTTTAACTTAATAAGGTTCCTTAGTGAAAGATCTGAAGACAGTCGCCTACACCCAGCCATGACAAATTTTTCAGATTGCATTTTTTGCTTGAACCTGGTGGATCTCCCTTTAATAGGTGGTCCTTTTACACATGGTCTCGGCTGGACATATTCCTAATATTGCCGGATTGGGAAAGTCATTATTCAGAGGTCTGTCAGAAGAGATTGTCGCGCTTATGCTTGGATCACTTTCCCATATTTTTGGATGGAGGTAGTATTCAAGGAGGTCGTCACTATTTTAAGTTCAAAAGCATGTGGCTTAAAAGCGAAGGCTTCGTGGACAGGGTAAGACATTGGTGGTCATCCTATAAGTTCCATGGTTACCCCCTCATATTCTTGCAGGCAAACTAAAAGCTTTAAAGAATGATTAGCTTTGGAGTTTTCAAACATTTGGTGACATAGGGGAGCAAAAGAAAACCATGATGGAGGAATTATAGAATCTTGAGAGGATTACTGACGATAGAGTCTTCACCTCAGAGGAAGTCTCACGTAAGGCAGAGCTGGCCTCAGAGTTGGAAAGAGTATATTATCTTTAGAGATCTCTTGGTGACAGAAATCAAGAGCATTTTGGTTGAAAGAAGGAGATCAAAGCACAAAATTCTTCCATAGAGTGGCTAATTCTCATAGGAGACCTATTACATTGTGCTTAATAAAACTTTTAACTTATAAAAAAAAAAAATTCTCATAAGAGAAATAATACCATTGAGATGCTGAAAATCAATGGTAGAGACTTCACAGAAGCTTCTGTGATCTGGGAACATGTGAGTTTCTTTGAACATTTAGTTACAGAAGGAGAGGGATGGAGACCAAAATTAGATGGACTCGGTTTTGATTCTATTGAGCCACAAACAGCGTCTTGGTTAGAAAGATCTTTTGAGGAAGAGGAGGTATATGATGTGGTCAGAAGAATGGTGAAAGATAAAGCACCATGTCCAGACGGCTTTTCGATGGGGTTTTTTCAAACATGTTGGGAGGTAGTGAAAGAGGACATTATGAATGTGTTCCAGGAATTATTTTTAGCTAGTAAGTTCAAGAAAAGTCTGAATGTTACTTTTATTGCTTTGATCTCGAAGAAGACCAGAGCATCGGAAGTGAAGGACTTTAGGCCCATTAGCCTCATAATTGGGGTATACAAAATCATTTCCAAGGTGCTTGCAAATAGGCTAGGGGTGGTCATAGGTAAGATAATTTCAAAGCCACAAAATGCTTTTATAAGGGGTTGCCAAATCCAGGATTCTGTCCTAATAGCCAATGAATGTCTGGGACTCTGGATGGTAGATTAAAGTCTGGTATTGTAGGGATTATTTGTAAGCTTGATATGGAAAATGCATATGATCGTGTAAACTGGGACTTCCTCCTTTATTTATTGAAGAGATGTGGCTTTGGGGAGAAATGGTGTATGTGGATCAGATGGTGCATTTCAACGGCAAGATTCTCAGTTATGATCAGTGGCAGTCCAGAGGGTTTTTTCAACAGCTTTCAAGGCTTAAGACAGGGAGATCCCCTGTCCGCTCTTCTTTTTGTTGTCATCATGGAGGCACTGAGTAGGATGTTATCGGTTGTGGTTAGCAACGGTTTTATGGTTGGATTTTTAGTGGGTGATCCAAATAAGGGCCTTATCTCAACACACTAATTTTCTGCGAGGCAGAGCAAGACCAACTTAGGGCACTGAAGGCGCTTCTTCTATGCTTCGATCAATAAATTAGAGTTGGTGCTAGTTGGGAACGTCAATGCTACTCGGCAATTGACCAGCACACTTGGGTGTAAGGTCGTTTCTCTTCCTATGACATATTTGAGATTACCTTTGGGGGCTGCATCAAGGTCCTTATCTATTTGGGATGTAGTTATTGAGAAATAGAACGAAAATTGGTACGGTGGAAGAGATTGTATATGTCAAAAAGAGGCCGAGTGACTCTTATCAAGAGTACTCTCTCTAACTTACCGATTTATTTTCTGTCTTTATTTCCAATTCCAGCTTGCGTGGCACAGATTGAAAAACTTGATATCTTATGGAGTGGGATGGGAGATGAATTCAAGTTTCGCCTAGTTAGTTGGGATAAGGTGTGCAGACCAATTCTGTCAGGTGGGCTGGGGATAAAGAACTTGAGAACGTTTAATCGGGCACTTCTTGGGAAATGGCTTCGGAGATACAATATGGAACCAGAAGTCCTCTGAAAATTAGTGGTTGATTGCAAACATGGCAGTTTATGGGGGGTTGGTGTACTAGAGAGGGGAATGGGTCCTATGGTGTGGGGGTTTGGAAGCAAATAAGACGAGAGTGGGAGGTGTTTACTTGCCATACTAAATTTATGGTGGGGGAGGGTACTCGTATAAAATCTGGGAGGGACATTTGGTGTGGGGAGGAGGCTCTAAATGACTCTTTCCCATCCTTTTCCCGAGTGTCATGTGATCAAGAAGTTTCTACGGCAGACCTCATGGTTCGTTCAGGGGACCAAGTCCAATGGAATTTCACCTTTAGTAGAGCAGCCCAAGATTGAGAAATAGACAGTTTCAAGGCTTTTTTCAGCCTAGTGTACTCTACAAAGCTGAATGGACTGTGCGACGATAAGCTATGGTGGACACCTGCAAGTAAGGGTACTTTCTCGGTTCACTCCTTCTATAAGTCCCTTACACTTCTACCAAATACTCATTTCCCATGGAGAAGACTGTGGAGGAATAAGGCACCTCCCAAAGCACTCTTTTTCACTTGGATAGCAGCCCTGGGTAAGATTTTGACTACTAATAATATGCGAAAGTGCCGAGTAATTATTTCAGATTGGTGTTGTATGTGCAAGAAAGCTGGCTAGATAGTGGATCATCTCTTGCTACATTGTGAGACAGCTAGAGCCATGTGGAGCGAAATGTTCAGTCGAATAGGGTTAAACTAGGTTATGCTTGCTACAGTGGTTGAGTTATTGGCCAGTTGGGTGGTGTCGGGTGGTGCTCTACAAATCAAAGCTGTGTGAAAGATGATCTCTATCTGCATTATGTGGTGCCTATGGCGAGAGCGTAACAAGCGGACATTCGAAGCCAAGGAGCGGACACTAGAGGAGCTTCGAGCTTTATTTTTTCACACCTTATTTCTTTGGGCTATAGCTGTAGATTTTAATGGCCTAAATGTTCATGATTTTCTTGTTTCTTCTATAGTGACCTATCTTATCTCTTGTATACCATCTTGTGTACTTGGGCTATGTCTATCCTTATTAATACTACCGTTTACTTATTAAAAAAAAACATATTGTTTATTTGTTGGGCTTCACCAATGTTTATGTGGATGGAACCATTACCTTTTCTGTTATTGAAAAAAATGCATTACAGGGTTATGATTTAATTTGACTACCAAATCCAAATTATTTAAATATTGAACTTCACTTTCACTTGCTAATTATCATTGATGTTTGTCTTTCATTCTATTGTTTTGTCTGTGTTTGTTAGCATTCCTCTGGCCTCCTTATAATTTGCTAATTTACTCGATTGTTTTAGGTTTTGACTATGGATAGATTTGAGCACCTTGGGTTTCTGATTCAATTTGGTGATAAGGGACCTGAAGAAACTCAGCTGAGTCAACATGCTCCATTTTTTGCAAATTCAGATCCTGACATGCCTGCTGTACCTGTTCCTGCAGCACAAGTTCACGAGTGGCTTCTACAGAATATAGCTTCTGCTTTGGAACATATTTCAGAAAGGGCTTCTCTTAAAGAAAATGGCCCAGCTAGTGCCTCTGATCAGGATGTTTCTATGGCGGATGCCTGCACAACTTCAATCAAGGCCTCACCAAGTGCTAGGGGTCCTAGTTTTATTGAAGGGATCTCCAAATCATCACTTGTAAAGCAAGCATCTGATCTTAAAGGTTCTTCTGTAAAGGTTTGTATACAGCCGATATCTGTGTTTGCTCGCATACAGTTTAGACAATAAATAGTATGTGTCATTGCCTACTAACAGATCATACATCGTCATCTATACGAAGATAATTTAATATCTGCGCATACAATTGTGATAATTCACTTGTGTCCCCATTCCTCAAGAACTATTTTATTATTATTATTTTTTTGTATTGACCTGCATCTAACATAGTAGTATACCATTGCAGGTCCTAAATTGTCACGATTCTGTCATTTACATCTTAGCACCTTTGAGATATGCCACTGTTTACGGTTGCTCTGATACTACTATAGTTATTGGAGCAGTTGGGAAGGTAGTAACCAAGATTTTAGTACTTACTGTTTTATTACTTGATGTTTAGGGATGATCCAATTGATTGATTTTTTAAAAATTTCTCGTCCAATCTGAATGTTTGAAGTCTAGTGCTTGCTAGCACATTTTGGGTTCATGTCTTCTATTTAGTTTTCTGTTTGCATGAGTTCATTCACTTTGGCACTTTTTAATCTAGTGATTACCTCTGAAAAATGTCCATGGTATCATTGGATCACACTTTGGCACTTTAGTAGTTGCGAAGGAAGAAGGTTGTGTGTCACTATGTGAGTTCTTGTAATTAGCTGGAATTGGATACACTGAATCGTTTGATGGTTGTAAATTCCATGTATCTGGCTTTTTATCACTTTCAGGTGTCTGAACTTCCAGCTAAGAAAAATGTGATAAGGTAGGTTGGCTGTTCTTTAGCTTTCGCTACTGAGGTGGTCATATTATGA
This sequence comes from Juglans regia, assembly GCF_001411555.2. Lineage (NCBI taxonomy): Eukaryota > Viridiplantae > Streptophyta > Magnoliopsida > Fagales > Juglandaceae > Juglans > Juglans regia. The sequence continues at coordinate 32,251,876 of NC_049904.1, forward strand.
AGAGAATTTTAACAAACATCGGCACTGAAATCATCGACGTATTCTCAACATTAAAGTGACTCAACGAAGTCAGATGAATGTTTTTTTATCAGTTATGAAGTCAGATGCTATTTACATATCTAAGAAGTGAATTATCCATTATGCGATCATTTATCTTTAGTTGTTTGAGATTGGAAAGCTTTGTTTGCTGTTTTGTCAACCGTTATCCGTTATTTATCAATTGTTTTATTATGTTGTCAAACAGATTAAAATTTTTCTTTCACTGCAGTTAGTATACTTGGTTGAAGCAGCATTGCTTCCTCTGAGAAATGATATATGTTTTCATTTTTGTACGTGTAGCATTTTTACTGTATAAACATTTCAAAAACAATTACTGAGTGGATATTGTTTGGTTAAGTGATTACTGAGCCCCCATTTTGCCACCACGTTAACGCAGCTTGCATATCATGCATGCTTATGTCAAATGAGCACTTGGAAATCAAAAGACGGGTTGCTAACTTGATTCATTGCTATTCTTATCAATTATGAATGGTGAACATCTGAATGGAAACTGACTTGAATGCATTTTAAATGATGTGGGCTTTTACAGGCTGTAAGGATTGAGCATTGTGAACGAGTTCATGTGATTACAGCAGCAAAACGAATCTGCATAGCAAACTGCAGAGAATGTGTGTTCTTTCTGGGGGTAAACCAGCAACCGCTTATTGTTGGTGATAACCATAAGCTTCAGGTGGGTGTCTCAAACTATTTACTTCAATCCCCCTATGCAGTTACCAGTCAGCACTGCTTGGCTTATAATGTAGTGTTGACATTATAATATGAAATTGGCAAAGGTTCCCCGAGTGTGGTTGTGCATTTAGTCATGATTCTTGGATTTGAATAATTGAATTTATAATTAACTCACTGTAATTTTGTGTTTCTGATAATAGACAATCTTGGCGTTGTCCTCTGTTCTCAAAGGATTGTGGTTATACGTTTGAATGTATGGAGCTCTCTGAGATCTTTAGTTGATCAGATTTACTGTCTGATGTTTTTATTTTATCTTTCTGGTTATGTGCTCAACAAGGGACCTTAGTATTCGCTGGATATTTTTTCTTCGTTAAATTGTCATTTTTATGACGACTTGGACAACTAGGTTGTCTGGAAAGCTTCAGTGTCAATTTTGTTTTAAATGAAATAGTCACTGTTCAAAAAATGAACTTGGCTTGGCACAAGTTCCCTTCATTCTTGACTCCTAGGGGTTGGCTTGAGTGGTAAAGGCCTTGGGCTTGGGGGTGTATGCTCCACCCCAGGTCTAAGGTTCAAATTCCCTTGGGTGCAAACAATCTTTAGGGGCCATTGGACTGGGAGATTTTTCCCTTGAATTACCCGAGGTTTACTTGCGAGAAACTCCTTGCCGAGGACCTGTGCACCCCCTGGATTAGCCAGGATGCTGTTCCCGGACACCCGGTGCCAATCAAAAAAAAAAAACAAGTTTCCTTCATTCTAAGAAGCTTTTTGTTAAGCAGTATTATAATGTGTTTTTGTATGTAAGTTATACTAATATTTAACAGTATCGTATATAATTTTCATTACCCTAATGTTTTAGGTGGCACCATACAATACATTTTACTCTCACTTGGAAGAGCACATGAATGAAGTTGGCGTCAAGGCTACAATTAATAGATGGGATGAGCCCCTGGCACTAGGAATGGTTGATCCACATGATTCATTATCTCATCCCGCAGGTGTCTCTGATGTGCAGGCTGAATCAGCTACACGCTTGGACCCTGACCAGTTCACGAACTTTTTGGTATGTTTTATACTTTGCTTGTGCTAACTTGGGTGGGAAGTTTTTCAGTGCTTCATTTGTTGGTTATTGAGCAATTAAATAGTCTATGAAACCCAGTACATAGATTTCTGGACAGTATCTCTGTTTTAGTTTATTTTTATGTTCTTTTCTTGTGGGGTGTGTGCGCACGAGCCCATATTGACTTGGGCTTTTTTTTTTTTTTTTCTTTTTCTTGGGGGCTGGGGTTTTTTTTAGAGTTTTTTTTCCTCTTCTTGAACTTATTTATGGTGTGTATGCCTCTTTTATTCGTTGACACACTAGATTCCAGACTGGTTTGGATGTGAATCCTCTGGGTCTACGAAAGACAACCCATTCCCACTACCAGATGTTTATTTGATGGCTCAGCAGAGAAATGTATGTCCACTGAACCATGCTGATTAATTGAGATGTGACATTTTTATTATATAACCGGGGTTTGTTATGTATTGAAGGGTTTTGTAATCCTAATTGATGTTTTTCCAGCAAAAAAACTTGGGGGAGATCAAACAATTATTGAGGGAAGCACCCCTTGAAGAAAATCGGAAACGAGAGTTATCATCTGCACTTCATGTATATTTCAGAGACTGGTTATATGGTAATGATTTTCTCTTTCAGCTGTCTGTTTTATTGATACATGGTCTAAAAGCTGCTTGAAAATTATATGCATTTGGATTCTGGACCAGCCCATAAACCCATATTCATATAAATAACTCATTTTTATATAAGATAAGATTTTATTAAGATTTTTTTTATTGGCAAACATAAATTTTATTGGTGAGAAAGAAACATTTAGCCATGGAAAAAAAAATCATTAATAACTGGAGAAAATGTAAGCCGCCGAGTACACAGAAAGTATTCAAGAGATCCACCAAACTAGCTAAAGAGAAAAGGTGCTTGCAAGAGATCCACCCCAGTACAGAATTCTATTAGGAGCAATGCTAGATACAGTCCCCATTTGGGGACTGCAATGCAAGCCTAGGCAATTTTATCTTTAATTTTTTTTAAAATTACAAAACTATCCCTCCTGAAATTATGCTTTTTCTCATTTAATAAGGGGTCTGTACATGCAGTCCCCAAGTGGGGACTGCATATAGAATTTCTCTTCTATTAGTCATCTTTTATTTCATTGGTAATGTAACTGTTAAATTTTTGTTGAGGTAGCTTTCACACTCTAGTGCTGGTTGTCTGATGTGCCTTTAGTTCTGAAAGGATTTTTTTGATAAGATAGTGCTAAAATATTCTCGAGGGTTTCTTTCTTCTTATCATCCACATTATTCATTAGGACTAGTAGGCTGTTGTCTGAATTTTATCAACTGTGATGTTATGTTGTTTATCCCTAAAAGAGTTCGGTCAATGTCTCTGGAGTTCCAAGACACCCCATCTTCTACCATTAGGCAAGGAGTCATAATTGGAAATAGTATTCCAGTCCCGGCTAATTGCTTATAAGACTCTCATTCACAAACCAAAGTTTAATAAAAAAGAGAAAAGTGGTTCTCATGAATAAAATTCCCAACTTCTCTTTTGCTTCAGGGGATCATTGAGAAAAAAACAAAAAAAAAATGGCTTGCCTTATCTAGAGAAGCGTGGAGTTGTGTAGTTACTCTGTATGTAAGGCAATTATTGAATTATGTTTAACACATTACTTGCAGCATCATGGGAAATTTTGGTCCGATGAAATTTCTGTCATACTAGAAATTTTGAATTCCTGTTTTATGGTGTTTCTATAGAAGGAATCCGACTCTCCGTTCCTTTTGCTTTCCTTGCTGGGTGTGTCTAGCTTTAATCAATGCAAATACGAAGATAGCTTGCATACTAGAATCTTCATGTTCTGGAGATATAAAATGTGCAACTTGAGGGTTTGCCAAGAGATGTTACATGCTAGTCATCTTTTGGCTTTGATATTGCTTGGAAACAGATGCAGCTGAGGTGGGTCAGTTGCACCAGGCTTGCTTGTTGGTTTCATGGTGGCCTAATCTTTTGATGGGGATAAATTTTCTGGTTCTACAGAATATGTTTTCTTCCACAGGCTCCACACATTCTAGAGTTGTTGTCATTGTCTGGAAGCCAACACAAAAAGTGGTGCCGGATGAAATCCTTTTATTTTTGCAGTGTTTCTTTCCGTATATTATATGTTTCAGATGGTGAGGGTTGGGATCGGTCTCTTTGCAAATAATAATAAAACAACAATATTATCACCACATACTATTTAATGAGGTTTAACTATGTTGCATTTTTACCCACAGCTTCAGGAAACATCCGTCAACTTTACTGCCTACAAGGTGACTGATAAATTGTTATGATGCAATGTCACAATTTAAGGATGTTACCGAAGTGAGCTCTCTAGTTTTAATTTTCAACGGTCACCAAGTTCCTGTTCCCACTCCTGGTGGTACTGCAGGCAGCTGAGAATCAACTTTATTGTTCTTCAGAATGGTAATAGCTATATATGCACTGAAACTGGTGCACAAAGTGGAGTTGGAAGATACATTTTCTAATCTCATTGTAATATTTAATTTTTGAAAAAAGAAAATCTGGCTGTAATATTCTGTTAACTAGGTTCACGGTGTTGTGAATTTTCTCTTGGTCTATCATGCTGAATTTCTTTAGCTTTCAAGTTTTGCTCCCTATTTATTTAGTTTTTGAGTTCACTCTTCCCGACCAAATTTGCCATGAATTTCAATTCGAATTTGCAGCTGGATATCAAACACTTGCTGTAATTCGTCCGAGAATAGGATGGAAAGGGGTGGGGTATGATGAGAGTTGGCATATCAACAAGTTACGGATTGGTTCAAAGTAATTCAGGACCCGTTGTAAATCTTAAATACACGATCTCCTTCGACAAAATCCTATATAAGGTAAACTTCAAAGGATTATACTTGTAAAATATCATATTTTCTGCCTTGAAATAGAAACTCGAGAAGGGCTCTGTTGCACTGAATGTATGAATCAACGTTCTTGCTGCGCCAAGGAGTCATTGAAAAAAAAAGAAAAATTTTATTCCTTAGCCTCATACACCACATACCATCTTTTTTTATGATTTCTTTAATTTTGTTCTCTTATCAAATGTGTGGTATATGAATTATGAGTAGAATAATTCAATTATTTTAAGAATAATAAAATCAAAAAAATCTTTAAAAAATTAAAGAAAATAAAAAAAAATTATGGTGTGTGGTGTATGGACTTATGAATAGCAATGCTCGAGAAGGGTTCTGATGAAGGGAATGTCGTGGCCAAGAACCTTAATGATCATAAAGGGATCAGCAGGACCATTATGCTACGGATTTATGAGTCTCTGAGTCGTGGCTACATGTATATATGCATAGATTCAAGCGATTTCATTACCCCATTTTAACAAACATGGTTGGTTAGTAGCAGCATATAATGAGTAGGGGCTTGCACTTTTTACATCGAAAGCATAGTAACCACGCATTAAAAATGGCTTTCTACTATCATTATACATATTAACAGACTTTCCTCCCACATTTTAAAACTATTTGAGTGGTACTGCAAAGTTTTAGCTTTTAATGAAGCCTAGCTCACTGGTGCAATTTGGAACAGCTTCTCTGCCTGCTCCGGGAAGAAGGTAATGAATAGATATGCACCTGCACATTTAGATATGAATTTTTTTCAAGAGATGAGGCATATCAGCATGGTAGCCTCATGGGGCTTTTGAAGAAGAACTTACAGACAAGTACAGTTCCTAGTACAGCTGAGATTTTTCCCTGAACTGTAATCAATCCGCCTTTGCCCGCATCCTGTAATTCAGTGGTTCCAACAGAATCAAATGTTCCTGCAAACACAAATCCTTTACTTTCTTTATCTACCCCTTACAGGATTAGCCAGATTCAGTAGAAGTGTTGGAATGAAATTTTAACCTGGTTTCACAGCTTGAAGGCCTGATGTTATGCATGCTATGTTTTGAAAACCAGCTTGTTCTAGCTCTTTTGCAGCAACAGCAGACCTTGACATTGAAAAGGAAACAGAACCCTGTCAAAAGGTTTCTAGATTAGGCAGAACATAACTCAATGTAAAGTAAAAAGAAATAAAATGGGCGTACTCTCAAAGTCCCAAATTAGATTGTATCTAATGTATGGAAACTAACCTCAATCCCTCTTGACAGACTAATAAGAGTTTACTTCCAGGCGAAAATTGGCTCTTAACAGATTGCACAAAATCAGGGTTGAGTTTAGTGAATGGCAGCCCAAAGAACAACCCCGAAAAATTGTTGTGTACTGTCCTCTTTAGGATTGTTCCTGCACCAAAATTACCAGCTAAAGAAAATTATGGAACCCAAAAGACTCTGCAAATCTACAGAGGCATAGAGAAAGAATAAACAGTAAACACTGTATTAACAAGAACAGACACACAGACACACGCATAGGAAGAAAGCTTACCAAAATCATTATCTTGGTTTTCAATAAAAAGAGGCACATGATAACATGATTTTATATGAGCTCTGTCATATTGAGATTTGTCCCGCACATCCAGAATTGTATACTCCTCAACTGATATTAGTTTCTTTGCTTCTTCAGCATTCACATAACTCACTTCTGCTTTAATGTTCAAATTTTTCCGGTGAAGTAGTTTCCCCGGCATGGTCCTTCCAATATGAGTTTCGGATACCAAGCAAGATGTCCGAAAGCTTCTGAAAAACACAACTTTGATCCCTTATTACCGTACTCATAGATCCAAATTGTTATTCCTTGAAAGATTCAAAACTTTCATTTTCTGTTCTTTTCTTTTCTGCTGTTGAATCTAACAACCAAGTGCTGAATTGGTTGGATAATGTGTAATTCATCGAAGTTCAATCATTCTTATCAATTGAAGATTTCAAGACAAGTAGTAACTTAACATCCTGGAAGAGCACATTTACCTTGAAGGAACACGTGTGTAAAGTGATTGAAACCTAGAATTTCCATTCTCGCTAAGCTCTATTCTCATGCCACGATCAATATAATTATATCTAACTCGACTTTGAACATAGGGTTGACATATCTGTATCTAAAAAACCCACAAATTTCTCTGTAGCGATCGGTTGGCATCAGAGAATTCCGAGCTAAAGAAACCAAAATAATTTTTAGATTCTCAATCTCCGCATTGTCGAGAAGTTCATAAGAACGAAGAATTCACGTTAAGTTAGTAAGCCAATAAGCATTCAAACTCTGTTGTTTTTTCATTCCATAAGAGAAGGGAGAAACTCACGTTAATTAACTTGAAATCTAACATCTTATTGCTATCTTCTGGAAATAGAAACTGAAACCAAATAATGGATAATAAAATAGCTAAGCAAAGCCAGAACTTATGAATGTGGGTAGTCGTGCATTTGAGTCAAGTAGGTAAGAAAGTGACCAGATTTTACCTTGTGGAAGACAAGGCCGAAGAAAACCCGATGCCTGCCATTCTGAGCTCTCTCTCTCTCTCTCTCTCTCTCTCTAACTTAACGGACTACAGAGTATAGATAACGGGTGACCCAAGAAATTTAGGAGGACAATGGGTTCATGCCACGTGGCAGAAGAACTGGACCGGATATGTTGCATCCATCTTGGACGCCAATGGAAACAGTGGGAAAAACGGTAGTGGTGACGACCAAAACGGAAGTGAAAATCCGTTTTTGACAGTTTCTGAGATTTGCATTTGCTTTTTTTTTTTTAACTTATCATATGACATCTACAATCTCCACATAAGATACTTATTAAAATAAATCACAGAGTAAAGATATCCACACAACACATTTCATAACATATTTTACAATACATGTTATAAAATAAAAGTATTTTTATAAAATGATGCTAGTTTTATAAGATATTTTACAAAAATACCCATCTTTTTAAAACATTATTATGTAAAATATTGTGAAAAGTTATGTATGTGTATCATTTTCATACATTAATAGGTTTGTCATCTAATATTTGGGCCACGTAATTTCTTCACTTGTCAAAACCAATAATAATAATAATAATAATCTAAAATGTAAACAGGCAAAATCTCCTCTGAGGGGTAGCTTCCATTGCGATTCACCTCTTGCTGGCTTGGGTGGCAGTGGCCCATATTGATCCACCATGAGTAGGGCTGAGTACCAACAATGTCAGAGTCAGAGTGTCCTACCTCCGACTCCGACTCCAATTTGTATAGCGTTCGACTCCGACTTGTTAGAGTGAAATCGAATTTGGACTTTTGTGGCTTCTTTTTAATCCATTTGAACTTTCAATTTGATAATTTTAGGCTCTCATTAATTGAATCTAGCCTTTCAAATTTCAGTTTTTTTAAAAAAATAGTTTTTCAATTTCAATTTTATTACAACATAACAAAATTTGAAAAAATAAATTCGACTCCAATTCGTATAGCCTCCTATCCAACTCCAACTTGTCAGAGCGGAGTTGGATTTGGACTTTTGTGGCTTTTTTCTAGTCCATTTGAATTTTTAATTTGACAATTTTAGACGCTCACTAATCGGATCTAGCCTTTTCAATTTTATTAAAATATAACAAAAATTAAAAAAATAAATCATTGTACAAATTGATGTTATTATACATTAGTATTATATATCATTATAAATTTATATATTTGTATTTATACATAATACATTAATATTAAATGTTATTATATATTAGTTATTATATAATTAGTATTACATATTATTATACATTAGTGTTTATACAATGATACATTAGTGATCATACATTAATTGTTATTATACATTAGTGTTACATGATGGTAATAGTCAATTTATATTACATTTTAAGTATATTATTTTATAATAATTTGTTCATACTAGTATATTATTAAATTTAAGTAACTATATAAGTTATAGTTATACAAAATACATATATAATTAATATATAAAATATGCATATATTCTATTATTACCTCTGACTCTGATTTTGACTTTTTTGGTTAAAAAACTCCATCTCCTACTTTGACTTACTGAAATCAGAGTAAAACTGGAGCGCAGTCATAAGCGAAGTCAAATTTTCAAAATTTTGCTCAGTCCTAACCATGAGGTGCTCATTCCGTCAAAAGGGTAGCTGCCCCTGTGGTGGTTTGTTTTTCTAACAGAACTGCTCTCAAATCAGAATTAACATCTACCTTAACTTCGACAACATCACAAAGCCTATTTATTACATTATTGGTTCAAAATAAAACCTTGGAAAAAAAAAAACAGGGAAAGATATCCGAGGAGAGTATGATCAACATCTCTGAAAACAGACATACAACCAGTTCAGTAAACAGTGATGATTTTCTCCAGTAAGATGCCAATTTCTTCTTTGACAACGGCAGCAATGAAAATTTATCAATCGACAGTGGATCTTTTCTTGGTGGTGTAAGGGTAGTATTCCTTGCCATTGTCAATTCTTGTAGTCTGACCGCCAGCATCAATTAAAGCAGAAGTGACTGCCAATGCTGCTCCAGCAGAAATTGCTGTTTTAATGCTCCTTCCTGTAAAATTACACTACGTTAACCATTATTCTTGACAATAATGGCCGTTGAAGATAACAAGCTGAAATAAAACACTAACTAAAAATTCAATATCCCGATGCAATCGCCTATAAAGGGGAGGTCACCTCCACACCTTACAAGTAGAATGAATAGCCCATCAACCAACTTAATTGATGAAAAATTTTACTCATCATCCTTACACCACACATCTATTTTGATTTTTTATCTTTTGATTTTTTTTCCTTAGCAAGTATGTGGTGCAGGGATGATGAGTAGAATAACTCAATTAGTTTAGTAGGAATAAAATTTAAAAAATAAATAAAAAATAAAACGTGTGGTGTAGGAGGATGTGTAGCAAAACCCATAATTGATATATGATTGACATATATGCATAATGAAGGGAATAAGCATGTTTGAGTTAATGTGACTCAAGTCTGAATTTGATCCCTGTATAGGGCATGTAAACTCAAATCTGCACCAACTATGAGCAGCATAACTTTGCATTGGAGGCAAGAGAAAATTTCTATGCCAGGCACATTGGACAGGCCAATATAACATGATTTGAAATGTTATTTTTCATCATGAAATTTATCATTTGCAATTACACTAGCTGATGTGAATCATATAATGCATTATAATTGACTTTTCACAAGTGGTTGTCGTGTGAAACCACTTAAAATGAACAACATCATGTGTGATAACAAATCCACGATGAAGACTAGCATTGCTTATACAAAATTTTTACATCATCATCATAATATGAAAGAAATTTGAATTGATGTTTGCAACTTGCAACTAGTTTGACAGTCACAATCTTTGCGAAACAAGACATACCACTTAAATGACTCGCGATAACCTCATATCTTAAATTTTGAATTGGAAATGAAAAAGAGAACCCAAGGAAAAATAAATGCAAGTCACATTATCATCATCTAATACAGTAACTGATAAATGAAGATCAAATCAAATGTGGTCACATGTCCTAACTCCAGCTGTCACCAAACCATACCAATTATCACATATTAAAACTCTCCAGCTAATAATGAAACTCAATGCAGGAAAAAAAAACAAATCAATATAAGCACTCACCTTTGAAACCTAGAACAGTTGCGCCAGCCACAAAACCGCCAACAGCTCCATTGACAAAGTCTCTCTTCATCCTGTAATTCTGCACAAGCTGCTCAACACCAATGTAAACTCCCCCAATTGCAGCAAATGTCACCCCATAGTTACCCATCATCTTCAGGGTTCTTATTAGCCCCGGAAGAGCAACGTTTCTCTCAACACGAGGCACATCATACCATGTGGCAGCAATGGTCCCAAAAATAGTCCCGGCAGCAAAACCTGTTGTTGTACCTTTCATTGTCTTCATCAGTGGACTATCCTCTTCCTCCAAATACCTACGTTCTGCAGGGTCAATATCCATGGCTTTCTTCTAACTGCCAACTGGGTAGAAACCAAAGTTTCAAACAAATGAACAATCAGTACTCATACAACATTTATCACCTGGAAAGACAACAGTTGCACTCTAGACCCTAGACCACCAACACGTTTCTCTCCATTTAATCAAAAGTTCCTCTGGCTCCATTTATTAAAAAAAAAAAAAAAAAGTTCCTCTAGCTCCACCTGTTTCAACAGAAAAATATTTTCGCATAAAAAAATAATTTTGTTCTAGTCCCCATTTTCCTTGAGTGCATTTGATCATACGCTTCGTTAATGGCTTCACGTATAAGTAACTCAAGGCATTTGAATTTCACTTTTCTCTGTGTCAACACAACTTTTATGTGGAAAAAAACACGATGTTAGGAAAAATCAATTTCCCAGCAACTCTCACTAAAACAACTGGAACAGAAATGAAACGTGGATAGAAGTTATCTCCTTTCTCAATATTCAACTCTTACTAATCGAGAAGAAGATGGGGGAATAAAGGTGGGAAAACCTTTGAATAACGTTTTGCAAGAACTTTTATGTGAGAAAAAAAAAAACAAAAAAAAACAAAAAGGAAAACGGATACATTTTTCTTATACGAAAAGCAGCGAACAAAAAAGTAAATTGAGGACCCAAACAAACTGCAGTAACGCAAACGACGTAACTGCAACAAAACTAAGCATTCGATCGCGTTATTTGGAACAAAAAAGAAGAAATACGAATTTAGATCGAATCTCCGCTCACTTGAAACACACAAACGAGGATCGGTAATTATTATTCAAATTTAGGATTGGTTAATTCAAACCCTAGATATATACACATGAAATTACATTGGATTTGAAGCGAAGAACCTCTGGATTGTTAGCCGGGATACGATCCAAGAAGTGTAAAGGAAATAGAAGGCTTACCTTTCCGAGTGTCGGACGCAATGCACAATGGGCGAGAGAAAGATATTGTCAGTCGGGCGCACTCGCTTCACATAAAATGCTCCTCCAAGTGCTCAGCTGCAGCCTCGCACCGCATCAGCGAAACCTCATGAATTGTCCATATTACCCTCACAAAAAGAAATGCGATTTTGTTTTTACCTTTACTTTCCTTTTTCACGAAAAGAAGGAAATGCCATTTTATCCTCCCCTCTCTCTCTCTTATAAACCTTTGAAATTATATTAAAGAGAAATGCTTTGCATCAGCATACTATATACAGCACTCTCGACATGCCTCACATAATTATTTATTTATTTTTTTTTCAACCGATCACATTAAGTGTGTTGGGGCTTCTCCAAACAATAGAGTGTGTAGAAGAATTTTTCTATATTAAATATCCGAATAGTTATTACCTAGTTTCGGAATACGGACAAAGAGTGTTCGGGGGAGGTTTAGGGTTTAATCGACCTGAAGTGTATTGCAATTCTCGAAAGTGAGAGTCTCTGTGTAGCTGATATTGCAAGAGAGAGATTCTGAAGATGGGAAAGGTAAAGAGGGTGATAAAAAAGGGGTTGGGGGAAATGGGGTTCAACGCCGGAGGCGGAGCCATAAACTGGTTCCCAGGCCACATGGCGGCAGCCACGCGCGCCATCAGGGAGCGGCTCAAGCTGGCTGACCTGGTCCTCGAGGTCCGCGACGCTCGTATTCCCTTGTCTTCCGCCAACCAGGACCTCCAGCCCCATCTCTCCTCCAAACGCCGCATCCTTGCCCTCAACAAGAGAGACTTGGCCAACCCCAATATCATGCATGTATCTATCTTACTTTTACGTGTTCGTATGCCTATTCTCTTGATTTTTCTGCTATTACAATCTTCTTTGCAAATACAATGGCTGATTGTTTTAAGCGTTCGTAGAAATGGATTCATTACTTCGATTCGTGCAAGCAAGACTGCATTGCCATAAATGCGCATAGCAAGAGTTCTGTTAAGAAGGTTAGTTCGTACGCTGCAATCTGCATAATCGCCCGCTGTCTGTACTTTCTGCAATTTTTTTTCTATGCGAAATATGAGGTGACTGATACTCTGTTTCGTTGCCAAAAGAACTTGGGAAAATAAGTTTTTTCAGTTATTTCTGCACTGGTTTAACTTAAATTACTAGCTTTTCCAAATCTCTATGACATTTGCATTGTATTTCTAGGACGCCAAAATTTATGCTCGGGCAAATTTTGACATCCTTGTACCGTATGCGGTATTGAATATACTACTTCTGTTCATGCTCATGATGTACTTTTATGATACATGAACCAAAGCTTCTTGATCTTGTGGAGCTCAAACTGAAGGAAGTTATTGCAAGGGAGCCCACTCTCCTTGTTATGGTGGTCGGCGTTCCTAATGTTGGGAAGTCTGCTTTAATTAATTCAATCCATCAGATTGCATCATCTCTCTTTCCTAGTAAGACACTACTATGTTTTGCTTCATATCGTGACATGTCATTTTCTCATCATAGGTGTAAATTTGGAAGTCTATTAAATTATTATTGTTTGTGGTCTTAAAGCCCTGTAAATTGAAAAATAACAACTTCTATTTTTCATTCATAGTGCAGGGGAAGATGAAGCGAGCTACAGTGGGCCCATTGCCTGGTGTTACTCAGGATATTGCTGGATATAAGGTCCAGAGATTTTAACATAGTACACTTGGACTATGCTCTTTCTATATATACTTTAGAGTGTCATGGGAATTTCTATGCATAAAGCGAGGCTGAGATTCTGTCTTCACCTATCTTTCATAATGTTTAGTGTTCCATACTTACTGAACCAACATAAGCATGAAGCTGTTGGACTAATTAAACTTAATGATTAGGACTGGATCCCACTCAATTGACTTTGTTGCTCGAAAGATGTTGTTGGTTCATGGGTGTATTGTTTTAATGGCAATTATCACTTGACATTTAGTGACTTATCTTTCTTTCTTGAGCAGACCAACTGCAAAGAATTTATTTTTGTGACTTCTTTATCAATTTATTTATCTATTTTTTACTTCCACATTTTATTCCGGAGTTAGCTATTGTTTGAAGGCATAAGAATAGAGGAAAAACTTCAGGATCACATTTCTATTATAATTTTCAAAAGTTGGCAATAGCTAAATCAGTTCCATAAAGCCTTTATTTGAAGTCGCATTTTGGAATTGAAAGTCAAATTATCAAGAATTTGGATTTTTAAAAAAAAAAAACTTAATTTTTTACCTTCTCCATCTTTTCCTCTACTCTTGTTGATCTATTCTGAGTACTTTTGCTTTAACATCTGCAGATTGCACATCAGCCAAGCATATATGTCCTAGACAGTCCAGGTGTATTGGTTCCAAGCATACCTGACATAGAGACAGGACTAAAGCTAGCTCTTGCAGGTACCATCCTGCATTCTTTTAGCTATTTTGTGATATAATTATATATGAATCTCAAAAACACAGACCTTTTTTCCAATGGTCGATTGTAATTGATTTTAATGGCATGACCATTCATGAATTCCTTGTATCACCAGAACATCACTCCTAGACGTTGCTCTTGTATATGACCCGTGTACTTGGACTTTGCCTATTCTTATGATCAATAGAATTTTATTTACCGATAAAAAAAGCACGGACCTTTTTGTACTTAATTGTCACACACAATGCTCATTCAACTTATCCTTATCCATTTGATTGGAGGTGGTCTAAGTCACATGAAATGACTATCGCAACACTGTTCTCTTCTTATCCTTTTGAGTAAATTTACGAAGTTCTTTCATGTGTATAAAGGGTCTGTGAAAGACTCGGTCGTTGGGGAGGAGCGTATTGCTCAATACTTGTTGGCAGTTCTAAATACCAGAGGAACTCCCCTTCATTGGATCCACCTGAACAACAGGAGACTGGAAGGGATTAAATTTGATTCCGAGGGGAAACATGAGTATAGCCTTAAAGATCTTCGGCCCAAAAGGAGGAAGCCACCAAATAACTCTGATGTGCTTTATATTGAGGTAACTTGGGATCCTCTTGCGTATTCATATTTTATGTATGATAGTCGAGTGTTTTTAATTATTTTATGGTCAACATGTGACTGTTCTCCTAAATGAAAATGCTTTATATTGAGGTAATATGGGATCCTCTTGGGACTCTGTCTTTTTAGAGAAGTGCTACAGCCATAAAAAGATCCCACAAAAATAAATTCACAAACTGACATGGCTTGATGTAGTACTTTAGATCTACTTTACAATAAAAGTAGCTTTATAATCTAACATACCACATCAAGACCCGCTAGTTTGTATGTTTGCTTTTGTGGGATCTCCTTGTGGCTAAAACATTTCTCTTCTTTTTATTGGTACCTTTCAGGATCTTTTTTTTCCTTTTTTGGTTGTTGTCATTTCTCAATTTCCTAGTTATAATTTTGTGCCCTTTCAGGATATTGTAACAGAAGTCCAATGTGCCTTGTATTTAACTCTATCAGAATTCACTGGTAATGTGGAAGATGAGGGTGACTTGGAGGGTCTTATAGAGCAGCAGTTCGAAGCACTACAGAAGGCATTTAAGATACCTCATAAGGCCTCAGAAGCTCGTCTGATGATATCAAAAAAGTTTCTTACTTTATTTAGGGCAGGTAAACTCGGTCCTTTCATTCTTGATGATGTCCCTGATGCCAACTGTGTATCATGAGTTGTCTTCAATTTCCCAAGCGTTCTCTACCTTTTATACATAATGATTAGTTCTCATACTCCTTTCTGTTTCTTTTCTTTTCTTCACTCACAGTACATTTACCGTAGTATCACTTGTATCAATGATGTCTCAAATACTTCAATTGTATTGCAATGATAAGTCAGACAGATTGTTTGGGTTAGTGAGCGATTTACTTTTGTATTTACAAAGCTAAGTTGGAGATAATGCCTGCCTTGTGTTGGTGAGTTACTTATCAAAGAGAGTTCCCCTATACTTTGTTGTGGACTGCTGATATGATTAAGAAAAATTCCATTTGCAAGTCGGCGTGGACACACCTTCCACACTTTGACATGGCATGTTTGGTTTGCAAGAAAAATTTAAAAATATTTGAATGTTGCAAATCAAATCTTACCACATAAAAGGGTCTTGGATGGTGTGTCCTTCACAGTGGCTTGCATGTAAATCTATAGCTATTCCTATTGCCTATTGGGGCACGATACTGCTGTCCTTGTGCATAAATTGGCCTCCAAAAAGAGCTATGGCTGTTCTTATTTGCTGTTCCAGGTATTTTTTAGAAGATATCTTAATCCTCTGCGTCTCTATAAAAACCACTTCAAAGAAAGAAAATTTGTTATAAGCCATATTCCTCGTGTTATACAATTCTCACTTATCCCTTGTCTATCAGTACTTGATTTTTTAACCTTAATATTCTAATATTAATGGGCGTAACTACTAAAAAATTGTGTTTGTTGAAGAAACTAAAAGCAGGTTTGGTATAGAGAAAAAGAATAAGGCCTACTCGAACACATTTCGTTGGCACACTCAGCTTTGCAGGATAACCTAAGAAGGAATCCTCATGCTGCATTACATGATATGAGGGCTGTACATGTGAAATTTACTATGGGAGTTTTTTTTAGTAGGAGCAATCATCAAAAACTACAAAAACCTGCCGAACAACCAAGTTGATTGTGTGGCATTTATGGTAATGGCAATACAGTAAAATTCAGAGATTCTGAACTGGTAATTAGTGGTCAAGGGGATGAGTGGCTCAACTCAGGTGAGCCTATGAAGCGAGTGTTGGTTGAGCGGAAGGACTTTTCCTCCTCTTCATTACCATATGCTGCGCCACCCTTTGCCATGCTGAACTTCTCTAACAGAGATGTTAGTGATTCCACAATCTCAGACATCGGTGGTCGGAACTGCTTCACCGGCTGTTCGAGTCCCATTCACGCACAGACAGACATACAAAAATGATATCACATTCACAGCAATGCCAATCGATATAAGTAGACGTAGGTAGACATTGATTTTAATGTCAGCTTACCAGCAGGCAGCTTCAATTAATATGATTTTTATGGAGTTTTAAAATCCGGCTTAACATAAATACAAAATAAACTCAATATTTTAGTGATGATTCCTGATCTCAGAGTTTCAAAGAGACCCAGTTTGAAATTAAGAAAAAGAAGGAAGAAAATAAACAAAATATACTCTAAATTTCATTCTAGAAAGATGTCGACCAAGACCGTTCAATTCAGTTTGCTTCCGAGTGCACCTTAAAGGTTTAAATACCTAATGCAAAACATAGGAAACAGTACCTGTATGCAGAGGGAGATTATATCGGCAAAACGGGAGAGAGTCTTGGATGATGCGGATCGTTTGATGGCCGGATCAACCATCTCTTCCAAACTCTCGCTGTCATGAAGCCGTGATGAAGCCCATTTCACTAGAGATTGTTCTTCCCTTGGTCTTGAACTATGTTAAAAAAGCAGAGCATGTTATAATTAAGAAACACAACCAGAATGTTAGGAAACAAAGAAACTGATCCTGAACCCTACTTCTCAAATGGTTTCCTTCCCGTTAGTAACTCCAAAAGCAACACTCCAAAGGCATAGATGTCAGTCTTAGTATTATCAATTCCTGGTTCTCCATGTTCGTGTGCAATGTAGCCAGTGTCAAAAAGAGCAATTTCAGAAGCCTGTTTGCATCAATAAACGACGGTAATGGATGAGTCACCATTCATTATCCATCTCTATAAATAGAAGAGTTCCTTTATGACAGGTTTATATGTTTTAGGCTGTGATTGCAATGAAGTATAAGCAGATTACTCTCACAGGACAAGAAAATGTTCTTAAATTTGTCATCCTAGAATATGTTCCCGATTTACTTCTGGGACTTTCGGCTTAAGCATTCTAGCTTGTAAGAACCCATATCCTGTTTAGGAAAATATCAATAATATTAGCAAAATTTCAAAATGAAACGATTCTCATTAGTGCTTACCTTAATTTTAACTCTATTGCTTGTGAGTGGCCTCAAAATGGCTAGCCCACAGTCACAGACACGAGGCATCAGTTCTTCATCAAGTAAGATGTTGGCAGCCTTCAAATTGCTATGAGCAACGGGAGGCGATAATGTGGAGTGCAAATAGCTGAAAACAACATTTGGAAAATAAAAACAATCAACACCCTGGGAAATATATTCTTACATAAGATTATTGAGATCCTGCAAAAGGCCACGGTACAAAAACTGAAAACAGTATGCTTTATCAATTATCCTAACAGGTGTTTGGCATTTTTTTTTTTTTTTTTCACAATTAAAAAACAGGTGTTTGGTATGCAATGATGCAAAGATCCATTCTGCGACCGGAACTAGAAACTACATGCGTCGGGAGAACAATAAAGGAAACTTACTCCAAAGCCCGAGCAACACCAAGGGCAATCCGGAGACGGAGGCCCCATGACAGAGGCTTGTACGCGTCACTGTGCAGAGCATCATCAAGAGACAAGTTTCTGACGTACTCGTACACAAGAAGATGCTGTCCATGTTCTGTACTATAGCCAAGAAGTGTAACAATGTTTGGATGCCTCAAGCGGGAAGCAGTCCAAATAACATCCATGAACTGTTCTTCTTCTCTGAAAGAAAGCGACACCATGTTGATGTTCTTCACAGCCAAAATCTGGGGGGGAAAAAAAGAGGACAAAATATCTCGTGACTTGCATTAAGTTCGAACGTTATTGTAAGAGGCAAAAACATATTGATAGTATATGCAGGCTGTACTTGGCCATCAGGAAACTCGGCTCTGTAAACTGAACCAAGAGATCCTTCTCCAAGAAGATTCTCTTCACTGAAGCTGTTTGTAGCTGATTGAAGCTCTGCTACAGTGTAAAGTTTTGTTCTTGCTGGGAGTCTGCCTTTCATAGAGGCAGTTCTTCTCGATTTTCTCTCAGTTCTGGTATGATAAACAGGAGGTATCTGCCTCGGACCATGAGCTGGTGGAGAGCTCAAATCCAAGATTTGTGGGCTCTCTCCTCGTGCAGTAGAAGACCCGTCAACTGTTAAAAAAAAAAAAAAAAAAGCACCAAGTAATCCTAAGAAGCTCTCCGATAAAAGAAATTGAGAAATTTTATTTATCATTTTTTTAACTGTCAAGTGTCAACCTTTCATCATTTCTTAACATGTTATTAATGTGCAGTTTGGATGGTGATTTGAGATAAAAATTAAAAATTAAATTAATTTTTTTAATATTATTTTATATAAAAATTTAAAAAAATTATAATAATAAGATAAAATGAATCACTTCTTAGATTTAAACGGAGCTTATGATTGAAAAACTATTTGATATCTTTCACTCGTTTAATATTACATCAAGATATAATAAAATGATACCAATTAAAAAGATAAATAGAATTTCCTCATTTTCCAAGGAATTAAGGGGGAAGAATATACTTCTACAATAAAATTAAAATTCAATATTACGAAAAGGATCATATACATATCATTTTACTTAATGGTTAAAGAAGTGATTATAAGTAAAATTGTATAATTTTTAATTTTTTTTAATGATTAAAGATGTTAAAAAAATACTTTAAAAGAAAATTTAAAAAAAATAAAAGTGTCAAATACACTATAGAGTAGTAAATGAATAGTAGGAGGTAGTAAATCTAACATGATCCGTTTATTAATACACAAGTCTTCGCAACTTTGATCTGTATAAATTATTGTAAATAATAAGATGCTTAGCTTACCTCTAGCTGTAGTCACTGGAAGAGATTGCAATGAGCTATTTCCGCTTTCCAACCTCTTAAGCTTCTGTGCACAGGATCGGTTGCGGATCACAATGACAAGTGCCACGCACGTTGCCATCAGAGTTCCTCCACCAAGCATAAAAGCAATTCCTCCACGGCTTATCGGTTTCTTTTTGTGTCCACTTTCTTTGGGAGAGCGATAGTTCTCAATGGCACTTGAGTGAGTTGTGGGAGGGGCACTAATGTTTTGCATTATGGGCACAGTTTCCAAAGGGAAATCCCACGGCAGGGTGTTATCCCCTACATGGAACCTGTTGCCCCAAATCCTAACAAGAGTTAAAAGAAGAGATTTAATGAATGAATAAATTTGTTCTACTTAATGAAGGCAAATGGAAGGTGAAGACAATTGAACTTTTGATCATCTACCATAAATTTGGTATTGAGCGAAAATGCTTTGGGATAATGCCACTAAAAGAATTGTCTTGGATGTTCCTGACAACAGAGATGAGTGAGCCGGCAATTAAAGAGATCAAACAGTACCAGATACAAAATGCAGCAAAAATCAGATATTGAGAAACCTACAGATCAGTTAGTGGAAGCTCAGCCAGGTAGGTCACTGATCCAGTGAAGTAGTTGTTCTGCAAGAACCTGTACACAGACGACATATGAAAGAATGAAACCAACATGTCAAAATAATTGCAGGCAATGAAGCCTTAACCAAGTTGGGATGTAAAAAGTACAAACTCACAGTCTAGTAAGATTTGTCAAAGATCCAAACGAACTCGGTAGATCTCCAGTGAAATTATTGTGTGATAGGTCCCTATAAAAAAAAGAGAGAGCATCATTTTCAAGTGCTTAAAAAGCACCTTACTTTCTCTGACTTCAAACGCCAAGAAAAAAGGGTTGAAGAATACATACAACACTCTGAGATTCTGTAAGCCATTAAACACATTTCCAATTGGTCCAGATAAGAAATTGCGGCTTAGATTTCTACAAGGTAAAGAATTAAAGGGTTGTGACCGGATAATCATAAAACATAGATAACTCAGATAAGCCAGTAAATAGGCTCAGGGGATAAGCAACTTACAGATACCGGAGATTTTTCAAGGTTGGTAAAGAGTTGGGAATATTTTGGCGCAAATAGTTGTGCGCCATATTTCTGCATTCATGAAAAGGTAAAAGAAAAACCAAAAACATAAATGAATAGCATAATTATAAAATAGATTATAAGCATACAATAATCCCAATGTACAAAAGTAGCATCTTACATATGAGTGGCATCGGGGGGTAACTCGTATGGAATTTCACCCTCAATTTTATTGGAGCTAACATCCCTAAAGAACAAAACAGGATAAAGGATTTAACTAAACAGTACAACTTGGAGAACTGTTTTTAGAGCTGAAAACAACAAAGCATAATCATTTACAGGTGCTTCAAGTTATATAGATTGTGGAGCTGGCCTCCAATATGCCCAGTGAGGTTTAGTCCTTGAATTTTACTGCAGGGGTTAAGATACAAGTTAGGTTTTAAGCAAAGTATATTACTTACAAATATAGGTTATTAGATGGTAAACAGAGCTATGTGCATTACAGGTATATAATAGATGACTCAAAACATGACACTCCAGTCCATGATTCCACGCAAGGATCCCCACCATCCAGTTTCCATCCCGTCAGCTCGGGTGGTTGGTTCAGGGACCTGTACAGATCTTGAAGAGCAGTGACTGCACAGGTTAAAGAAACAAAGTTACTGAGATGACCAAGCACACAAATGGTTATCATGAACTCTGTTTATTCGTTCCTATTAAGTCAGTTATACTTTGAACTCAAAAGTTGATGCACAAATTCAGACTTGCAGAAATACCGATCCCCAAAAAAAGAGGCAATTAAATCCTCATGAGTCATGACTGGCGTCCATCACATATCATTTGGATCCCACTGTAGAAGTTGAAGGCACATCTCTAGATGATTGATCTCCGAGCTCAATAGCGCCGGATTAATGCCTGGAAGTAACTTCCGACGGTCCAATATGGAGAAAGTAACTAAAGCGCCAAAATTTAGGCCACAAAAAATTATGAGCACCGAAAAGGAACCTTTTATAGCGTTTTCTTTTCATCGGTTGCTGGTAAAGAATGCGAAAAACCGAATCTTGGGATTTTGCTTCAAACAGAGAATAAAAACCGTAATTCTGGGCTTTCCTTTATATTTATTCCATGGTTCCGTCAGTGAAAATTATATAAAACGTAACAATCTTTTTTGTTTAATTATCCTTTATTTTCTCACCAATCAAATAGAGGTTTCAGAACATTATTATATAAAAGGACTCCATGGTACGCAATAAAATCAAGAAGAAAGAGAAAGAGTAGGATATAGTAGAGTTACCGTCGACTGGATTGGTAAATGCCCAAGCCTGTGAAGCCAGCATTGCAAAGAACACTTTTAGGACTAGATACAAACAAACACATTGCTTGGCCATTTTTCGCGATAATCAGAAAATCAGTCGGGCAATCTCTGTGATTTCCTGGAAATATATAGACCGTTATCAGAGAAAAGTACATTCAACGGATAAATACTCATGTCACAGAAGAAAAGTGCGAAACAAAATCCGACTGTTTTGGTTCCCGATAAAATGGGAACAACGAAAAGGAGAAAAAATTTTGAATTTTCTGTTGAAGAAACTCGTATAGTCGGCTTAAGTTTTTTCTTTTTCTTGAAGTTCAATCAAAAGAAAAAGGAGATACAAACCAGAATATCTCTTATTCTGCTCTGCTTTCTCAGAGTCCGAAAAGGAGCAGAGTACTGCTCGAGAACCAGTCAGTACACACTGATTAAACACGATCAAGAACGAGTTTTCAAGCCAAGATTTAAAGATAAAACGTCATAGAAAGATTCAAGACCCGAGGTTATCATCAATCTTTAGGAACAATGGGAAAGTAGAAAATCACCAAGAAAATCTGGAAGGATAATAATAGCGTCGACTTCGATGTATTTGGAAAGAAAACTGATAAGAAATTAAAAAAGTGTTCACAAGAAAGAATTAGGGCTCGGATGTACTTCTGAGGAAGCTATTCTCTGAGTTTCAGAGAGAGAGGGAGAGTGTATGTGTACCGAAGAGAGGGGTTTGGAATGTTTGATAATGGAGGTTTACACAGGAGAAAGAAAGAGTGATACTACTGGAACGATGGCGGTGATATTTATTTAATTGAGCTGGCGTCCACGTCGGAAAGTTCAGTTAGTCGTTAATGTGTATGGCGGTAATCCCATGCTTCAGAGCCCATTTCGGAGATCATGTGACGTCATTACGTGTTTGACGACCATAGGTATTTTCTTTTCCTTTTTTAAATGTAACCTGGGCCCCAGTTTATTGGGCCGCCATGACTTCTATCGCCTAGACTTCTAATGTAGTAAGTATTCGATAATAAAAACCAAATAAATAAATAATAATAATAATAATAATAGTAAGAGAAATTTTATTTGTAATTTCTAAATAGAGATCGTATATACAGATCATTTATTAAATAAAAAAAATATCATTTTAGGAATGATATTTTTATAATTTTAAAAATAAAATTACTTAAATTTGCATTGCAGTCTCAAATAAAAATTGTACCTTACATTGCTCTAATAGTAATAATAATAATAATATGCAATGTCGATCCTCTCTTCAATAGAAATAGTAATGTCTTGCGCAAGGCATGCATAGCATAACACTCAACCCTCCAAGGTCTTGATTCGAACCCCTACCCAACTCAAAAAAAAAATTAGTAATGTCTTTTGATATCTCTAACTCCGCCCCAAAGTCGAAATCAAAACACAATAATAGTTCAATTTTTACGGCTCGTCCTACGATCAAGATCGTCGGGAGACGGCTCGTTCTATGTTCGTGCCCTGAGGTTAATATAGAAGACGAAGAGTAATATCACTCTCTAACAAATAAATAATAGCATTAGCAAAGAAAGCATTACTGAGGCTGTTAAGTGGGCATCAGATCCCTTCACAGTGCAATGAGCTTGAGACTGATTCCACCATCAAAACCATTCACTCAACATCAACAGATGTTTCCAAACAAATATTAGCAAAATACGAAATAAGTAGCGGAAGGTGAACACTTAGCAATATCAGTTTTAACAGTTTTAAACACAAAACAAGAGTAACTTAGGGTTTATCCCAACAAAAGAGCTAGTGACCACCTGCCAAACATTCAAGTTATTCAGTCGATAAGGTGTTCGTGAGAAGCAGGACAGTCAAAGTGACCAGTGCAATTGCTGAGGGGAGGAGCTATAAGCCCCGGAGTGCCCAAGTTCCACCACGTATTGCCTCCTACTCTGCTGAGAGGACTCAAGCTCACCAGAAAACTGACTGTTGAAAGGCTGAGAAATTTGACTTAAACCCAGATCAGGGGGCATCTCGTCTGAACTGCTACCAACCTCATTGCCCTTCACGCCCCACGAGCAGCTTGGAAACTGATTGACAACTGCACCATGAGGAGCTGTTGGCTGAGCCACAGGTGCCCTTTCAGCGTTCATCAAATCCTTCATTATAGGACCTGATTCTTGGCTTCTGGAGCCCCACGTTTGATTTGACAGAAGAGAGAGAGCACAGCTTGAGTCAGTGACTCCTGTGAAGCATTCTCCTGGAGGAATTCCAGGACCGGGATAACCCATGCCAGTTACTGAACCTTGCAGGTAAAGGTCAGATGTAGGGTTTTCAGTGTTGCTTTGCCATGGATGTGGAAGAAACTTTCCCGTTGAAGTGGTAGTTTGATTTCCAGATACCTGCTCCGATCTTGTAGTCGGCCATGCATCCCGCCCAGTAAACTTTGGATATGCAGAAAAGTCCATCAGAAAACCTCCTCTGCTGTTGTTGCCTGTCATTTCAGGAATCAAACAATTGAACTTTAACTTTTAAGCTGGGTAAGTATAACATGCATATTTGTCAAAAATTCTACTGATGATGTCTCCTAACCAAAGAAAGATGAAGAGAGTCGCCCATAGCGTGAGGACAATAATGATCCAGGTGGTGGCTTCCTCCTCCGTTCATTATGACCGGCAAGACGCCTACGACAACTTCGTTTTCCTTGGTCAAATTCAGGAAGTAGATGAAATCTGGCACAGATTAATAGTGGCTATTAGTTTGGATAAATAAGGCATAACCGTCTATTACTCAGTGGAATGGTTTCCCTCTAGCATAAATTTGATACAGAAAGAATTTGAGGCATAGAAACATAGAAAACAACAACAATAACATTTAATAAATTAATAAAGAATATTGGCATATTGCTTGCCAGCATGGTGCGGCATACTCTTCATTGCCCTGGGAAGAGGAACTAGAAAAGTTTCTAGTATCCACACTTGGCATCGGTTCAATGCACATGGCTGTGCAGAGACAGTTGGTTTTGTGGAGTGTGGTTCATACTTTTGGCAGCTCGATTCGATGACCCAACCCGACAAGGATTCTCTCTCTCTCTCTCTCTCTCTCTCTCTCTCTCTCTCTCTGTGGAGTCTCAAGCCGAAGCAAACAAGCACAAGCCAGACCAAGCCAGACAAAAAGTTCGCTCGAGCAAAGCTCAAGCAAAGAGTTCGCTCGAGCGAATAACCCAATAATTGTGAAATTAGGATTTCTACCGTACAACCCTATATATGTTTATTATGAACAGTGTGGCAAGGTTCTGAGCATTGTATTTTGCCCCAAAGTGTATTTTGTCATTCCTTAAAATAATAAAATCCCCTGCAGCTCCGTGGACTTAGGTATGTTGCCGAAACACGTAAATCTTTGTGTCGTGTGATTTGATTTCTTATTCTGTTTTGCTTTTTCTGTCATCGTTTTTCACAACAGAGACAAGCTCTCAAACGTTAAGTGACTATTTGAGCAAGGAGCTCCGACTCAGTTCTGGCAGAAATCCCGGATATGATCAGGTGAAGAGGTCAGAAATTCCAGTTATAGGAGGCACCCCAAAAAGAATATAAAAACATTAAACTTAACATGAAGAGAGGCTGTCTATCATATCATGACAAAATTAATCAGGCATGTCTACAATTCATCCTTCGATTAATCGGGGCATCGTATCGGCAACATATATTCATCGTACAAGTTTCAAGGAGTCCTAAAGTTGGGGAGGGGGTTGTAAACAGGTCTGTGATTCATTACTCTCCAGATGTGCACCCAACCCAATGCTACCAGCTACAATGGGTCAGCACAAAGTCAATCAAATACATGCCTCAGTCTGACATATGATTCCGTTCAATACATGAAGAGGCAAAAGTTGGAATACATCCCAAAGAACGTGATTTCAAAGATAGAGCATATTTATGTGAATGTCGAAGTTTCTCAGATGACTCAGGTCAATTTCCATTCCAGTTTAAGTCAACTCAGATATACACTTATTCACTACAGCAAACAAAAAGAAAAGGAAAAAAGAAACTGAAGAACGTTATCAGCTTCACATGACTTACCATTGGCACTTTACATTGCCAGGCCCTACAATTCAAATAATCATGCTCACATCCAAAACCATGAATCATGATCGTTCATGGTCCTACATTCCAAAGTTCTGTGTTCAGAAAGTTAGCTATCTCAATTTGCATTTGCAGACTACCTATAAAAACAATTGCATTTACAGAATTAACACATTCGAACACACCCCCCCAATTGCAATTACATTTAGTGCCCTCACAAGTCAGAATTTTGGGGGGTGGGATGAGACATAAAATTCTCATCTCATCTCATCATTACACATTTTTCAAATCCTCATACAAAATATAATAAACAATTCAACTTTTTCAAATCACAATTCAAATTTTTCAAATCCCAACACAATAATAATATTAAAACATAATATTTTAAACTTTCAAACAAAACACAAAATTCTCATCTCACCTCCCAAACCTGCCATTTGAATGAAATACACTTCAGGAGGATTGTTCGAGATATAATATCCAAATCATATGGTCTATATCCATCCAACCACGAGGAAACATGGACAATCCCTGACTGGAACACATCCACTACTTGGCTCCCAGCTAAACGCTATAAAATTCCTAGCTATTGGCTCTTGTTGAACCCAGGTATAAAATTTGCTTCTCGAAGCTAGACATTTTGATGGGGTAAAGAATGTTAATCGTACATTATATGGTGCCAGCACTTTTTTTTGCAAGTATAAGAAATTTATTGATACGAAAATGGGCATAGCCCACGCACATAGGAAGTATACAAGAGAATAACTAGAATGGTGCCAGCATGAATTAAGCTTGTAATGAGCTTTTGCACGCTTCAAAGTATAGTTGAATTCCTAAGGTGGGCTATCTTAGCGTGTCTCTGTGTGAAGAAAACAGGAAGTTATACAAGAATTTATGGACAAGGTATTGCCATAGCCTACTTGTAAGGATATGGAGAAAAGGGGCCTAAAATTGGCAGCAATACCATAAGAACTCATGCTCCAAAACACATTTACAACATAAATTTTCATCATAGCAACAAAAATAACCTCAAACGGAGAATATCCAAAATAACAGGATAAAAATAGACTTCTATCGACGCAAATACCCAAAGCCAAGCCCAAAGCTTGAAACAAGAGAAAACAAAAGACCTAAACAAAGCCCAATATCCCGCAGCATCAATAACATTCAGAGACACGAACAACTCCCCACTGGCACCCCACCACCACACAAACAAACCATGAAGCAATCACACCGTATATATCCAATCACAAAACAACAATTAACCAAACCCAATAACAATTGCCCACATCAACCACCAGGTTAATAAAAAGACACTTAATCTGGATAACCAATTAAGCCGAGAAATCCAAAAACTCCATCCAACTGAGAAACTGCAGAACAGAACAAACGACTTTCCAGGCACAAAAGAACACGACACAAAACTTACCGACGGCGACAATAGTTGAAGCAACAAAAAAAAAATTTTGACAATATTCTTTAAAATTAAAACACATCTTATTTACGAATAAACAATCTATATATGCAAGAAACATAACACCGGACCAAACAATATACGATCAAACCAAACTCCAGAACCACAGGAAGCAAAACCCACCAAAGATTTTAAGGTAAAAAATAAAAACTTGGAATCAAATAAAAATGTTGCAAATGAAAAGGAAAAGTAACCAGACCTGCTGCACTGCTGGCAAAACCTCTGCTCGATGCCAGCAACTATGACCTTAGGTGACTTCGAATGCATGCTACAGACTTTGTGCCTGGAATAGTAAGCCTTAGCATCACTCAGATCTACCTTACACCCTTCAACCTGACACCGAGGTGTCTGACCCCCCTGCAGCACACCACCACCACCACTCCTCACCTTCTTCGGCGGGGTGGACCCGGACGACGAGGAGCCGGTCCCACCACCCTGTTTGGTCGGAGCCCCGGTACCCGCATCCTCAAAGTAGATTTTCTGCCCGAATTTCAAGCCGTTGAGTGACTCGGAGGATGAGATAGGTGGAGAAGCAGAAGAAGAACCTCCCGACTCGGCCAGAGAGCCCGAACCCATTTCCATGCGTACCCTCTAGAGCCCATCCATTGCAACTTTTGAGGCCCACAACGCACGCACTGTTTCTAACTTAATAGGCTTGTTGCTGCAGTCGAGTATTCAGAGCGAGAGGGGATGAGAGATATTTTGTTCAGATATGAAGTGAGCGAGTGAAGAGGATGGTAATGGTGGAGAAGCCTAGAAAAGCAGAGCAGGGACCTGACGCCGGGCCATGCCAACTGAGGGTGAATGTACGAGAGAGGAGAGAAAGAAAGAGAGACTACTAAGATGTACTTTGGGTTTGAGGAGCTTTCACGAAGCTGCTTTTAGTTTTAGCCTTTTATCCTGTAACGATAACTCATGCTGTGTCGTTTTTAGATAACTTTTCCCATCTCTCTCTCTTCCCTTCTCTATCCTCTTTTCTCTGCGGCAATGGCTGTGATATGGGTGCCCATAAGCATGATGTATGGGGGCACTTCAATTATATTTCAAGTGAAAAGTCTAATAAGCCCCTATTTCTTGCTTTGTGCCTTGCAAATGTGGGTATTTATGGATGATTTATAGTGGTCAAAGTGTCCACCAATATTTACACCAAAAGTAAATGATGCTAATAAAAGTTGGGTTCCAGTGTTACCTTTACGTCATTACTTGCACTAGACTACCTAGTGTGTAATGAAAAAAGAAGACAAGTAACGATGAAGTACTAGTTAGTTTATTCAGCTTAACTTAATTACGGATAAGTCAGTCCAAAGTTGAGTCTTGAATATTCTTATAAGTGGTACAAGTCATCTATAAAATTAAATTTATAAATTAATATAATTTTATGTGATATATTATCTAAATTTATTTTATAATAAAAATAATTTTATAATTTAATATATCACAACAAACAATGTCTATTTATAAATTTATTTTTATATAATCTTTTTTACTAAAACATTTTGCTGATTATTATACATCTCCAAAAGATTCATCGAAATTAATAACTTTGAATATACTTATTAGTCGTTTTTGAATATGCTTGTGGGTCATCTTCGTACCATGATCCCGTGTAAATGTTATTTATATTTATATATACATAATTAATTTGAGTTATCAAACTCTACCTTCAAATGTTCTGAGTTCTTTCATTTATAGCACAGATATTTTATGATCTATTACAGTTATAGAATAGTCATAATAGATATTTTTTTGTTAAAAAATAATAGTTATAGTCGTAAGTACGTAAGCGTCGTATAATTATTTAAAAAATAAAAATAAATAAGATATATATATAAAATAATAATAATTTTTTAACAATAAATTTAATTTTTTAAAAAAATAACTATATAATACTTATATATTTTACAATTACATATAACATTCCTCACCATAAATTCAAATAAATACAAACAACAAGAATGTGATTTTGAATTGGAAGGATGGTGTGTATTTCTTTGACCCATGAATGTTGAAAAAAGTATTTATTTATTAGAGGGCATACAATTTTTATTAGAGCCCCAATATCTAGCCCGGCTAAACTAGACCTAAGATTTGTTTTTTTTAATTATTATTTATGACTACTTTTGGTAGAATGACGAGACTCCAACCACCACCTAGGCTTTATTTGTTTTTCAAAAACATCTCAAAAACATCTCATCTCATCTCATCTCATCATTACAACTTTTCTAAATCTCCACACAAAATAAAATAAACAATTCAACTTTTTTAAATCCCAAAATAATAATAATATTAAAAAATATATTTTAATAATATTTTATTCAACTTTTTAACTTTAATCTCAACTCATCTCATCTCATCTCTGAAAACAAACAGCCCTAAATCAAACCAAAAAGTCCCATCTATTTAGGACCCTCCTCATTGAAATGCAGGGCACGTACAACGTTGTCAACCTTCTTCTTATTTAGCAACCAACAAACTTGTACTACTAATTGAACATCCAGTTATGGGGATCAAAACGTCCGTACGCTATAAATTGAGATGTTGGTCGGTAGGGCTGTACATAAACCAACGGCAATGACCGGTCGCATCAGGAACCGATGGAGAACCGGTCGGCATGCAGTGAAAATTTCAAAAAATTAACGTTCAGTGGTTTGATCTTGATTTGAAGCTGGACCGGACTGCTGAACCGACCGATATAATAAAATCTTTTTTTTTAATATACCCTTATCGAAACGATACCGTTCCACTTAAACTTAAGTGAAACGGCATCATTTTAATTAATAAGTATTACAATAGATATTGGAAACGACGCCGTTCCACTTAAGTTTAAGTGGAACGGCGTCGTTTCGATAAGGGTCTTATTCTTCCCCAACTCTCATATATATATATATATATATATATATATATCTCCTATGCATCTCTCCCTCTCTCATTCTCTTTCATTATTCTCTTAGTAGAATTGTCAAAAAATCGATACCGATTGAGAACCGCCTCAATTGGTGTCCTTATCGCCATCGACCAATTACAGTTGGTGCCTCTCCCATTTTTTCAGACGTCGGTCGGCGTTAATTTTATCCAAAAATCGCGCCGACAACGTCGATTTTCACCCCTATTGGTTGGAGTATCATTCCCCCTCCCCCAACGTAGGCTCTCTGTCTTTTGGATCAAGAAATCGACAGATTGATATTCAAATGTATCATCTGAGACCAATGCCTAAAGCCCCTAATTTCTTTAATTTCAGTAAAAAAATTTAACTTTTCCACCAAAAGTCCTCACCATCCCGTTCCTTATTTAAGAGAAAAGTTTTGAGATATAATCAGTGACTCTTTAAATATGAAAGCCGCTATTCATTTCTAAATTGTTTTTTATAAATATTTTATTATAATAAATAAAATAAATTATTCTATCAATCATTTACACTTTCTCTTATACTTATATTTTTTATAATTTTAAATAATAATTTAAATAATTAGGAAAATATAAAATTAAAACAAAAAATTAAAAATATTATCGTACTCCTAAAAATAATTTAAATTTTTGTTTAAAATATTATCTAGAGAGTAATTAGTAATAGTTCAAAATATAAAAAAAAATATATAAAATATTAAGTAGTTAAGTTTGTAAATGGAAGCGAAAGAAAAAAAGTAATAAATAAATCATTGATAAATATTATTTTAATAGAATAGAAAATTTATAGAGAATGAGATGTATAAGATTTTTAAAAATATGAGTAAAATTTAGAAAAAAATTTTTAAGAAGTGTGTTTTTTTAGCCAAACTCTAGGAAAAATTACAGGGAGCCTAATGTGAATGTTCTTAAAAAGTTTTGCTATTTATCATCCCACACACCATATTTTTTATTATTATTATTTTTAAATGTTAGTTTTATTCTTCTTAAATTAGTTGAATTATTCTACTCGTCATCCATATATCACATATTTGATAAGAGAAAAAATATATATAGTGTATAAGAATGATAAATATAATTTTTCTATCTTAAAACATTGTTTCAGTTAATGTAACTTTCCATTTCAAATTGCTATAATGGAAGAGTGAAATCACATGCTCTATATTTTTTAAAAATTAATTAATATTATAATTAGAATTCTAAGAACAATAACTTTTACATTCTTTCTCGTGGTCCATGTAACCTCTAATTCAAAATGGTTAGTCAATTATATAATAGAAGACTCACTTAAATATTATAAAGAGTAATAACTTATCGTTATAAAATAATGCGAGATCTCATATACCATATATATTTATCATTTATAAGAATGAATTTTAATTAAATTAATTTTATCCAAAATAAAAAGAAGACTCTACTGCCTTCATCTTGATCATGCAAAATAATATAAGAGTAATGCTAGATGCATCATGAGTAATGCAAGTACTGTGCACTTTTTTAAAATAAATAAATAAATTTTTAATAATTAACCACATTATTTTAAAAAAAATATATGACAGTTACATAATCTATAATTATATTTCAAATTACTCGTGATATAGACAAGAGGATGTTTTGGGAATTAAAAAACTCAACACCGATCATTGTATCCTTAAAAAATATGAGCCCACTTTTCCTATTTCGGATGAAATGGGAGGCAGCTGGTACCATCGACTACTTTATTTAGGATACCCGACAGCAAAGTCCTTAAGAAATCAATCAGCTGGGTTTGAACAATATTTGTAAAGTAGGGTTTTTTTTTTTTAATTATATATATTTTTGAGAAATCAATATAGGTATGGACTTCTTCAAGATAACAATCATAATTGTTTGCAAAACAACAAATTGGAGCAAGTTTCTAACTTTCTATTTTTATCTTACACGTCTTTCTATATCAGCTATACTTTTGGAGCAAGTTCAACTCATCACTTGATCCGATTGATAAATACCTCTACACCCGCGTGGCAAACCCATTACCATAATTTTTTTATTTTTTTCACATTATTTAAAAAGTACTGACAATACAGTGATTCAAAGCAAAATAAAAATAAGAAACTTTTAATACTTAATTGTAATTTAATTGTAATATACTTGGCATACAATAATATTTATTTAATAATGACAAGTTTTAAATATGAAAATCTTATATAATTCTTTTTGTAAAAATTTAGATTAAAAAAAAAAACGAATTTTTCACAATAAAATCCATTTTTTTTATAAAATATTTACATAAAATTTATATATTTAAGATTTCATATCTATTTTAAAACACGTCCGGCAACTAAAAATTAGTTTGGGCACTTAACACGCGAGGGACATGGTGGGTTTTCACAAACGAGCCCCACCACGTGTCCCAAGGTGATGTGAAAGCATAAAAAAAAGAAAAAAAGACAGTACGAAACGAAAACACCACCTATCCTGGGTTTATTCCCATAAATTTGACTGAAACTAAGATCAAAACCAGTTAATCCAGACTACTTGCATCATCAGTTTCCGTCCTGGAAAATATACCACTATTTGATATTTTCAAAGCTATATATATATATATATATATGTAAATGCCTGTCGTCATCTCTTTGGAAAAGAGAAGATTGGTCCATGTACAGAAGCAGAGGTAAATCATGTCGCCCTGAGGAAGCACATAGGAAAAGTTGAAACAATAATGGGTCGAAACAGGAAAAAGGTGTCCCCATCCAACAAATATGGTTGGTTTGAGAAATCATGTCAGGCTCTATTGGAATCGGGGATGAATGGACCCCGCGGCCCGCACAAACGAGCAGTAGCACCTGTTCATTGATTTGACCTTTTATCTTTCCATGATGAGCCGGTGGACGTGCTGCTGCCGCTCACCCCGATCACCTCTCCCCCACTCAACCATCAAAACAAACAAAATAAATGAACCCAGCCCAGGCTGCTTGCCTTTAGCTCTCTGTCCATGTCCCTTCAACTGCAAGTGCCCTTCGATATTTTCACCCACGTCTTGTTTGCAGTGCAGCCCTGGTTATGACTTATGACTCATGTTCGTCTGGGAATAATTCATGATATTTCGTCTGTTAGATTACGTGGAGGTAATCCCTCGCACGACAGTCGTCCTTGAGGATAATATCGTCTGATATTTCGTATATAATAATGTAATCGTTTAAATTAAAATATTTTATTATATTTTTTAAAATATAAAATTAAATATAATATTATAAAGTGAATATAATTTTTTAATAAATTTTTTTAATAATTTAGTAACAATTGTTTGAAAATTAATAATTATATAAAAATTAAAAATTAAAAATTAAAAAATATTTTATGTTAAGTGATATTTAAAAACTAAATTATGACAAATTTTTAGATAAGAAAAGATATTTTCAATTCATCTAACTTTTCAAATATAGCCTAAGTACACTTCTCTTAGGCATATTTAATCGGGAAAAGATATTCTGTCGTTTTAGTTTGATGTGATCGTTGGTTAATTTTTTTTTTAACTTAATAATTAAATAAATGATTTTAAATATATTAATATATTTTTTTTTAAAAAATATTTAAAGATATTAAAAAATATAAAAAGAAAAAAAGCTAAAAAAAGAAAATTCGATAACCACTTGGCGGCATAATAACCTTACCTTATTTAATTATGAGTGATGTTATCATGTCGTTTAAGTTATGCCGTTCACAGTATCCTCTCTGTGTCTGTTACGGGGGCAGAGGTGGAGTGAGGTAGTCAGTTAGGGTTCTTTCAGAAGAACATAACTGTTTTTCTCCGTCGAGGACGGCGATGGCGAGGGTAGGAGTTGATAGATTAGAGGTGCTGTGGGAGAACTTTCGGTTGTCGGAGGAGGAAAGTTTAGACCTAGAAGTAAACGAAGTAGAAGAAGATGCGATGAAGGATAAAGGAGACCGAAGCCTGGTTGGGAAGGTTTGCTTGGATAGAGTGATCGGGAAAGAGATTTTGTCTTCAATGATGGCAAAGATCTGGAAGATTAGCAAAGCGGCAGTGTTCCAGGAGATAGGTACAAACATTTTCATTATTACTTTCCATTCTATTTTTGATTTGGAAAAAAGTTTGGGAAGGAAGACCTTGGCTCTTCGATAATCACCTTCTTGCACTCCGGATGTTTGATGCGGAGGCTCAACCGGGCACTATGAAATTCGAGGAGGAAGTTTTCTGGATCCAACTCCATAACCTTCCTATGGGGTTCATGGATGAGTCCAGGGGCTTTCAAATAGGTGGTTCTGTAGGGAGAGTTTGGGAGGTAGATGTGCCTCCCGATGGGGTTGGGTGGGGGAGATTTTTGAGGGTAAGAGTTGAGGTCCCGTTGAGAAAACCAATTGCTAGGAGTCGGTTGATTACTGTCAATGGTAAGAAGGTGTGGGTGGGCTTCAAGTATGAGAAGCTACCGAGAATGTGTTTCACGTGTGGTTGGATGGTTCATGGGGAAGGTGGTTGTAAGGGAGGAGGGAGTATGGAAGCTATGGTGCCCCAATTTGGCGCATGGCTTAGAGCAGAGAAAAATTTCATAACAAAAGATGTAAAACAGAAATCCAGATGGAATTACAATACTGCGAGAGACTTTGAGTCTGGCCCTCAGTATGGTGATAAGGAGAGAGAAGGAGGGGAGAATGCGGGAAGGGAAGGGGGAGAAGAGTGTACGGAAGAAGACACTACAATTGACAAGGGAGGGTTAGAGAGAAGGAGAAGGCTTTGGCTACTGCTCGAGTGGAGGGGGTTGGGGATGTTAGTTTGGGGAGGGCTGTTATGGAAGTGGCAAGTGAGGTAGCTGGGGGGCAGGGTAGTCTGTTGAGACAGGAAGAGATTAATGAGACAGATTTATTAGGAGCAAGGGTGGTGAGTAGTGATGAGGGGGGAAACCAGTTTTCTATAAAGGGTAGATGGAAGCGCAGGGCTAGGGCAAAAAATGACTTACAGGCTATTATAGTTCGAGATACTGGGAAGAAAAGAGTGGACAGAGAAGAGGAAAAAGAAAATGGGAATAAGGGGTTTTCAAAGAAAGTCAAAAAAGAAGGGGAAGGAAAAGGGATGGCTCTGGGAAGTGGCCTGGAAATATGTTTGGCGGAGGCTGTTAAACAGCCCCGCCAGGGGCCATGAAAACTCTTAGTTGGAACTGTCGGGGGCTTGGAAACCCCCGAACAGTTCAGTTCCTTTGCCAGATGGTAAAGGAGAAGAGGCCGGAAGTGATTTTTATTATGGAGTCACGCCTGAAACAGTGTAAAGCAATTGGTATTCAGAGGAGGTTAGGTTTTGAGGGCTGCTTTGTAGTGGAGCCCATTGGTTTGAGTGGGGGACTAATTCTTTTTTGGAAAAGGGAGGAGATGATTGATTTGATAAATTTTTCTCACAGACACATCAATGCATGGGTGGATGAGGGGGGAGGTAGAAAGAGATGGGTTTTGACTGGTTTTTATGGGGATCCGATAGTGCACAAAAGAAGAGAAGGATGGAACTTATTGAATTCCCTTGAACCAGAGGCTGGAATTGGTTGGTGTGTGGTGGGGGATTTTAATGAGATTGTGAGTCAGGATGAAAAACAAGGGGGGAGATTAAGAAGTGAGGAACAAATGGATCTATTCAGAAAGGCATTGGAAAAGGGCAATTTATCAGATTTGGGATGGAAGGGAGATCGTTTTACATGGTGGAATGGGCATGTGGATGACACTTATGTAATGGAGAGACTAGACCGGGGGGTAGCTAACTATCATTGGCTGGCTTTGAATACTGAAGTTAAGGTGGAGGTGCTGGTTACAGTATGTTCTGACCACTGCCCCTTATTGGTCTGCTCTAGTAGTGGGGATAGAAGGGAAATTAGAAGAGGACATAGCTTTAAATATGAGCTGGCTTGGGATCTGGAAGAGGGATGTGCTAGGGTTATTGAACATGAGTGGGGGAGAAAAAAGGATCAAAGGGAGGGTATGGCAGGATTATTGAACTTATTAGATGGTTGTAGAGGTTCCCTTAAAAACTGGAGCAGAAATTTAGTTAAAGAAAGAGGTAGAGAGATCACTTTGCAAACTGAGCAACTAAGAGGGCTACAAGAGAGGGGAGGGGGTGGGCAAGACAGGCTGGAGGAAATAAAAAGGAGAAAAAAAGAAGTGGAGAAATTACTTGATCAGGAAAACTTAGCGTGGAAGCAAAGGGCTAAAAGGCATTGGTTGCAAAAGGGGGATAGGAATACAAAATTTTTTCATGCATGTGCTAATCAAAGGAGGAAGAGAAATTACATTAGTAATATAAAAGATGAACAAGGGGAGGTTGTGACAGAACCGGAGAGGATTGCAGAAAAATTCAAAGAATATTACGAAGGTATTTACTCTTCCACTTTCCCTTCAAATGAGAAAATTGATACCTGCCTTAGCTGTGTAGAAACCAAGGTTTCCGAGGAAATGAAACTGAATATGGAACGAGATTTTACCGAGGAGGAAGTGGAGAGGGCTTTAAAAGAAATGTCTCCTTTAAAATCTCCGGGACCTGATGGTTTTGGTGCTGGTTTTTATAAGAATAATTGGGGTGTGATTGGAGCAAAAGTAAAGGAAGCTGTTCTTGAGGTGCTGAAGGGAGGTCCTTTGGATAAGAAGCTTAACTACACCTTTCTAGCCTTAATTCCTAAGGTTACATCCCCTTTATCTGCAAAAGATTATAGGCCTATTAGCTTGTATAATGTGCTGTATAAGCTGATCTCTAAGGTGATAGCAAACAGAATTAAGGGGGTTTTGCAATTCATTATTTCAGCAAACCAGAGTGCTTTTATCCCGGGGAGACTCATTACTGATAATATCATGATTGCCTATGAGCTTTTACATTCTATGAAAGAAAAACAAAAAGGGAAAGAGGGTAACATGGCCATTAAGCTAGATATGGCCAAAGCCTACGATAGGGTGGAATGGACTTTTTTGAAGGCTTTACTTGTGCAAATGGGTTTTGGGGATAAAATTATAAAGCTGATCATGGAGTGTGTTTGTTCAGTGACCTATTCAGTGCTACTTAATGGAAAGTCAGGGGATATTATAAAACCCTCGAGGGGGTTGAGGCAAGGGGACCCTTTGTTCCCTTATTTGTTCATTATCTGTGCAGAGGGCCTAAGCCAATTGCTGGAAAAGGCAGAGTTAAGGGGTGATATACGTGGAATGGTAGTAGCTAGGGGTGGAACTAGAGTGAATCACCTCATGTTTGCTGATAATTGTATCATTTTCAGTAGGGCAAAAGCTGAGGAGTGGAGAAATATTCAGGCTATTTTGAAATGTTATGAAGAAGCTTCTGGGCAGATTTTGAATAAACAAAAGACATCCTTAATGTTTAGCTCTAATACTAGCTTCTCAACTCGAGGGGGGATACAAAGAGAGGCTGGGGCTGTTCTGTTTGATAATTTTGAAAGATATCTGGGGCTGCCAGCAATGGTAGGAAGGGCAAAATACAACACTTTTCGTAGTATCAAAGATAGAGTGTGGCAGAAAATTCAAAATTGGAAGACTAATTTCTTGTCTAGGGCTGGAAAGGAAGTGATGGTGAAGGCTGTTTTGCAAGCCATCCCTACTTACTCTATGAGTGTTTTTAAGTTGCCAAAAAAGTTGTA
The DNA here is from genome assembly GCF_001411555.2 of Juglans regia. Lineage (NCBI taxonomy): Eukaryota > Viridiplantae > Streptophyta > Magnoliopsida > Fagales > Juglandaceae > Juglans > Juglans regia. The sequence continues at coordinate 32,289,627 of NC_049904.1, forward strand.
TAGTGACTTAGAGGCTTTGATCTCAAGGTTTTGGTGGAAAAATAACAAGACAGCTGCTGGTATTCATTGGAAATCATGGGAGTTGTTGGGGACTTCTAAAGATGGTGGTGGTCTTGGCTTTAGAAGCATGGAGGGTTTTAATAGAGCTATGTTGGCAAAACAAGGATGGAGGTTGGTCCAGAGGCAAGACTCACTGGTGGCAAAGATCTTTAATGAAAAATATCTGAAGGGGAAATTTTATACTGCTGCAAAATTAGGGAGATCTCCCTCCTTAATTTGGCGTAGTCTATGGGAAGTAAAGGATATGGTTGAAAGGGGCCTGAGGTGGAGGGTGGGAAATGGAAGAAAAATTCAGATATGGGGTCAGAAATGGCTTCCTTCTCCTATTTCTCATTGTGTTCAATCTCCTGTACAAGTTTTAGCAGCTGATGCAAGGGTGGCAGAGTTGATTGATGATGATAGGAAGGAATGGAAAGTGGATTTAATCTCAAGGGTCTTTAAAAAGGAAGAAGCTGATATGATTTGTGCCTTACCCATTAGTAGCTTTGGGGCAGACGATAGAATGTTCTGGGGATTCTCAAAGACAGGTAAATTCACGGTAAGAAGTGCTTACCATGCTGATGTCCAATGGAAGTCAGAAAGGAAATGGGGTTCTTCGGAAGGGAATAGAGATGCTGAGCAGTGGAAGAAGATTTGGTCTCTGGAGGTGCCGGGAAGATTTAAACACTTTGCCTGGAATGCTTTGAATAATGCCTTACCTACAAGTGTTAACTTGGTCAGAAGAAAAGTGATTGAGGACCCTCTTTGCCCGATATGCAGAAGAGAAGAAGAAGATGTTAAGCATGTTCTGTGGTGCTGTCCTGCGGCTGCTGATGTGTGGGCTGAAGCTGAAAGCCCGGTGAGAAAGTGGAGGAACCAGGTGCAAGATTTCACAAGTTTGTGGATGGATTTGATAAAAAAGCTCTCAAAGGATTGTCTGGAAAGAGTGGTTGCCATCATGATGGGAATTTGGGGGAGGAGAAATGCCTTTGTCTTTGAAAAGGTTTTCGGAAGCCCTGGCAAAGTGATGAGGTTGGCTTTGCTATCTCTAGAGGAGCACCAGGAGGCTAACAATAGAAGAGAGACAGGGCAGGAAATTAGGGAAGGGAATGGGAGGGACAGAAAATGGAAGAGACCTATGCCAGGTTTTTATAAGTTGAATTTTGATGCTGCGGTTGATAGAAAGAATAGGAGGATGGGTATAGGAATTGTTATTAGGGACAGCAATGGAGAGGTAATGGTCTCGGTATGCTCCAGGAAGGATCATGTTATTTCCCCTTTTATTGCCGAGTGCCAGGCTTTAAAGAGATCTATAGATCTTTGCAAGGAGCTGGGTTTTGGGGCTGTCATGATGGAGGGAGATGCAAAGGGAATGATAGAGGCAGTGATAGCAAAGGAAGCTGACGAGTCTGAGTATGGTCAACTGATCGAGGACACCAAAAGAGCTTTTGCACAAGGCTTTCAGTGGTCTTTGAGTTTTATACATAGAGAAGGAAATAGTGTTGCACATAGTTTAGCAAAAAAGGCTTTACATACAAATACTGAATTATGTTGGATTGAGGAAAGTCCACAGGAAGTCATACAGAAAATTGTATAGGACAGAAATTGTAGTTTCTTGACATTATAAATGAGATGAGGTTCTTTGCTTCAAAAAAAAAAAGTTATGCCGTTCACCTTGTCTCGTGGACCAACCACCACAATGCAATGTCAAGCAATTTATTAAAAAAAATTTAAAAATATAAACATAAAAGATATTAGATTGAGAGATAAAATGAAATGATTTATAAATAATAATAAAATTTATAAATAATAATAAATAATTTCAACTCATCTCTTAATTAAAATTGTGAGAGTTTATTTTTGTATGTTTTTTAGATTTTATTTTATTTTAAATATACATTTTTTATTTTTAATAAATCGCCTAGTACTTATTCTTTATAATCAATAAATCACCTAGTACTACATAACGCCACCATCAATAAAACAAAATAAACAGTATATTCGTACCTAGCATTTATTTTTAATTATGCTTGTAGGTAGGTTACAGTACACACTACTTTTATTATCCACAGAGAGAGAGAGAGAGAGCAAATGTGAAAAGAGGGATGCTATAAGAGTATGACATTGGTTGTTCTTTTATGAGCTGCACTACCACCGTGCCGCTTTCAGCTTATCGTGACTGTTAGTGTAAAAATAATTTTTTTTTAATTCAATTTTTTATTCATAAATATTTTTTATTTTTAAATATTTTTAAAAATATAAAAAATATATCAATATATTAAAAATTACTTATTTAATCATTTAATAAAAAAAAATTATTGAACAGTCAAATGGAACGATAACAATTAGATAATTTTTTTCTTTTTTTTATATACACATGTAAAATCATATTTTTTGAATATTAATTTTATATATAAAAATAAAAAATTTTACATTAAATTGTGCATATTTGAGTTAAATAATAAATTATTATTATTATTTTTTTAAATTTATTTTTGTTAGTGTCTAAAGGGAGAGCAAGAGAAAGAAATGTTTCGAGAGATGACTTGTTTCCATTGGTGTCAAGAGAAAGAGGAAGAGGAGAGAGTTTAATTTAAGGTTATATTATGCAAATATATAGATGTATATATAATCCAATACTAGTGTTCTTTAGAGGATTATCATATTATTTATTGCAAAAAATTAATAAGTGTTTTTGAAAATAAAAAATAGGTTTTATTTATTTGATAGACAAGAAAAAAAAATCAAATAATATTTTTAATTTTAAAATATATAAATCTTGTACACTCACTTAAAAAATAAATAAATTTAAAATCCATATTTAAAAAACAGCATTCATTTCTTAAAAAAAAAAAAAAAAAAAAGAGAAGAAAGAAGAAAGAAGAAGAAGAGATTTTCTTTTTTCAAAATCTCAGATTCTATAACGCAGGGATGGGGAATTGGAGTACACGTGAGGCAGTAGAAAGTCCCTATCACGTATCCCACGCTAAGGAGATTCGCCCACGTATTGTCTATGGGAATGAAGTTCGAACACCACAGCCAGAGAATTAAAAAACGTGAGTTCCTAGGAAGTCAACCATGTTTACGGGAACGATCCAGCTATATAGCCTGTGTCTCTTTTTATGTAAATCCGGTGGCAAGTCCGAGGAAATAACACCGTCCAAAATAATAAATACAAGGATTTATTATTGCTATTATTATTATTTTCGTAGAATTAAAGTGCATACATATAAACATTAATCTTTAATATTTATAATATTAATCAAAACTAAATTAATTAAACGTTATGGGGGGGAGTTTGTAAGGGAAGGAAAATAGGCAAAGCAAAGGATATTATTGCGAAGTGTTCTCCGATCCAAGGACGGCAGAATTGTAGCTCTAGGAAGTAGTGGCCCACGAATATAAGAAAATCTCTTTAAAGAAGTCAAATGGGCCAGCCCGCAGTTATATGACTATGCACAATTTGGTTGCACATGGACCAGAAGCAACCCAAAATCGTAAATTTTTCTCTGGACACGTAGACCGTTACAAGTACGAGGATAAAATGTTATACTAGGTGAGAAAGTCTATGATAAGTTATAGACTTGATAATGACAATGAGAGTTTTGGTTTAGCAAAAAATTAACTGAATAAGCCTCGTTTGGCTATACAGTTAAGATAAGATGAATTGAGATATTTTGTTAAAAATTAAATAAAATATTATTATAATATAAATTTTTAATATTATTTTTGTTTTAAGATTTGAAAAAATTGAATTTTTTATTATATTTTTTGTGGGAGATTGAAAAAGTTGTAATGAAGATGAGATGGTTTGGTTTCAGTGAAGATGTGGATTCTTAGAAACGTTGAATATTACAATCAGTCTCTTGCTGGTTTTGTCAAGATGTTCCATGTCTAATTGCTGGGCAACCAAGTGCTAAAATTGGATTATTACTGTATCAATCAATCACTTCTACAAGTCCTCCTTTCTTTTTGGGTTTTTCTTTTTGATGAGTAGAATCTGAGCTCCAGTATTTTGTATGATGCGTGCACATGTGCAGAGTCTCCATTAGAATTTAGGGGTACTGTCTGCATCCAGAAACTTGTTTGAACTCCTGGAATCCTAGAAAGGAAGCTGCATGCTCATGCTCTCCTCAGCATCCAACTATTATTCCCATCTGCCAGAGCAAAGCTTCCAGCATCAATTTCCCTTATTTTTCAGCATTCCAGCACAGAGTACACCAAGAAAATTTTACATTTGAAGGACTAGAAAGCAGGTTCCAGATAAATTAAAACCGAGATGCACCAATCATCAAACCTACCTACGACATGTTTGATCTCCAAAATGTTTCCTCCATATATTGGCAAGAGCAAGAATATACTTCGTAGTATAATCGACATGAATCTCGCATCATTATATGTGTCACAGGATATAATCCAACCATTTCACCATACAAATGCATCTATCATTACAAAATTGGCAGCAAAGCAAAGCAGGGAAAAATATTAAACGCCAAAAGACAAATATTAAAAAGAAATGCATAATTTTTATTACTTACCTCGTTTTATATGGTGAAGTGTTCAAGAATTAGAGTTAACAATGAGCAAAGAACGCAACCCTGAATGTGTATCTGTCTACATGTCAAAAGTAGTAATCAGTGACTAATGAAGCATAGTTGGTTCAGCAATACAGATCATGTTGCAGCCGTCCATTACCAGAGTCATATCTGATCAATGTTTCAGTTAGCCTGTGTTAACCCATAACATTTATCCTTTAATTTCCAGTTCCAGCCCTACAGTTTCATTCTCTGAGCACCAACCTGCATCGTGCACTCTTATATTATGACCAACTTGCTGGGATCTGGATCCCTTCCAATGTGCTAATTCATCATACACATCTGCTCCAATTCTTGTGCTCCTTTTCTTGCAAATCCCATGCTGGGGGAGGAAGGAAAAGAAGAAAGAAAACTGAAAGGGAAACAAAAGTAATTGGTACAATTCGAGATCAATGAAGTAAGAGAAACAATGTTTGCAGGGGGTCTAGAAGTTTTGTTCATTCAACGGAAGGAAAATAGCAGAAAAGTAGTAAATATTTTTTAAAGGTGCTAGCTCCATGCAAAATTCTGGTAGGATAATCTGCTCCAAAACCTCCCAATCAAAATCATTCATAGAGGAATGGGAGCTCAGATATTACAAAAAGCAAATATATGACACAGGAATTACAGGAAACCATAGGAAAGTTAACAAAGCCCCTCTCCATACGAATGACTTATCCAAGGGAAGAGAAGGTATGCAACCATTATAATAGCTAATCCAAGCTCACTTGCACTCAACACCAGCTTCAGCAGCTCGGCGAGGCTTATTTTTTCTCCTACTTCCATTTTGTCGAAATCCGACAGACTTAGTCGAATCATTGGGGCTTGATTTTGTTCCAATACCATTCTCCACTCCCACCGAATCTATGCTTTCTTTGACCTGGGCAGACCTCTTCCTCTTTCGTCCATTCTCTATGGTAGCTGGATTTTTCACATCTTTTCTAGAAATATTGCGTTTAGAATTCTCACCATCTTCTTCTATCTTTTCAGCAACTTCTTCTTCTTCCTCTTCTGCTTCTTCTTCGATTTCATCCTTCAATGGTTTTTGAGGCCTTCCTCTTCTCCTGTACCCTGGACTTTTTCCTTCTTCACCACTTCCAGGATCCTCACGGGCAGCAATAGCAGTTCGCTTCTTTCCTTTTCCTCTACCTCTTCCCATAATGAAGAAACTCCCCTGATAAAATTTTGATCAAGTCAAGGAGATTTCTGCAAAGTAAAGTGGATAAACTTAGAGACGCAAGTTAAAACGTATTAACTGAGACTGCAAATTTTAAATGATGACACAAAAACTAAGAGGCTAGCTATTTCACAGGCAGAGGATTCAAGATACTTTTTATATCATGGCAACATCGAAGCTCATAATGACAACAGGTGGGAATGAATCGGGATTATATAACCTGAGCCAAAATCAGCAATCTTTAAGGAAGAGGGCATATCCACAGCCTTACTAAAAACAAAATGGAAAATAAACAAACTAAAAAGCTTACAGTCCATCATGATAAAATATAACAATCTGTATACTACCCTCTATTTGGTTGCTGAGGAAGCCAAAAAAAGATAAAATAGAATAAAAATACAATCTTGAATCAATTGTTTTGCGATCATATAGTTTTGAATATGAAAACTCGCCTTAACCGTGCTGATAAGTTCGATAAGTCCAATTGGTTATGCTTCTGACGTTCTATTTAACAAAATTAAATTCATGGTTTTAGTTGGCCTCCTCTTCCTACATCCTTTTTCTAGTCAACCAACTCAAGCATCAGTAGTGTCCGCACAAAGCAAGGGAAACCATGGGAAACAAATACATCGAGAACGGAAAGATCAAAGGATAAACAACCAAAAGAAGATAGAATATCACAAACAAAGTCACGCTCGTCATATAACGAGCCAAATAAGCAAAACGAATTCTTTTCAGGATCAAAACAAAGGTAAATCGATGCTAACTTCACTTTGAGCAATACATAGAAAAAAATCGATAATAAATAAGCGAGAAAAGGGAGAACCAAAACCATAAATCCTATGTATTATATCGTTTCGGACCAGAAAATGAAGTACTGGCCTATCTGCGCTTAATTTTTCTCAGTGAAGTAGAGCTCTTTAAATTCTCAGTCCTCAAAAAACGAGAATCTATGATTACAAATAGTAATTTATTTTATTTTCTAATGTATTCCCAGAAGAACAGATCAAGTTTAATTCTTTTCTGAAAGCAAAAACTTTAGAGCGAACATATATCACTGCTATTATACAATATGTTTTACAGAAAGAGAGAAACGACAAAAATGAAGCTAACCTTATAAGCACACATCCATTTTCTGCATGTAAAAAGCAAAACCCAATTCTCAAAATCTGATTTATACTAATCGGAAGACTAAAACTGCAAGAAACAAGTGGGTTTGTTTCTATTGACGGTTTCAACGTGAAGTGACTGAGGCCAAAAAGTGGTAGAAGCTATGATCTGAAAGAGAACTACTGAAGACCCAGATCAGTCAATGATGTGATAAAGGAAAAATGTTAGCATAAACGATTGAGGCTTGAAGAGGTTTCTCATATACATACTGGGTTTGAGAGCTTAGCCAAAGAGGAGGAAGAGACAGAGAGAGAGCCAGGAAATGAAAAATGGTCGAGAAGCTAAATGGATTTTCCCCCTTTTTTTAATCCTCGGGTTAAAATGGTGGTCTGTGTGGTAAAAAATGTAGTAGGCGTCTTGCCGAAGGCTTGCTCGAACCAACCTTTCGCTTTTTCAAATTTTGGGTGAATACTCAATTATAAATTATTAATTAGCAGATTGAATTTTACTCATCATCCTCATATCATATATTTATTAAAATATAATTAAAAAATAAAATCAAGTGTGTAATATAAAAATAATGAATATAATTTTTTTAATAGATTAGTAATCTCCTCGTACTTTGATAACATATTTATACATGTAAAAAGAATGTATTTTTTTAGAAAGGAAAATTGTTAATATCGTTCATCAGAAAAAATTTACATTCATGACTAGATACATGTAAGTATATTCTTATATAAACTATTACCTCTTAAACCAATTAATGTATTTGGAGCTCCACTAGTATACTATTTTCTTTTGTGACAGGTCTGGTTTTTACTACTGTTGATACTCTCTACAAATAAATATCTAAAAGATAACACTTTGCCTAAACATAGACTCAACCTCACTCTTCATAAAAAGATATGACTCAACCTTTAGGAAAAAGGTCAAAGAGACGAATTCAATTTTTTTTTTTTACTAAACAATAAGGAAAATAATAAAATAGATGTGAAAAAAGATGGATTACAGTTTTGATCAATTCTAATAAATTTCAAAATTTGTGACGGCACGAGAAGACACTACACTTATATTTTTTCAGCCACAAAAGTCAGGTGTGAAATATCTGATGTGGTGATTCCGATGATTCGACGTGTGTGGCGAAAAAAACTATCGAGAAGGGTGGCAGGTGAGAATCACATGCAGTTGTGAGCGATACGTGAGGACCACGCGCAGTAATTTTGGTAAAACTGTCACTAGCCTCCAAATGATTTGTAGCTTAAGAGTTTTCTTGTACTGCACACGTCTATTTATGATTGATAAAAAGATGTAGATCTATCATTTTCAACCTTTAAAAAATAAAAAATAAAAAAACTGAAAAAATAGAACTACCTTAATAAGCAAAATGGGTAACGGAGAAATGAGGAACGAGAGGGAGAGAGAGAATGTATTAATTGCGAACTTGTCTTTGGTATGATTACGAAGTTATTTGAATATAGTTTTCTTTGAGTATAAATTGTGATAAATCATATGTAGAAAAAAGTATAGCGTCTTGACTTTTTAGAAATTTCAAATTTCTTATAATTATTAATAAAGGAAAATACTTTAGCCACGCAAATTACATAAAAATAAATATATAAATTAACGTAATTTGATATGGTATATTAGATTGTAAAGTTATTTTTATTGTAAAGTTAATTTTATTATAAAGTAGATCTAACGGATCTCATAAAGATACGTCAGTTTGTAAATTTATTTTTATATAATTTTTTTTATTTCTTTAGCAGTTCTCATTAATAAATACTTAAATTATAAGATTAAAACAGATAAAATGTTTTTATCCTAAAAGCCATGCGTCCTAAATTATATGATTTCTAACAACTCTTCGATGTTTATTTATTTTTAGAATAGTGTTATATGTCATATTTTTATCGGCTTCGTTTGTTTTTATAAATGAGATGAGCTGAGATAAAAGTTAAAATATAAAAAAATATTATTAGAATATATATTTTTAATATTATTTTTATTTTGATATTTGAAAAAGTTGAATTGTTTATTTTATTTTGTGTAAAAATTTAAAAAATTTAAAATAATTAAATAAGATGAGATGAGAATAGTCGTGAAAATAAATGAGGCCTTAGTATCATTCAACTATATAAAATCTGACATTTATCATTATCCTTAGATTGTCTATTTTTTTTTATAAAAAAAAAATTAAGAATTGGGTAATGTCGTATCATTTAGGATAAGAATAAGATAATAGTGTAGTTAGTAGAATTTTAATTATATTTATTGACATATCACGTGTTATCAGCGCTGGATACGTTATAGAGTAATCCATCATCACCGGGCTTTCATTTTAGTAAGAAAAAAAGTCAGATTCTTTTCATTTAGAGGTGAAAGTTGTCAAATTTCCAAACTATTATTATTTTTTTTTTAAAGCGAATGAGTTATTAGTGGAACTTTCACAAGCAAAGAATATACAAGTGACAAGTGGAATCTCGTTTAACCGTAGATAGGGTTCAATGTTTTAGAATACACCAACTGTTGTTAAGCAATAAATAAATAATATTAGAAGAAAATAAATAAATAAATAAATAAAAACACCAATCACAAAGCCCTAACGGTAGGTAGCCTATACCAAATATATGACTTTGCTTGATGAAGCCAATTGGTTGGGATCAAAATCATGAGTGTAGGTTACACTTTATTTAAAAAAACCTTTTATATAGCCAACCGATAATATATACGACGTGACATGACACTATAAAAAATAATTTACTAAATAAAAGATTTAAAAAAATTATAATTTGTTTTATTGAATGTCTTTATACTATATACCATTCGCACGTTCATCTGAAAATTTTTATATTACACATCATTGATTTATTTATATGACATAATTTAATTTATAAGATTTAAATTTTAAAATTTATCGTTTAAATCAAATTTAAATAGTATGTACTGTAAAGATTTTCAAATAGAATAATTTATCTTTATATTGCTAGTAACATATTCCTTCTTAGATCTTCTTATTAATTCTCAATGTATTGTTACTTGCGTGTTTTCATTGGATTGATGATATTAGAATTTAGATTAGTAGAGAAATATTTTCTAGATAATTTTAAAAAACTACAATATAGCTGGAAAAAAATTAAAAATTGAAACTATTCAAAGACAACATCACTGCATATCGTACCAATATATAATAAGTGCTCAAATATTAGAATAAAGCTACAGCCACCGACACCAATTTTTTTTTCTCGATTGATTTTTTTTTTTATTATTTTTATTTAATGATTAAGAAAATATTTTGTAATGATGCTATGAATATTTTTTTAAAAATATAAAAAAATGTATGAAAAAAATTAAAAAAAAAAACAAAAGAAAAAACTATTTTGCTTTATCGGTGTACAAATGGCTCGTTTGGATTCAGATATGAGATGAAATGAATTGAAATAATTTATAAATAATAATAAAATTTTTAATTAAAATAAAATGAGACGAAATAAAATGAGAAAAGATATTGAATGCAAATGGGCCGAAAATGCTCAGGAGGAGATAAAGAAAGCGTGGATACCACTACATTTTGCTGTGTCTCGGTGGTCTCACTAGATTGGTTGTTTTCGTACGTAAGTTTTACATATCACAGATACAATGCTGATCATTCTGGTCAAAATAAAGATAATGGTCGGTTGCCCTGTTGTTTAGGTTCCCAACAAGCATCGGAAAAATCCTAACTGCAAAGGTTGTTCATCTTTATAATTAATCGGAGGAAACAAACAATATTACTTGCAAATGAAAAGAGAAAAAGGAGTACCTACTTCATTTAACATAATCCAACCATACCTCAAGCTAACAATGAGCCCATGAATTGAAAAAAAAAAAGAAAAAAAAAAGGTAATTTTAATTAAAACATAATTCTAATCAAAACTAAACTATCTGATCTCATATAATCATTATAATTTTTTTAAATTCACACAAAATATAATAAATAATTCAAAATTTTCAAATTTAAAAAACAAAAATTATATTATAACAATATTTCATTCAACTTTTAACAAAACATCTCATCTCATCTCATTTAAACTGCATAACCAAACGAGGCTCTTTGACGTTTTAAGAAGACTTTGGATGCATATCGAGTTTTGTGGTGTATAGCCTGAGAACAGTAAGAAGTGCTAATTTGTTGATGTTATTGAAGGACAGTCATGCGCAAATCACAATTTCAATTCATGAAATCAATCCCACGAGTTTCTTGCAGGTTCTGTTTAGTCACTTTATTCATCACTAACATACTCATAATTCTGTTTTATCACTTTCCTGATTACTACCAGATGCTACGTTGGAAGACACAAATTCGCTTACAAAGCTTGACTTTATTTCTCAATTCGTTTGATTCAAGAAAGAGAAATGGTTTTAGAATCAGGGATTCAGAGTGCTCACACCGTATTAAGTGTCAAGGTTTCTTATTTTTGTGAATTTCGAGAGAAAAAAAAGCTTCAAGATTGGGAGCAACTCTATCCAACCCCCAATTGCCCATGTAAATAAATTTCTTTTTTCAAGAGAGAGAGGTTTCTTATTTTTGTGAATTTCGAGAGAAAAAAAAGCTTCAAGATTGGGAGCAACTCTATCCAACCCCCAATTGCCCATGTAAATAAATTTCTTTTTTCAAGAGAGAGAGCTTATATTCGGGGTTAAAATGAATGAGAGAGCAACTCCTGTTACAGATCAGAACAACTACTCCTATCTTTGTTTCAACAGCTGCAAGAAACTCATCGAGTCAAAATCACACACACACCCTAATACTACTATCGGTTTCTCTCCATGCATGATGAAAATAACATGAAATAATTGAGGCAGCTGCAAAGTTCACTATATATGCTCTTCACTATAGTAAAGTGCAACCATTGCTCGCTAAATATGATTTGGCTAACACGGGCAATATGAAAGTTGGTGTCAGTGTCAGCATGGTATATAAAAGTTCTATGCTCGCATAAGTATTTGGAAAAAGAATCCCACAAAAACATAAAAACTTGCCTTCTTTCAAGGTTTCCTGCCTTAGGAGGGAATCATACCACTGCAATCCTTGACTACGAATCTACACCTGGAGAAGGCAATTAAACATCATAGAAGTCTGTTCCTTGTCATAAGGTGACCGTGGGCTAGGATTTTACCCCATTGAGCTTGCCACTACCAGTAACTCCCAAGTATCAGCTGCATGGCCAAAAGAAAAAAACGAAGTGACAAACTATCTAAGCTCTGAGTAATGGACGTCAGTCAACATGATTACCTGTTTTTAAACAAATCTATGAAAACCTGGATTGAAACCTTTTTTGACGAACAAACCTGGATTGATACCTTACGGGAAAGTTTTAGTTGCTTGCTACTTTATTAGTCAGATTAGATGAGAACAGAAGTGAGTCGTGGTTACTTTTATATGCATTTGTGTTTCTCATTGCTACTGTTGATCGATCTCTAATAGAACTAATAATCCCAAAACTGCACTGGGTGGCCATGCAGGAACTTGATATTACAATCTATCATGACCAATTTGTGCTTTCATGATAATAAAATAAGTAAAGCTAACGAGAAGGTAGAGCCATGAGAAGATAAGTTTTTCAGGAAAATGGATATGGAGCAGTAACAAGTCCATATGCAAGATTAAATATAACACGTACACATATGAGGACATAAGTTTTTCACCAGTCCAATCCATCTTTATGACTCTCCTTCATTTTGTCCTCAACCGATGCCTCCCCCACCTTCTCATGAATACTTATTCAGAACAATTTTTTTTCTTCAAGTCCTCCCAAACCTGAGTGCCACTAGGATGATGTTTTACACATTGCCTTACAAATTCTTTATCTGTGCATGAAACTATGGTGCTCAGAGCCAATTTGGGATCTATTCTTCCTTGACCTTTGAGCCAATTATACATTGTTAACCTGAGCTTGACCCTCTGAATTGTGTATGCAAGATAGGCTGGGAATGTCACCAAAGTTGAAATGGGATAACCTGAATTGTTTGCAAGAAAATCAATCTTCATTTGAATCACATCTTTCGTCTGGTTAAGAATTTGAGGTGATGCTTTAATCATTTTGGAAACATCTTTTGGATTCAAACCAGCTTTCACAATACAATCAAATCTCTCCTGTAGCTCCCCTCCCTTACCCCGGAATGCCTTTAATGCTGCTTTCATCTTGTCCGAGTTCTCTACAAACCCCAACTTCAACAAAAACTCAGACTTCAGGATTTGTGATTTTAGGTCCTCTCCCGAGTTTGGTAATGCCTCAACTTTATTTCCTAGAACCCAATTACTCAGTTGTTGTGGGTTATCCTGGATAAATCTACAGAGTCGCTTCTTCCCGACGTTCAAATTAGTAAGCAAGCTGTTGGTTTTCTTCAAAGTACATGAACCAAGCAATAGGGCGTGAGAGCAGACGATCTTCCTAATCTCAGTAACCTCCATCTCAATCTCGTTCAAAAAAAGAAAACACTGCCTCAAATTCAAAACAAATTTTATAACTTGGATTTGTGGAAACTGTAAAAATATCATACATATCTGGTCCATAGTAGATCCAAGTTTCAATAAGAATCCAATTATAGAAAGTGTCCCCTCCCCTGAGCCCTCAAATAGAAGCCCCGGATGCTTGATGATCAATCCAGCCAACTGCTCCTCACTTAATCCCATCTTCCTAAACAAGCATAGAACGTGAAGCATCTGACTCCACTTATAAGTAATCCCCTCCAGCAAATGCCCCTCAATCCAACTGATCTCCATTCCAAAACTCGTCAGGTTCTCTAATACCTGAACAAACTCCACATTTACATTTCCAATCAAAATATATGGACTAGAAACAATAAACTTAGTTATGGTTGACCGGCAAAGCCCCAGCTCTTCATAAGCTTGAAGCTTTGATGACAATGCCCCATAATCATATCGGAAAACTTGTCTTGCCTCTGTATAAATCTTCCCAATCTTATTACGTGCAACCCCATAGTTACACAATACACGATAATTCTCCATCAACAAATCATCATCACTCAGAAATATCAATTTACGTGGAAGAAGAGGAACATACTCAGAAGGCTTCAAACCCAAGCTCTCAAAAAAAGGCTCAAATTCATTAATAGGATGGTAACGCAACCAACGGGTTATAGACCGCGCAATGTCCTCCTCATTCTCGACCCTTTCCAAAAGCTTTCCGAGAAAATGAGGCGAGTTTTTACTCATGTTCTCAGCATCCACGAATTGTATGCTCCTAGTATAATGCAAATAATCCAGCAATGCAGCTTGGGCTTCTTTTCTCATGGCACGATGAAATTTACCAACATTTTTGCTATTAGTAGAAGAAGCTTCACCCAACTCTTCACAGTTTTCAATTTGAAGAGTTCTTTTTGTTCTATAATACCTAGGGTTTTGGGCAATGAGGAAAGCCCTCGTTGGCCAAAATGGTGATTTTGATGATCCAAGGAGGCTTTCACCGATATTTGAAGAAACCCCTTTGAGAAGAGATAGTATTCTCAGTTTCGCCAAACGGGTCATGACCAGTTTGAAGAGACTTAACAGTGGGTGATTAATAGAGAACCCAGTAGGTCAATTTTAGGTTAAATAGCAAGGAGTATGAACTATGAAGTCTCTGGGCTGAACTTCTTACCTTTGATTTTGATGGGTGCGCGGAAATGACATGTGCGGTCTACTCAGTATGCGTTAAAGTTTGAGTTGCGAAGTTCTGTTCTGGAGATTCAGTGGCAGCCATATTTATGGAACTTTGGTGCCAGAGCAGTTAAGCCCCAAACTCCCAGAGAAGGGTTTTCGACGAAGTTATCGCGAAACGACCGGGGAGTATCTTCAGTAATTTTGAGTTATGGGATATTCATAGATGATTCTGAGGAATGATGCCAGTTCATATACAAAAACATTTACACCAAGCATTGATGGTGGAGTCCAGCTTAGGTCATGGTCGATTCATGGAGCCGCTTCAAGTTCGAGGCTTCAAAAGCCCGGAACAAAGGGAATAACAGGAAAAAGGCGAACACGAAATCGAGAGTTCGTATTTAAGAAAAAATATAAAACCTTCAAAGGCCATCTTATAGTTATTATAGCCTAATGGCTGACACGCATGTTTGGGTGTCTTCAGGCTTGACAGGATCAAGTTTCTTACAAAATATTTTTTATCCAAACACTCTAAAATTTGTTCTTTCAATTTTTTTAAAATTTAAAGATAGATGCAGCATCTTTTTCTCAACAACTGTTATTCGTGAGGAGTAATATTAATTATAGTCATAAAATAATAAATATTATATAATTATTTTAAAATATAGTAAAATTTATTATTAAAAAATTAATTTTTTATAATTAAAGTTTCGTATTTATTTATTTATTTAATGAAATTACATAACACTTAAACATTTTAGAGTTATAAATAGATAAAAATTGGATGCGGCGACTTTGCGCACGAAGAAGATCTAGTTTGGCCAACTAGAAATTGATACAGTGCGTTTACATAAGATGTGTTAAATTGAAGCAACGTGTTTCAATTGGGAGACTTAAACGAAAAGTCAAAAATTGAAAACAAAATGTGTGCAAACAGGTTCTTTTTGTTGTCAAAATCTTCAAGGTTTCGTGAGATGATTTTGGGGAAGCTAAAGTAAAACTCGCACCATCGGTGTCCTTTGGTTGTTCATGGTGGTTATTGGGTTATCTTGCACAGAATCATCCTCCGCCACATCGAGAGTTCGTTACTGAACAGGCATTATTTTTGAAAAATCCAAAGAATCTTGAAGAAGGTTTGTATAAGCTTATAGAATGGATAGTTACTCTGGTTATAGAAAAATAGAGGGAGAAAGAGAAAGATGAAGGTGGCGCAGTGTGATTATGGCGGACTTGACCTTCAGAAAAGCATTAAAATAGTATGTGAAAGAGGATGCGTGATGTACATCACAACTTAATGCTAGTGTTGCTATTTTCTTTAATGGGTGTAGAAGGTGAGGCCCATTGACAAATTAGTATTAAAATCACGTTATGTACATATAAAGAAAGAAGTAGTCTGAGAAAGATGCCATGTTAGCTTTATGTGCAAATTCGTGCGCAAAGATGCTTGTACGTAGCGGTGTTCTTATAAATATAATTTCTCATTCACAAGAGACGACTTGTAAGTTGGTAATGCATTTTCACAATCAAAAAGTACATTCTTTTAACAAAAAAGGAAAATTTGGGCAAATCCCATGTGCTATCTTACTTGATTTTGGGTGCTTGTGTTCTTTAGGATTAACATCCGTGCTATGACGAATCTCAAACAATGTAAAGCACAAGGCAAATATTTTGTAAGGTGTAATTTTGTAATGGATGAAAGAAATAATATCCTCAAAACGGGGAACAATTTCCCCTTGTCTCCGAATTCGTCCACATTTCCGCAGAAAGCAGATCCCCCACCTGAAGGGTACAAGTCTCCTCGTCAGTCCTTCGTTTGCCTACTCAAAAACGCCCAAGAGATAATAAAAACAACAATACATTTTTTTATATTACAAATATTGCTGCATTATTTTCTGTTCATCTCGCTCCCTTTCCGCCCAAATCCCTTCTCCCAAACACAATGTAAGGAATTAATAATAAAGTCTTTTGGGACTCAAGGTAGAGTTGTAGGCAGTCGACTATTTCCTATGCCTTCACTTACACGAAGGCGGCTTTCAAAACAGTGACCTGCAAGCAAGACAGTAGTGATATGCTAAGATAACTAGGACATCGTTAATTGTAAATTTGCCTCTTTATTTTCGATGGAAGCCTCAACTTTTGCTCTGTATTTAGATTGGAAAAGGAGCTTTTATAGTAGATCAAACAGTAAAAACCGATCAATAGAAAGGAGAAATAAGATTAGGAACTTCATCCTAACACTTTTTTACTTCTGATCCAAGAAGGAAATAATAAGATTAGGACTTCATCCTAACACTTATACGTCTGATCCAAGAAAGATAAAACAATCATATGAATTACAGAATTTGTGAGAAACTATCCTACCACTGTAAAACTGGATCCCGTTATTCTAGCCATATATAACCAGAAAGTAGAAACAAATGTTGAAACACTAGATTTCATGCCATCTATGAAATCACAATACTTCCCAGATGCGCAAGACCAAGTACTGACCTGCAGAAACCATGACATACAACAGAGTAAGTGAGAAAAAAAACTACTATTGAAGTAGTAGTTGCTGAGATCAGATCAACAAACACAGAAAAAGAGAGAGAGATGAAGATTAGTTCACTCACCATCTTTATAGTTCACTCAGCCATTGTACTCATTGTTTGGAAATGTAATATGGGTAGCCGCCAATTCCTACTTGTGTTGATGGGAATCCTAGGGATTCTTCTTTTAAAGCCACAGGTGGATAGGAAATTTGAGGTTGGGCCGGGTACAGAGCATGTGGTGCAGGAACACTAGGGTAAGCAGACGCAGTGTATGATGCTACGGTTTGAGGGTAAGTATAGCCAACAGGAGTAGTACTGGCATGTGCACTTCCAGGCTGTGGATATCCAGCTGCCATAGGAAAGGACATAGGGACCTCTGCCGTGGGTAACAGTGTCTGTAGTGATTTGCCCTTGTGAGAATCGGCAAGCTTCACAATTATATTCCTTCCCTGCAACCAAACTCTATATAATTACCAGGGATTGCACAAAAGTGTACATTTTTTTCGTCAAGTAAAAAGATGTACAAATTAAACTAAAAATCCTCCAAATCCAAGGCTCTTATTTATATCAAGTGCTATTTCAAATCGGCACATATGGAACGGCCACCACATACAAATCCTGTACAACTAAACATCAGGTTAATTAGTTACGTTGAGAAACAAATTAGTTTACACCTGCAACAAATTAACACCAAAAAATAAAATCCACGTAACCATTGACATCATCAATAAACCAACTATTTCAGTGACAAAACAAGATGATTTAAAGCAAAATCTTCTACCCCCTATAAGTCCTATATTCTTCCAAGCATAGAGCTTTCTCCAACCATTCTTGTATTGACTAATTTTACTAACTTGGTAGAAACTGAAATAAGATGGAGAATAAAAAATTAAATATTGCCATTTCCCGTTGATAAAGCAAGAAATTTTCTCTCTTTCATATTTTTCTTTCAATAGCCAATAAAAAATTCCAATGAATTGATGAGAAACTTAAGTATATAGGTTGTGTATACAAGAGTCTCCTAAAAAGTCACAATCTAAAATTTGTGCCTAAAATCAAGAAAATGAGATTGAGTTTTCAGAAATACGAGAAAGTTTTCAACATGCTGTTTTTTACAGGCTTCATTTACATTGAACGGGAAAGGTAATAGATCTGATTTCTCGAAGTTGTTATCTCAAAATGGTTGTATGTGTAATTTTCTATTTTCTTTCTTTCTAAATACTTCTTTAGGCTTCATTAACAGAAATTATCTCCAGGCATAAGACCAATCAGGCCTATTACCTTTGAAGGGTCATGCATGAAGAAAACAATATTGAATATTACGACTAGACATAAGGCTTATAGTTATTCACCCCAAGCATCTTATTTGGATCATCTATGGCCTTCTTTGCAGCGTCCACTGTCCTGTATGTCACAAAGCCAAACCCACTACACAAAGGAAATTGAGAACGATGGTTGCATTATTAAATTATCATAAATAAATAAATAAATAATCTCGACAACATAAGAGATGGCCATGGTAGTATACCGTGATTCATTTGTATCTTTATCATATGCAACTGAACCTTCTTCTATTTCACCATGCTTCCCAAAAAAGCTTAGCAGCTTCTCACTAGTGATATCTGGTGACAATCCCCCAATGTAGAGCTTCCTCTGGGTTAAATCCTGTGTTGTACTTGCTCCACTCAAGCCCTCGCAAGCAAGATTACAAACAGCCAATCGGCCCTGAATGAAAATTTTCAATCAACCATGAAAAGAAAACAAGAAACTCATCATTGTGCTGAAGAGTCCATTTATGCAACAGGATGGAGTTGATGCTCTTATATAATAACTCTGAATCAGCATGGGGAAAATTATGGTTTTATAGTGTAGATGTCTGTATGGAGAGAGGGAGAGAGATGAGAAGAACACTCGATTGTCCCCACTGCAAACAGTACAATATAATGACAAAGAGATGTTTACATTCCAGGATATTCTATAAAACCACTGGAAACGTATTTGCAAGTGTAGACAGTAGTTTCCTCTCAGGAAGAGGATTCAATATGAGAAGGGAAGATTAGCATACAAGTCTAAATGAGATTGAGAAGTCCAATTTCACCCAAAAAGGGACAATGCTTACATCGATCATTTTACTCTGTGCTCTCAATGCACTCTGAGCCGAATCCATATGTTTGTAAGTAATGAAGCCATAACCGCGTGATTTTCCTGTTGCTTTGTCAAAGATCACAGCTCCTTCTTCTATTTCTCCATGCACTAGAAATGCCTGAACAAAATATCCCAAATGTTCAGCATGCATACAGGCTTAGTGCTCCAATTTTCTGAGAAGTCAAGAAGAAACATAGCTAAAGGCAAGATGTTAAGTTGAAGATATAAGTTCATTGAACAATCATGGGACAGTCACAAGCATGACGCACAAAACACCATCAGCAATCAGCAATGCACTCACAGCATACAAGGTTTCTGAAGTGGTATTCCAGGCCAAGCCACGAACAAAAAGCTTTCGATGTACAGGATCTGCACTGGCAATACTTCTAATTTCTTCTGCAATTGAAGGATATTGGGACCCTCTTTATGCCTCAACATGCAAGCAAACACACATGCACAGGATCAATCAGACAGCATACAGTCAGGAGCAACACTGATGTGGCCCCTTCTCATGACACATGCACAACATTCTCACATGCAACATGAGCCAAAATTCCAATACGAACTCAAAGGCGGATTGATGTTTTGTTTGAAAAACTCAAGATTGTGATTGTCGTTATTACGCACATGCATGGACAAAAAGACACACGTATACGTTTCAGACAAGGCCCCTCTATATTTCAAGGCTCTAGGCATTTAGGCCTGCTTCAAAGTCACGGTTTCATGGCTTGAGTTCATTTCCAAGTTCCGGACTTCATGCATTAAAGCTGACTATTATCATGCTTTAGTTCATTTCCTTATCTTTTATGTTTTATATTAACACTTCATATACTATTTCCAAGTGCATAAAACAGTAGAAGTTCCGGAACCTGACGAAAATCAATTAATGGCTAGATTCACAGCCCAAAGAGTAGCTTTTAATGATTATATCAGGTGATGTCTAAATAATGGAGCATCACTGCCCTGTGATACCTACAGGCCTTACAGCAATCTGCAGGTTTCAGAGCCTGTATCTCGTTTTACTTTTTCCCTTAATAAGACTAACCAATTCTTTTCCTGCGGAGTGCGGCCTTTGTGAGAGACCGACCTTTTAAGTGACTTCCAAAGCCAAATACACAACCTTAACTCCAAGACTTGACGTATTTGTGCTGCATTCCAAATGATTTACAGTACCCAACACAACATTTATGATAAGCAAGAGATGCTATCACTGCATATACTAGAGGGCAGTGAGAAAACAAAGTACCAACATTAAGCCTTATATTTATCAATATGAAATACACACCAAATTTCCAGAATGGGACAACTGCCTTAAATTTATACATATTATCTACCATATAGAAAATACAAATACGTTCTGTATAGAAATAGTTTCGTTGGTATCCAAGAAATGAAAATAAAAATAAAAACGGAAGGATAAAAAAAACGATACAATGGTTTCCAATGTCTTTTACATCTTTTCATGATCACCAGCGTGATATATATATATATATATATATATATTTGCTTTCCAAGATGTCATTTTGTGCCATAAAAACTAAGACTTACGGCGTTTTTTCAATTCGTCCGCCGAACGAAAATACAAAAACAGGAGGGGGGGGGAAGGAATAGAACCTTGCTTTTAAAGTATAACCTTAATAATTGAAAAGTGAAGAACACAGACCAAAATCACTCTTCTTATTCACTTTTCAGGGCTAGAAATTGGGGAAGGGGGCGAAGTGAAATGGAAAAAAAGATGGGCAGGGGGTGATTTAATTGGGACGAGGATAAAGAAACGTACAGTTTAGAGAGAAGATGGACGAGCTGGGGTTTAGGGAGAGGATCAAGCAGCAAGCGGAGCTCTTCTTCCGATGGTATTTCTTCGTCACCCGCTGCTTCTCCCAGCTTTCTCTTCTTCATGTCCTCCATTCCTCTTCTTCTTCTTTCTCTGTGCGGGCAAAGGAAGTGCCTACTGCCCAGTGTGCGAATTGGTCTAGGTAACGATGGGGTTCCGTGTACTTCTCCTTAGGGCTTGTTTGGCTTTTTATAAAAGCCGTTATGATACCATGGACTGGCCTATAATATCTCCATGTCACCATTTCCTGACAGGATTGTCATAAACTGGTACCCAACCATTTCATTCTTATTTTTTACTATTCAATTAAGAGGCTGTTTGGGATCAGGGAAAAATAACGGACTCGAATGGAAGTCGAACAACTCTGGCAAGCTGCTCGAAGAAGATGTCAACGACGACATCGTCCAAGAGCTCTGGGCAAACGGTTTCCGTCACTGTTATTGGAAAATCGGGAGGAATTGATGAGTTTCTGTTCGGTTTTCTACTGTGGGTGAATTTACGAAAGAAAAATATTTTAGTTAAAAAAAATTTATTATAAAGATAGATATAACGTATGTATAAAATTTACCAGTTCTGCTACAGGTACCCGTAGCGGAATCGCTGATGTGGCTAATGCCACATCAGCGATTATTATATATTAAAAAAAAGAAAAAAAAAAGAAAGAAAAGGGCGGAAAGGCCTCGTTTCAGAGCACCATTTTGATTTCAGAAACCATTTTTGCCGAGCCAAATGTTGTGGGTTCATCGTTCTCCAAATTGTTCCGAAACCATTTTGCGCTGAAAGGGAAAATCCGTTTGTCGATCTTCATCGCGTTCAAGTGAGTGTCGTCGGACCCCGAAACCATTTTGGGCTCTGAGAAAAAGAAAACAGGTTCATCTTCTTCGTCTGAAGGTGCCTCTGGTTTTATGGTTTTTTTTTTTTCCTTCATCTTTGGCATCATCGGCTCCATCACCGTCTACTGGTACTGGTATTCCTCTTGGGTGTCTGAAGAAACGATATGGGCTTGCTCTGTCTCAAGAAATGCTAGTCTAAACAGCAGCCGATCTTCTTCTTTCTTCTTTATCATAAATAAATAGAACATAAATAAATAGAACACCTACGGAGATATTGAATGTAATGTTTTCTTTGTTATAAATTTTGTTGTTCGAATCATTCCTGTTGGTGGTTTTCATATTCATTGTTTTTTTGTAGTAAATGTGTTTGTTGTTATGCCACGCTTATGGACGCACAGCCATTAACTTCTTCCTTTTGTCTGGAACATGATTATTGGTCCTTAGCTCATATGGTATTGGCCAGAATTTGCAATATGGTTTTGTAAGAATTGCTAATGCATGTTTGCTTTTGGGATTGTTAAAAGAAATCATTTTTAATTATCTAATTCAATATCTCAATTGTTTTTGATTGGTTGGATGGAAAATATGTCAATTTCACATGATTGAAGCTTAATATTTCATCACAAGACTCGAGCACATGCCCAAACACTTGCAACACTCACCCAAAAACATGGCACACCTCTTATGCATGCAAGTCATAATGCACACCTCTACTGTAATTACCTTCTTATGCACAGTGAAAATTTGTTATTAGCATATATTGTTTGGGCAAATTCCTAATAAGACATTGAATGTCGCTAACTTTAGTATTAGACTACATTAATGCAATCCTCTAAATATTTCTATATTTTACCACAATGGACAAGAATACAAGCCTAATTGCAATTTGCTTTCTCCTCTTGCAAAATCCTTTTTTTTTTATTATTATTTTTAAGAAAATCTTAGAGAATGGATGTATTTGCATTATTTCATACTAAAAAGGATTATGAGAATTCTTAAGTGGGACTAGGACTAGGACTACAAGAGTTACCTTCCCTAACCGCCGATTAAGAGTTCCAAGTTCAATTTGTATTCACTCCCGAGTAGAAGTGCAGGGAAGTATGCGCAGTTAAATACTAGAAGTTTTGTGGTATGCGCACAAAACTTTGAAGTATGCGCACTCCCAAGTCATAATGACAATGAGAAGATAAAACTTTGAAGTTTTGTGGCTAAGTATTTTTTTTTATGAAGTAATTGATTGTGGAATTATGCAGTTCATCTCTTCTCGGCATGGGAAAAGGGGAAGAATACTCGTCTCCTCAAATACCATCTAGCTCAAATTCCCCAATCGCTGTATATTATATTTTTTACAATGTTGCTTTATTTCTGTGTTGAGTTGATATTTATTTTGAAAATACATAAATAACTTGTGTAATTATGTTAGGATATACCATCAAGTAACCGGTACTTTGTAGATTACACCAGTCCTGATTACTACGGACCACTTCCTGCGTGGGCAATGCCTTTTCCGCCATATCCTGATGGCGGGCAAGATCCAAGAAACATTCAAGTGGTGATTAAATTGGCTTATTGTTTTTTTGTTTGTATAAGTTGGCCCTTTTTTTTAGTTTCATGTCATTGATTTGTCAATTTCACATGGCAGAATGTTAGTGACCCGACTCCTCTCATGACTACATATTCCGCCACGAGTGAAAGAGTTGATATAGAGGAACCACCTAAATGTAGAGAAATTGATATTCCATGTACCTCTGAAAGAGTTGAAGAAAGCAAAGAAGATAGACTAAATTCAGAAGAAACTGAGGATGGGATTGCCGGGACACCACATTTGTCGGATGAAGTTGGTGGTGATCCGATTCAAGAGCCAAGTTCGGGAATGGAGTTTAATACTTTTGAAGAATTAATGGTCTATTATAAGCAGTATGGTAAAAAAAACGGGTTTGGGGTAATGATAAGAATGACTGATAAAAGAGATGATGGAACTGTCCGATATGTCACTCTTGGTTGTGCCCGTGGTGGGAAGGCTCGGAATAGGACATTGAATGTCGCTAGACCACGTCCAACAGGAAAGACAGAATGTAAGGCAAAGATTAATGCCTTAAAAGTTGATGGAAATTTCCGGTTGACAACAGTGAATAATACCCATAACCATGACCTTAGTCCAAATAAGGCTCGCTTCTTTCGATGTAATAGAGAAGTGAGTGACTCTGTAAAAAGAGTCCTAGATATAAACGACATGGTTGGTATTCGAATGAATAAGAGTTTCGGATCTCTCGTCGTTGGCGCTGGTGGATTCGAGAACCTCCCATTTTTAGAAAAGGATTGTCGTAATTATATCGACAAGGCAAGACATCTAAGGCTTGGTAAAGGTGGTGCAGAAGCGCTTCAAGAGTATTTTTGTAGGATGCAGTACAAAAATCCTGGTTTCTTTGCACTGATGGATTTGGATGATGAGGGGAGGTTAAGGAATGTCTTCTGGGCAGACCCTCGTAGTAGGGCAGCCTACCAATACTTCGGTGATGTGGTGACATTCGGCACTACATACCTGACGAATAGGTATGGGATGCCCTTTGCCCCATTTGTTGGTGTAAACCACCATGGGAATCAATTCTGTTGGGAGCAGGGTTGATTTCCAGTGAGGATACAGAAACTTTTATCTGGTTATTCCAGACGTGGTTGAAGTGTATGGATGATATCGCTCCAAAAGCTATTATCACCGATCAAGACAGAGCGATGAAAAATGCAATAGCTATTGTTTTTCCTGAAAGCCGACATCGACTTTGTTTGTGGCATATACTGAAAAAAGTGCCCGAGAAGCTGTCCTCCTATGCTTCGTGCAAAAGTAGGATGAAGAATGCATTGATGAAATGTGTGTATGACACGCATACTATTGACGAGTTTGAGAAATCTTGGGATGAGTTAATCGATACTTACCACTTGCATGATAATGTCTGGCTGAAAAGTTTATACACTGAGCGTGAGTATTGGGTGCCGGCATTCTTGAAGGACTGTTTTTGGGCTGGGATGAGTACAACGCAGCGCAGTGAGAGCATGAATGCTTTTTTCGATGGTTACGTTCATGCTAAGACAAACTTGAAAGAGTTTGTCGATCAGTTTGATAGTGCGTTGAAAAAAAAAATTGAGAGTGAAAATAACGCGGACTTCCACTCATTTAGCGTTACCATTCCTTGCATATCTAGATCTCCTCTCGAGAAGAGATTTCAAGAGTTGTACACAAATGCTAAATTTAGGGAAGTTCAGATGCAACTTATCGGCATTATCGATTTGGATCCAGAGTTACTTAAGAGGGATGGTGCAGTAAAGACCTATCTGGTAGAGGACGAAGTTCGTGTGGAAGAGTTCAGTAAGTTGGTTACGTTTTCTGTGGACTTCAATGAGGAAGATGCAGATGTTAAGTGTTCATGTGGTTTATTTCAGATGAGAGGTATACTGTGTCGGTACATTCTCATTTTAGACCGATGGAGGAAGGATATCAAAAGGAGATACACGTTAATCGATAGCAGCTATGATGCAGGGGATCAGCGGCCAGATGCTTGCAGATATTCTAGTCTATTAAAAGTCTGTTATCAAATGATTACTTATGCAGCGGGTTCAAAAAAACATACTGAGGATGCCACACATAAGTTACATGCAATGATTGAATTATATAGTGAGAATCAAGAACCTCCATCAATTACCCTCACTGGTTCTAATGTTGGTTGTACTCAAAATGACACACTCACTGTGGGTAGTTCAAAACAAGTACTCAGTCCATTGGTTGTCAGAGGGAAAGGCAGACCCTCATCTCTTCGGAGAGCATCCAAGATGGAGAAAGAGATGCGAAAACTTAAAGGAAAGACAAAGAAAGCACCAGTAAACCGGAAACGTAAACATGTGAATATTATTTTAGCTTTAAAAATATATTTGTAAAGGGGCTATTTTATTACATGCAAAAACTTACGTTCTTGCCAATGCTACTTGTTTATTAGAGAGATGGAGGAGATACACCAGTGCCAGACACATGCAGGAATTTATTTGGCCCATCAGTGTTAGATATTTCCAATGTTGGTTATGTGCAATTATATTACTTTTGTTATATTTATACTAGAAATGTTATATTTATGTTTTTATTTGATTTTCATGTTTTTTTTTTTTTTTTTATCTCCAGCTTGTTCAAGACAAATCAGCTGTTGTCATTGATGGAACCCAGATTGGACAAACAGTGGGTGGGAGTCAAGAAAGTGTAATATTTCTTAACTTTTCATATGTCAATAGTAATATTGACATTATTCTAATCTATGCAAATTAATCCTTACAGGTTCAATTTGGGTTGGATGGATCACAACCTGAACAACTTGGATTGGATGATTCACAATTGGTTCAACCGTGGTTGGCGAGCCCAAGGAACTAATTCCAGGTACTACGAGCTAAGGATATAGATAAAGTAATAAATGATCCGTGTTACAACCTCATATGGAATCTGTTTTGTTAGATTATTGTGGGGGTACATTATTGTGTCGGGGTACATTATTGTGGGGGTTGTCATTGATCAAACTTGGTAGATGACAATAGCTCTACTGGTGGCAGTTTTAGTGGTGGTAGTTGCAGTACTTCTCACAATAGAATTTCATAGCATGAATGAAATAAGCATTCGAGCACCTCTGGCTTATGTAATCAGGCACTAGCTTTTTTTCTTTCGTTTTTTGGCTTATTTCATGTAATCAAAGTGAAGAAGAAGGTGGACCTTTAGCAGTCTGCTATTGTTTGTCTAAGGGATCTTTGAAAGATTTGAAATAGAACTTTGGACCAGGTTATAGAATGATTTTAGTATCGACTTTCGTACTATGCTAATATTTATATCAATTACATTGGGAATGTTTTACAGTGGGAACAAACTTCTATATCAATTATATTAATTCCTTTATTTTTATCTTCTATATCAATTATATTAATTCCTTTATTTTTATCTTACTTCACATGCAGGAAACATTGGGGTTTATTGGTAGAAACATTGGTGAAGGATTTTCAAGATCTGGAAATGATATGATGGATTAGTCATTTTTTGTTTTTTGGTAGAAACATTAGTGATTTTTGTAAGTTTATCATGTTCTACTTAGTGGTGATATGGCATGTAAGATCTCATGTTGGTTATTTTTTTGTAAGTTGTAAATGTAATTTTTTTGGAAATCTTGACAAAAGATACAAGATTGTTGGCAATGATTTTTTGTGTAGTTGGAACAAATCATAACATTATTTTGATTTGTTATGATAGTTTTTCTTCCAAGAATGCGCATGGTTGAATTATTTACTGGATTGATTAATTTAGTACCTACTGGTATGCAGTTTTAGTACCTATCTAAGCCAAAGCTACGACAGTTTTTCTAGGAATTTTTTTTGTCTTCAAACTAGTTGTAAGATTTTCTATTTCTATTATATATTGTTTCATATTACATAAGTGATTTGCAAGCTATTACTCTACTTAATAATTTGGGTCCAGGACTCTGAAGAGGCCACTCAGTTTGGGTATTAGTCACATATGGAATTGGACATATTATTGTGACTATACGATGCAATTGGACCACTCAGTTTGCGGGGCAATTTATTTCACAATGGAGTGTTATTTGGTTGGTTCATCCCTTTTGTGTGCAGCTTTCAACTTTGTCCAATTATCCAAAAAATAATTAAAAACAAATTAAATATACACTATATACAATCAGACTAAAATACTCAAGTCATTAACATAAAAAAAAAAATGCAATTAGACTATACAATCAGACTAAGTACTAACATCACCAACCAACATATAAACAACTTAAATATACATAGCAACTAACTTCTAACACTATTTGTAAGTTTATCACTTATTTACAAGACAAGTAACATGCTACAACAAATGCAGCAGCCCAATACATCCGGAGTAGTGTGCGTGAGCGTCTGATTTCAGCTTTGCGTACAATAAGCGCCAACTCCTTCTTCACAACCTCTTCATTTCTATTGGATAGCGCCATCTCGATGTCATCCGCTCTCCTACGGAGATCAATCTTGCTCTTTTCGATATCATCAAGTATCTTCTCCAACTCTTTCTTGGCTCTTAACAGTTCATTGTGAGTTTCTCTTAGATCGGACTTTCTGTATTGATCCTCCTCTACCCACTTGAAATACTTACAATATGGTAATCCCTAATTATTTTAAACATATTTGAGAAACATGTTAGATGCACATAATATTTAAATTTTTTATTAAACATGAATGTAGTTACCTTTGTGTTGTAGTTAGGACACCCTAAGAAGGGTCGTCCTGGATTTCTTGTAGTAGATGAGTATCTTAGTTGGGCTTCAATTTCACAGAAGCATAATAGTTGACCCAGACTTCGTTTACCAGAAGATGAAGAAGAGTCCGTTGTGGATGATGAGATATTCTTAAACTTATCGTGAATAAGAAACAAAAGGAAAATGGACAATCAAGAACAAAACTAAACTTTCAGCATCTTCTTTAAAAGACTATCAACTATCAAGACAATTTAAAGTCTCCACACATTTAAACTAAACAAATCTTACTCTCCAAACATTTAATAAGATATTCTACATGTTGGACCTTACAAATAATTAAAGTCTTCCTCTTCCCATCATAACCTAGATTCCTTAATCACCAAAACCTAGATTTAATTTGGTATCATTTGCTCCTATATGTGAGACGAGACAAACCTAGATTCAAAATCTGAGACATGATGCTTATGAATATCAATCACACAATGCTTATGAAAACAGCACACAAACCCATCCTAGTAACATTGTAACACATGTCTTGCAAAAGAAATTATATAGGTAAGATAAAACACAACTAAGAACAGATGACGGAATTAAATTCTTCCTTGATGCTCCTCAATCTAAGTTTGAAAAGCTGATGTATAATTTAAAACCATAATAAAGATATGACATAACATCTATTACTTATCATCCAATCCTAGTAACATTGTAACACATGTACAAATAAAGAAATGATTAGTCAAGATAAAAGTCTCAATCTAAGAACAGATGAAGGAGACAGAAAAATTCTGCTCATACATCTATTACTTATCATCCAGAAACAGCACACACAATCCAACATCTATTACTTATCATCCAATCCTAGTAACATTGTAACACATGTACAAATAAAGAAATGATTAGTCAAGATAAAAGTCTCAATCTAAGAACAGATGAAGGAGACAGAAAAATTCTGCTCGTACATCAATTACTTATTATCCAGAAACAGCATACACAATCCAACATCTATTACTTATCATCCAATCCTAGTAACATTGTAACACATGTAGAAATAAAGAAATGATTAGTCAAGATAAAAGTCTCAATCTTGACTAACAGATGAAGGAGAAAGAAAAATTCTGCTCGTACATCTATTACTTATCATCCAGAAACAGCACACACAATCCTTCACCTACTCCTTTTTCAGTCCCCCAATGCTTTCAATGTTTTTGGGATCCAGCACATTTTTTTCCTTTTTGATTTTCCTACCAAAATAAAGATCATACCTAAGTGAAAATGCCTTCATTTTAGATTTTTTTTTAAAGATCAATCATGCCTACTGCTACTCAAACTGAAGGAGACAAAGAAACAACCACGGTAAATGAACAATCAAGAATTGATAAACGAAAAAAAAAACAGAGTATTTATATTTTTCTTATCGATTAGGGCTAGGGTTTCGAATCTACAAGTATTTCGAAATAATTTACAATTTCGAGTCTAAATCAAGTGCTATTTCGAAATCCACAAGAATTTCGAAATCTCCCATTATGGTTAGGGTTAGGGTTCGGGTTAGGGAAATGGTTAGGGTTAGGGTTAGGGTTAGGGTTAGGGTTAGGGTTAGGGTTCGGGGTTAGGGTTAGGGTTAGGGTTAGGGTTAGGGTTAGGGTTCGGGGTTCGGGTTAGGGTTTTCAGTTATTCAAGAATCATGTGTACTCTGCCGATTTGGTGATTTTGGAGAAATCGAAATCATCTATTCAATAAAGAAACCCAATGGGAGAATCGGTTGTGGTCATGCGAATCGATAGATACAATCAAGATGACAAAGAGAGTACCTCCCTTTGTGTATCGTCTTCCTGCACGTCGGTGGGGACGTCGCTCAACTGAGCTGAAGAAGATGACCACCCTCCGTGAATCTTCGTCTTCGTTGCTTGCTTGGGAAGGTTCCCATGTTCCGTGCGGGATTCCATGGTCTTCGTGGCTGAACTGAAACTAAGGGGAGGTCGTCTTCGGGTTTGAAACGGCTTCGTCGTTTCGAGTGTCTTGCCAATTTGAACGAGCACGAGCGATTATTAAAACGAAATCGCATCGTTTTAATAATCCCACGTGGACTCTCGAGTACGCGGGGGGTGCCCCTCCCGTGTACGAGCAGCATTTTTGAAAATTTACTTTGATTGTAGCAGTTATTTTATAAAATGGGTCATGAAAAAAATTGCAGGAATGTGATTTTTACTACAGGGCCGCCGAATTCTATAATTCTATTTGAAAAGTCGATAAATTTGAAATTTAAATAAAAAAAATTCTCAGCTTTTAATAGTGGGTTTTATTATTTTTAACTTTTCAAAAGTGTAGGTAGTGTTATAGTCACAAATTTTTTTTATAAAAATAAACTCATAAAATGATATATTTTATATGATATGTTAAACCTACTTTATAATAGCAATAGTTTTACAATCTAGCCTACTACGTCAAGATATATTAATTTATAAATTTAATTTTGTGATATTTCTTTGTAGCTAAAGTATTTCTCTTTTCAAAATAAGTCCTACAACTATATCAACCATTATTCAAAGTTAAATGTTGATGGAAGATCATCAAAGTTTTGGGTTAAATATAAAATTTCTCGGGTAATTGGCACGCTAACCCTTCGAAAACTTCCAATATGAGGACCCCACACTGTAAGTTTGTTAGGAAAACAGCAAGAAGAGAAGATAAACAAGATGTACCCTGTAAAGATGCTGGGATGCACCGTGCAGTTCAATATTTTCGTAATAAAGATCAGATCCTCCCTCGAATTCGTGCTTCAAAACTACCATTCATTAAGAGAAGATGAAACTAAAACTTGGCAGCCATGGCCTGTCTATTTGCTTAATATTTGTTCTCTTAAAACATAAATGCTGTTTCTGAATAATGTTGTCTCTCTTTTTAGAATTCTTCCACGTTTTTTATTTCAGAAATTACGAGGAAAGAAGACCCATATGTTTAATGAATGGCAATGTTTTCGAAAGTTCTTCAGCTGGACATAATTTAAATGGTTCCCAAAAAACATTTTGTAGAACATTTTCCTACATTATGAGCTCAAAGAAAAGAAATCCATAGAGAGTTTAGTTCGAATTTCATATGGGTTCCCTCAATACAGTTTTCAACCAAACTCAAAAGAACATGAGCACACAAATTACAAGACAACATTATTCTTACGCTAACACAAGCTCTAAATGAGCTTTTTACAACAAGAATGCTTTTCACTAGGTTTAAGGATGGACGAGGGATGCATGAAGTGAAGTATACACAACAGTTATTTTCTGAAGGGAATTATGAACGAGTGCACTCAATTGTATTTACACTGTAAATACACAGTTTGGATTATGCAAACAAACTGCATGGTATTCTTAATTAGGCTGCTGCGTATGTCTTGATTCTATTGTAGGGAATGAAGCTTTGCAGGAACCTCATGACTGTTTAACTGCTTTCAATATGCAAAAGATAAAAGCCTTCCAGGGAACCCATGACTGATTAAGTGCTTGAAGGTGTATAACCAAAAGATCATATGTCATGCTTTGAGGATCTAGCTTATCTTGGATGGGAATAAAGGATTTCCAGAACCTTCAGAAATGGGAACCTGAACCTCTTGACTATTTGATGGCTCAGCAGAGGAAGTATCCAAGTTGTGATTCGGGAAGAGGCTACTATTTGTTTTCTGTTGCTGGTCAAACATCATCTTGAGCTGCTTCCCTTGTTCTTCAATTTGTAGCTGTAATTTTCGCTGAACCTGGCCCGGATAAGTCATCAAGCAAAGTTTAGTAGCCAAGAGATTATATACCAGCAAACCCCTTGATAAATGGTTTGAAACCTGAGTAGCAGATGCAAGTGCTTATATAAGGTGTGAGGTCCAGTTTGTAGTAACCGGTAAGAATGAAAGGGAACATATACGCTATATATACGTTTCCTGCCTGGGGTTCAAGAAGGCTGCAACCTGTTCTGTTCTATTGTCTTGCCAGGCAATTAGAAGTCCCTAGCTGTTGTGCTGGGTGACCCTAAAGTTCAAGCTCATAAAAGTTGTTTCCAATTGTTATGAAATTCCTTTAATTGTGAAAGAAAAGGTCATTATCACCTTGAAAGAGAGATCAATTTTTGAAGGATACCTGAAACTAAACTATACATGGAATGAAGGAAACAAATGCAGAGAGGGTGGACCATATAGAAGCAATGACTAGAAGATACTGGAGAACTGGTAAAACGGGAAGATATATTGACATAAATAAAATCACTATCTGAAATGAAGAAGAAAAGCCCATGAACTCACCTCTAATTGTTCATGAAGACGCCTCTGGACATCTAACTGCACTTGCAGTGCCTCTTTGATCTGCAAGCCACTTTCATTCAAAGTTCACATGTTGGTGTCAGAATATAGTTCTACTGCTAAAGGGTTATTATGTACAGAGCAATAAAGAAGAAAAGAAAAATAAAACCAAACGAAAATTTTCAAAGAATTACAATTTTAAAAGGAGAATTGTGTTTTGAGTAGGATGCCAATACGATAGAATAAAATTCATGAACATTACGTTTTAACATCGAGCTGGGGTACATTGCTCATACTGTTTCTTTTCTCCAATTTTCCTGCAATAGAAAAGGCTACTCTAATCAAAATTATTATTTAACTAAATCAAGTTCATTGTAATCTATTCAAAGAAAAGAGCAATGTAGATTGATGAAAGTCAGCAAAGCCAAGCAAACACTTGCTGGTGACCACAAGAATGGTAAAAAAGTTTCCTTCTTAGAATGGCTCACATACTGCAGACAGGGTCAATATCAGTCTGACGGCTGAGCCATCATACCATTGGTAAGGGAAATCAGCATGTTTCTGATTAGTAGAGCAAGTGATTTGGGGTCCAATATCAAATCTATAATTCAACAGAGGCTTTTTGCGTATAAAATAGGCAAGCTCAACTCTTGTCAACCGATTCCAAAAATCCCCTCCCCCACCGTGGAACAGACAAATGTACACACAAACTTAAAACAATGGATTCTGAATTGCTTTTCAGTTCTCTTTAATGACGTTGGCCTGATCATTTCAGGGAATTGATCATACCAACATGGAAGGTTAAGGATACTTTTGTGATGGCTTGCGCCATGTTAATAGTTGTATAGAAGGAAGTAAGGGGGGAAACCGCTAGCATTAATATCATCTCAAATAACTCTAGCCTATAGAGTTGCAAAAACTAAACTTTGTTTTCTTAATCTGAAACATAACTTCAAGGTTTTTTGAGTTCCGCCTTCAACAACGAGAGAGAAGTGGTCATTTTTCTAACTAGTTTGCAAATCAAAAGAACGCTCCTTGCATTGAGGATTAAGGGTCACCTCAAATGCTTGATTGTCAGATCTGAGAAAAAAAAAGGCCAGCCTATTATTAAAAGCACTCTGTGCATGGCTCTCTGAAGTGGTTTGAATAATGAGAATGATCGTCTATAAATGCTAGGGCTGTTGTGATCTAATTACAGATATCATCATCATCATCATGAACCTAATTATTCCATAGAAATTTAATGCAAATAAAAAGAAAAATAAAGGAATCTCCTCATGATGAGAGGAAAGTGACACTCATATACAAAATGCAAAGCAAAAACATGAATTACTCCACCCTTCTTAAATTATACTTGAAAAAGTTCAGCCAGCTAAGACCAAAGAAATCAAGCACAATAAATCTCTTCCGAAAAATACCAGAATTGTTACAGGCATTACCTTCTGTTGAGTCTGGTATGTATTTTGCAATTCGGTACTTCTACAGGGAACAAAGAAAATGAATCTAATTTGTGGGGGGAAGTTGAAACAATATTACGGGTAACATCTACAGTACTTTAGAAAGCTTTAATACCTGAAGATGACTTTTCACATGAAAAATGGTCAATCCATCCGAGTTCATCAGCTTTAGTATTGCCTTTGGCGTTGCCTCTATAGTACATCATGGAAAAATCATCAGAGATCAATGGTTTATTTCTTACTTTGATGAAGCTTATATCAAATGACTTACTCTCAGCACCACCAAGGCGATTAACACATTCAACAAATTTCTCATGAAGATCTTGAGTCCACCTTATTCTTGCCTTGCTAGAGATTACTGCCCCGGCTGAAGCAGAATGGCCAGGAGTAATGGGTATATTTTCAGAGGAAAGTCTTGAAAACTGCTTCTCTTGCTGAGAGGAGCAGCCCAGCCGTGGGGGCGAGGAAGTATGTGAATTGCAATTGCCCTGAAAAATTACCAAGCCATAATCAGAACGATCTTTACACATTAGGAATGATGCCAACCTTGAATTATTGCATGTAAAGAATTGACAGTACACAAGCTCTAAATGAGGAAATACATACCATATCGTCCTGATTTCCTTTAAAAGGAATCAAAAGGTGCCTCCCACCATAGTTAGTATCATCACCAAGCAACTTATTTTGTTCATGTGGAAGAAGCTCACATCCTGGTGAATTGCTGCCTGAAAATTTGTTTTCAGAGGATCCATAGTATTGATTACAAGAGAACTGAGATTTCACCATTGCCTGCAAGGTGTTTCTCAAATCAAAGTTGGAATCATCTTGATGAGCTGAATCGATGGAAAAGTCTTCCCCAGAAGATTGATACGAAGGGAACTGCGAATCATAAGTCCTGGAAACTTGGGAAAACACAGAGGGGTCATCAACTGGACTATCATACTGTTGAATTCCCATGCAGCGTTCGGTTGCATAAAAAGCAGAAGCTGGTGAATCAAAGCGGCTCATAATTGTGCTGGATGATCTAGCAGGCCTAATATATTGCTGTTGAGATCCTCCACCCATGGTTGGTGGCTGAGCACCAGTTCTGAATTGCCAAGACTGTTTGGATCCAAATAATTGGGAAGAACAATTAGCAAATTCAGAGCCACGATCATTGATCAGTTCATAGTTCTGGCTAACTGGTTCGCGGCAATCTATCTTCTGAGTGTTCATCTGCAAATGACCAAAACCGCAACACAGCTATCCCAACAACAACAGCAAGCAGAGCTGATTTCTGCTCAAATATCCTGTCTACCATCCAAAACTACATCGACTTTCGTTCTCTTTATATGTTTTTCAGAAAGGAAATGCCACAGGAAAAATATACAGAAAATAGAAAAGAGAAGATGCAAATCAAATGGACAAACAACAACAGGGTTAAATTCTGATGTGCAGCATAAAATTCTCACTTATATTCCGGGAAACTTCAGGTTTAAGATATGAATAGGATTTGTATAAAAGCAATATGAAAGGCCTTTATTTATTCCCATAATGAAGGATAGGAATGAACTGTAATCTATTTATTGACAGAACCAAAGCCAGAAAACGCTTATAAAAATACAAATCTCTCGAAGACAAACAAATGGGCTAACAGAAACTTGTCCATTCATAAACTCCAATGGGAAAATGTCTCAATCACCAAAGAGAAAAGGAAAACAAAATAGAAATGAAAAAAATCCAAAATATCGAAAGGGCTTTATGGGTCTTAAGAAGAAGTTAAAATATGTCCTGCAGTACTGGTAATTTATCATTAAAAATATTGGAGAATATTGTAATAAGCATCTACAGCTGAACAATTTAACCTGAGATACTGGCATAAATTCGTTATAAATCTGCGATTATTCCTACACTGGATACGGATGAAGTCAATGTAGTAGCCAAAAAAGATGGTATAAAATAAAAGAAACTCGATTCTTTCCCTCACAATAAAAGATACGAATCCCCCTCCCCTTTCCTTGAGATTTCATCTTGCAAACTGGGTATCTCAAATCTGGAAATTGCCAGAAAAGTTAATGCTCATTGCTCTACAATATTACAGTAAAAACGCAGAGGACTTTGTATTGTATTTTAAGATTCTGCACAAGTTGAGAAAACATGAGTGGATTTAACGATCTCCAATTCCATCCACACGATCTAGTGGCCTTTCAACGAATACATAAATAGATTGATCGTAGATCGACTTAATACCATTGTTTGAGAATCTGATGGTTTCTAAAATCAGAAACTAATGCTGCTAAGCCTTTATTTTTATACCGACACATAGCCAGTTTTTCATTGTCGTAATAATAGTCAGACTCTGATAATCTTCAGATCTGAGTTCCTCTTTTGAAACATTTAAGGCGTGAAAATGATCCTTGTACAGGTGCTCTGGAATTCAAAAACCCTAATTTTAAGAATTTTGGACACTACATTTTGTTGAACAACTAATACTTCCTCAAAATTATTAACAACACCACTAAAAAAATTAACCTGAAAAGACAATTCGTATTCAGTTCATCGAATCGATTTTCAGTCAAATCGAATGATCAAAAAGTAACCTAAAACAAAAGGCAGCTATCAATCACTAGAGACAACAAAAACAACAAAAAACAAGAATACAATAAATGAATAAAATTAATAAAGATTGCCTGGCATATCGCTGTAATCTCAGGCAGCCTATAAAATCATTCGAGAAGATAAAAAGTTAAGATATTTAAACGGCCTGTATTACTATTCTAACTAAATAGGGCTACTATCAGCGGTAACAATAGGAAAAAAAAAAAAAAACACATATTATTCTTGTACTTGCCTCGGTGCCTCCATGTCATTGTCTGAGCAGTGTTCGAATCAAATGCAGTGTAGTGTTTTAGGCCGAAAGCTTGATGCCTAGGTGAAGTTTCAGCCCCTTGAAGATCACTAAAAGAATATCTTACGTGTGTTTTCCGAGTCCCAAATCAGATAAAGCTGTTTGTAATGATCTTTTGAATTCAAAATGTTCGTCTGAAGCGATGGCGACGACATACCATACAAAATGTATTATAATTGTCTATCGGACCTGACCATTCTTATGTGATGTTCAAAGGTTGCAAATTTACGATTCCCATTGTTTTGGGATTCCTAGTGAGTGATCAAGAAAGATCTAGATTTGATACTGACCCTTAATGGGGATTTGATACCCGGCTGAGTGCGTTATCTCTTAAAATTACATCCCACTCATTCTTGTGAGAAGGTGAAGTCTCTTCCTTCTTTGTCTGTCTTAATTCTATTCGATAAATTTCTCCTGCTCTAGTATTCAGGATCAAAACTCCAAATCTCTGAGCGAAGGTGTGGGAGTTTGGCTGGATGTGTGCCAGTTAATTGAAATGTAATTCGAAGATGCTGTCAGGAAGAGAATAAAGAATTTGTAAACAAATTGAAAGGGGTCTAATGGCAGTTTAACCTTGGGAAGAGAAGACAAATGACAGTTTGCAATATTTTCATTCCTTTGGTTGATGTTAAGTTTGGTGCTTGTGGAGATTGATATGGACAATGCCTGCAGAGAGGAAACTAGCACCACATTCGAGAGTCATGCTTTTGTTTCCATTTTCGGCCAAACCCCATGCATTTCATTTGTGATTTAAGAAGAACCCTGTTCCATGTCCTAGTCAGCTGAAACTTCAAAGGGATCTAGAAAGATGAAGTACTTTTCTGGATTTCTCTGTCGATACAAGCATCGTATGCACTGATAGTTGTTACTTTTTTCACAATTATTTGCCTCTTTTTCTCTTTTTAGGAAAATTATATGTAAAAATTTCAAATAGATAAATTTTTTATAAAATTGTGTAAAAAAATAGATTTGATATTGAAAAAATGTAAAAAAAATATTTTTTTTAGGAGATGCTTGAGAAATGAGATGAGATGATAATTTTATAAATGATAAGATAGTTTATAAATAGTAGTGAGATAGTTTGAGTTAAAAAAATTTTAGATTTTGAGAAATGAGAGAGAAAATTTTGAATAAAAAATATTATAAAGTTAAGATATTATTAGAATATAATTTTGTTTTAGAATTTGAAAAAGTTGAATTATTTTTTATTTTTTGTTTGATAATTTGAGAAAGTTGTAAGGATAGTGAGTTGAGATGAAAGTCTAAAATTGAATAAAATATTGTTAGAATATTATTTTTTAATATTATTATTATTTTGAGATTTGAAAAAGTTAAATTGTTTATTATATTTTATGTGAAAATTTAAAAAAATTATAATGATGAGATGAGATGAAATGAGATGCTTATTGGATCCAAACGGGGCCGTAATGATTAATTTAAAAATATTTATATTTAAATAATATTTAAAAATAAAATGAGATAAGATGAGAAATATTTCCAAACATCCTCTTAAGCACTTGGTGTAAACCCAAATTGGGTTGCTGGATTTTGTCTACAATGCCTAACATATATATCAATTGTATGTTGGCAATCGAATTTGTTGCAGCTGGTGAAGCTGGAATGGCCTAATCAAAAACCACCATTTCCAATTATCAAATGAAAACGTTTCGACAAAAGCGATAACGTCACAGACACAGAGAGAGAGAGAGAGAGAGAGAGAGCTTCATATTATTGGAGATTGGCGACCCAATTATTATGTAATCTGTTGGATGGTTCATTTTGCACGACAACTATATATTTGTCTTTTGGAGTCTTAGTCTTAATCTTATTATTGTTCATAAAAAATTCAATTCATCTCAATTCATTTTAACATTCAAACGCAGCCTTAAGAGCAGGAAGACTGCCTACATTATTGAATAAAAAACCCAATATATAATAATGCATAGAATCATTTGGTTCAAAATCATTTGATTATTTTCAAACCGATTATATATAAAGAGAATCTAGCTACATGCATATTAATGTACGTAGGTCATGTAGATCGATGCAACCTTTTCTTAAAGGTTATTCCTCATACGCACGTACAATAATAAATATATATATATATATATATTTCGGACATATATATGTAATTTCAATATTGTAGTTTTCGAATGCAGCAAAGAGAGAAGACATGACGGCCGCATTTGAACAAGACTTGATGCTGAAAAGGTATTTATTGCATTGCTTAGAGCCAAAATCAGGATGCCGAAAGAGTTTGTGTTTGTTTTAGCATGTAAGATACAAGATCTTGGGCATTAAACAAATGAGAGAAAAAAAAAAAAATCAACAAGATAGGCATGATCAAGAACATACATATTAAAAAAAAACAACATTGTACGTATCACTCGACTCTCGGCTAAGACTAAAGGGCATTTCAACATGTTTCTTGTTACATTGTTCCTAGTTGGACATTACCATAGAAACTGACCCTCCAAAACAAAGAGGGGACATTTCAGCCTCGACAGGCTTGACTGCCAATTTGGAACCAAAGATATAGACACAAGGTTAGTTAATAATTAACCATCCTTTGAAAATTTCGCTGATCCTAAACCCCATTGATCGATATGCAAAAATAGACTAGAGGGTAACTGAATTGTATTGCTCAAAAGGATTATTTTTACAAGAACAGCATTGCTGTTTATATACAGATGTTCCCATGATAGATGGGATTATAAGAATAAAAGGAAATTACAATAAATGTAAAAGATTACAATGTATATGAAAGGAAAGAATAAACTTTTATATGGAAACAAAGAAATAGAGGCAGAGGCATTGTCAACTGTCTAGTGTGTTGCTGTCTTTCCAAACTTAGAGATTCGTGGTCTTCTTGGACAGCTGTGCATGATTTGCATTCTCTCCATCTGAGGCTGAATTGGAGGCAGAGATCAAGCCTCCATCTTTGTTGATTGAGTCAGCTGTTGAAGATCTTCTAACATCCCCCTGCAAGCTGATGGGTGAGGTAGTCACTCTCAGCTTGTCTCTTAGTAGTAGGAACCTTGCTGAAGTAAGTCCCTTAGTAAATATGTCAGCCACTTGATCAAGTGTAGAGAGATACATGGTTGTAATGTCTTTGTTGACAACCTTTTCTCGAATGAAATGGTAGTCTACTTCTATGTGTTTAGTCCTTGCATGAAACACTGGATTGGTTGCCAAGGATAGGGCCCCTAAGTTGTCACACCAAAGAGTAGGGGCTGTAGCTATAGGTACGTGAAGTTCCTTCAAAAGCATTCTGAGCCAATATAACTCAGCTGTGGTGAGTGCAAGGGATCGGTATTCAGCTTCTGTACTGGATTTAGAAACCACAGATTGCTTCTTAGCACTCCAGCTAATTAAACAAGGGCCTAGGTATATGGCATAGCCAGTTGTGGACCTTCTGTCATCTGGATTCCCAGCCCAATCTGAGTCACTGTAGGCATTAAGAGTGAGTGAGCCTTTGGTAAATAACAATCCATGATTGAGCCTGCCTTTGAGGTATCTTAATACCCTCTTGGCTGCTGTCCAGTGGGCAGTTGTGGGATCGTGCATAAACTGACATAGCTGGTTGACTGTGTAACTTATGTCTGGTCTTGTTAGAGTGAGATATTGCAAGGCCCCAACAAGTTGTCTGTATTCAGTAGCATTTTGCAAGGGATCACCATGATGCTTAGATAGCTGAGAACCTGCTGGAAGAGGTGTTTTTGCTGGTTTTGCATCTGTCATCTTGAATCGAGATAGAAGATCCAGTGTGTACTTGGATTGGGATAGCAGCATGCCATTAGTCAGATTTTGAGCATGTATTCCAAGAAAGAAACTGAGAGAGCCAAGGTCTTTCATTGCAAAATGCTGCTTAAGACAGTGGATCAGATTTGTCATTGCTGCAACATTATTTCCTGTGAGAATTATATCATCTACATACACTAACAAAAACATATGTATGTCAGAACAATGATAAACAAAGAGGGAATAATCCACTTTAGATTCTTGGAAACCAAGAGCAATCAAAGTGGTGGCAAGCTTGTTGAACCAAGCACGAGGGGCCTGTTTAAGACCATAGATGGACTTGTGCAACTTGCAAACATAATGAGGGTGTCTTTGATCTTTAAAACCAGCTGGCTGTTCCATGTAAACTTCATCTTCAAGAGTGCCATGGAGGAAAGCATTGGAGACATCAAGTTGTCTCAAGGGCCAATTATAATGGACAGCAATGGCTAAGATAGTTCTGATGGTTGAAACCTTGACTACTGGACTGAATGTTTCAGTGTAGTCAATTCCATCTTTTTGTTCATACCCTTTGGCTACAAGTCTAGCCTTGAACCTGTCTAAGGAGCCATCAGCTTTCTGTTTAATTTTGAAAACCCACTTATTGTGAATAACATTCTTGGTAGTAGGTCTTGGACACAAGGTCCACGTGTGATTGGACAAAAGAGCATTAAACTCCTCTTGCATGGCTTGAATCCAGTGAGGGGACTTGATGGCTTGTGAATAAAGATGAGGTGTTATGGGTAGATTGGTGTTGGATGTCACAGAGTTCAAGGCCATGAGAGGATGTTTGGTAGAGGAATAGACCTTGTAATTAGAGAATGTTTTAGCTTTCCTAGAGCCATCCATGGACCTGGTAGTCATAGGATGTGTTGCAACAACAGTGGGTTCAATAAGGGTTGCAGTAGTGTCTGCTGCAATAGGGATTGCTGTGACTTCTGCTTCACATGTTTCAGGTATGGAACATGCTGTGGATACCACTGGTTCCTCGAATTGAGGTGGTTCTGTAAGAGAATTGGAAGTGGAAGGCATTTGTGGTTCAGTAGGTAATGAAACAGTGAGAGGATTTTCAGAACCTTGTGTTGATGCAATGTGGTAAATAGGTAAGATAACATCATTTGAATGTAAAGTACTAACCTGTTGAGGAAGATCTTTTGCAGAAGACTTTTGTAGAGATGGTTTCCAATCTTGAGCAGGGAAAGAATGCTCATCAAAGATGACATTTCTGCTGATAAAAAGTTTTCCTGTCATGGGATCAAGACATCTATATCCTCGATAGTTTGAACAATACCCTATGAAAATGCACTTTTTGGACCTGAACATGAGCTTATGAGTGTTGTAGGGTTTGAGAAGGGGATAACAAGCACAGCCAAATACTTTGAGCAGGGAATAAACAGGAGCTTTGTTGAGTAGCTTGGTGTAGGGACAAGTATTGTTTAACACAAGACTTGGCAATCTGTTTATGAGATACACTGAGGTATTGAAAGCATCTACCCAATAAGTATTTGGCAATTTGGACTGTGCTAGAAGAGCAAGACCCATCTCAACTATGTGCTTGTGTTTCCTTTCAGCAAGGCCATTTTGCTGTGCAGTATAGGGACATGATATGCGATGGTGGATGCCATTTGCAGTGAGGAATTGTTTAAATTGAGTAGAAAGAAATTCACCTCCACCATCAGATTGAAAGGATTTAATTTTCTTAGACAATAGGTTTTCAGCCAGGCATTTAAACTTCACAAAACACTCAAAAGTT
Source organism: Juglans regia (assembly GCF_001411555.2). Classification (NCBI taxonomy): domain Eukaryota; kingdom Viridiplantae; phylum Streptophyta; class Magnoliopsida; order Fagales; family Juglandaceae; genus Juglans; species Juglans regia. The sequence continues at coordinate 32,331,928 of NC_049904.1, forward strand.
TCAGATTTTGTCTTGAGAGGATAAATCCAAGTAAACCTAGAGAAATTGTCAATAAAAACAACATAGTATTTAAAACCAGTTGTAGACAATATAGGAGAAGTCCATAGATCAGAATGTATTATTTCCAAAGGTTCATTGGTTACATTCATAGAATCTGAAAAAGGAAGAGTTTTGGCCTTAGCCAATTGACATGCCTCACACAAGATTAACTGTTTAGTGGACTGACTAATAGGAATGTGAGCATATTTTCTGACTTTATCTAAGACAAGGGAAGCAGGATGTCCTAGTCTACGATGCCAAACAGTGGCAGTTGCTGTTATTCCAAGAAAGCTGGTGAACTTCTTGACTTTATTGGTGGACTTGGAGAGATTAATTGGGTAAAGGCCATCTCTACTTGGTCCTTGCATAAGGATCTGCCCTGTGAGGTTGTCCTTCACAAAAAAATGAGTGTCAGTTAGCTTAAACCAACAGTCATTATCAACACAAAATTTCTGAATAGAGAGTAAGTTTGCTGCAGCATTAGGACAGTGAAGAATATTTTTGAACTTGAAAGGTTTTTGAGAATGAAAAAGGGTTGAGGAACCAGTGTTTAGGATAGATAAACCTGAACCATTGCCAACAGCAACTTCTTCATCACCCTTGAATTGTTCTTGAAGTGTAAGGTTGTCCAAATCTGCAGTGACATGATTATTTGCCCCACTGTCAGCAAACCAAGATTGTTCTTCAGGTTCAGCCGAGTTCATTCTTGCAGCCATTGCAGCCAGCTGAGAAGGAGGATGCCTCCCTTGATAGGAATAGTTCATCCTATGGTAACAGTCGAGTGCTTGATGTCCAATCTTCCCACAGATTTGACAAGGAACCCTCTGATTTGTTTCACTCCTCTGATTTGTTTCACTTTTGAATCTAGTCCCTTCTGGTTTCTTAGAGTGAAAATTTTGCCTTTGTTGTCCAGAATTCTTTCCTTTATAATTGAAAGTTTTGGACTTTTGTGAGTAAAGAGCAAAATTACCTGACTCATTTGTTTGTTGGTGTTGTTGATTTCCAATGAGAATCTCATGGTTCAAAAGCTCAGCTTGAAAATCTTCAAAAGACATAACAGACTCTCGGGTGGCAAAATGAAATGATGTGATAAAGGCAGTGTAATTGGGATTGAGTCCTCCCAAGATATAGGAGATAAGATCATCATCATCAACTGCCTTACCTGCTGCAGTAAGTTGATCAGCAAGGATTTTGGCTTGTCCTAGGTATTGAGTACAGGTTTGTGATCCCTGGCTCAAGGACTGAAGTTGTCTTTTTAGATAGGCTACTCTGGACCTAGTAAAAATAGACTAGAGGGTAACTGAATTGTATTGCTCAAAAGGATTATTTTTACAAGAACAGCATTGCTGTTTATATACAGATGTTCCCATGATAGATGGGATTATAAGAATAAAAGGAAATTACAATAAATGTAAAAGATTACAATGTATATGAAAGGAAAGAATAAACTTTTATATGGAAACAAAGAAATAGAGGCAGAGGCATTGTCAACTGTCTAGTGTGTTGCTGTCTTTCCAAACTTAGAGATTCGTGGTCTTCTTGGACAGCTGTGCATGATTTGCATTCTCTCCATCTGAGGCTGAATTGGAGGCAGAGATCAAGCCTCCATCTTTGCTGATTGAGTCAGCTGTTGAAGATCTTCTAACACGATATTGGTTGTTTTTTCTCTTTGGCTAGACAAAATCAAGTCATTTTTTGTATCAGCGGCCAATGGCCTATCGTAATTAAAGAGTAATGCTAAGTATAAATTCTAAATAGACAAATTTTGTGTAAATCATTTGTAAAAAATTGAGTTCTACTAAAAAATGATTTTTTGTTTTTTTATATCAAAGGAAGATCGATCAGGCTCATGAGAGTGTAAAACTATCGGATTGTGCTAATTTAGTACTGATCGAGTTCGAATAGATAGAGATGGAGAATACTGATCATCATATGCGGTTCTGTTCTGCATTATTCCAAAAGTTGTCATATTTATACCTTAGCTTGATGATACTTATTCTCTTTCTCTTTCAATTGGAAACGCATCTTTGTATGTCAAAGGGCTTGACATTGTAAGGGTTTGTTCTCTCTCTCTGTCTCTCCTCTTCTTTTTAAAAAAAAACAAGTTATATAAGAACATTTAATTTCATAAGGCCGGTAATATTGTTTGTTATGAGTTTCATTATCCCAATTACAACAAATGATGTAGTACGAACCATTTATGAAGCAAAGCCGCTTTGCACCAGTCTAGCTGTTCCCAATGGATTACCAGCCTCCAATTATAATCCCCCACATCAGCAATTCCACACATTTCACATGAGGATTATCCCAGTCGAAAGCCCTCTGCGAAGTAGATATTTTCATTAGAAACTCAACCTAGTCGAACGCCCCGCCCAAATTTTTAGATCCGTCGCCCAGTTCCATTAGCCACCAGTTTCGGCGCAAACAATTCCGTCAACCGCCATCTCCGATTATACATATCCCACCACACCACAAAAACGCATCTACAATTACGCGAAAAGCAACCTTTTGATTCTTTTATCTCCGAGTTTTGTCTACGTATTTTAATATCTTCTACTGATTTTTACCTATTATTGATCATATTTGTAACAATTTTCATATACAATTTGTATTGTATTGACTCTTAGGGTGTGTTTGGGTACTAAAATATCTTCAACACTTTCCAAGTATTTTCGTACTTTTGAAAATACTTCACATGCCAAACAACTTAAAATACTCTCAATAGGACCCACAAACTCACTTCAATCTCTACTCATAACTATTCACAAACATTCTATAATATTTATCACTATTATATATAAATAAAAAATAAAATCACTATAATATTTATCACTATTAAATATAAATAAAAAATCATTATAATATATAAATAAATAAAATACTATAATATATAAATAAAAAATATTTATCACTATCATATATAAATAAAAAATAAAATCGCTATAATATATAAATAAAAAATAAAATCAATATAATATATAAATAAAAAAATAAAACCACTATAATATATAAATAAAAAATATTTATCACTATTATATATAAATAAAAAATAAAATCGCTATAATATATAAATAAAAATAAAATCACTATAATATATAAATAAAAAATAAAATCACTATAATATTTATCATTATTAAATATAAATAAAAAATAAAATCATTATAATATATAAATAAAAAATAAAATCGCTATAATATATAAATAAAAAATAAAATCACTATAATATATAAATAAAAAATAAATCACTATAATATATAAATAAAAAATAAAATCACTATGATATATAAATAAAAAATAAAAGAAAATAAAATAACTATAATATATAAATAAAAAATAAAATCACTATAATATTTATCACTATTAGATATAAATAAAAAATAAAATCATTATAATATATAAATAAAAAATAAAATCACTATAATATATAAATAAAAAATAAAATCATTATAATATATAAATAAAAAATAAAATCACTATAATATATAAGTAAAAAATAAAATCATTATAATATTTATCTCTATTATATATAAATAAAAAATAAAATCACTAAAATATATAAATAAAAAATAAAATCACTATAAAATATAAATAAAAAATAACATTACTATAATATTTATCACTATTATATATATATATAAATAAAATCATTATAATATTTATCACTATTATATGTAAATTAAAAATAAAATTATTATAATATTTATCATTATTATATATAAAAGTAAAATAAAATCACTACAATATTTATTAATATTAAAAAATCACTATAATAAAATCATTATAATATTTATTACTAAAAATAAAATCACTATAATATTTATGGGACCCACACATTTTTTAACTACCTACTCAAAAGTCAACAACTCAACATACTTCACACATCCAAACAACTCAAAATACTCTCAATAGGATCCACAAACTCATTTCAATCTCTACTCATAATTATTCACAAACATTCTCAACACTTCTCACTGTCCAAACGTACCCTTAGTCTGCTTTAAAAATTTGAATTTTCGGTTTTGGGGTTGGGGTCGTAGTTTAAAAGTAAATACAAGAAAGAAAAAAGAAAATTGACTGCTCTCAATTTTGGGAGTTGTGGTTTGTATTCTGGATTTGTTGGTCAGGGTTTGTATTTCTTGTATTTTTGAGTTTTGTTTTTGATTGAGAAGACTTGTGGTTGTGAATCACATGGCGGTTGGGCGAGTCAATCTTTCATCAAGAACTCGTGATTCAGGGTCTAGAAGAGACAGGTTTGGCGTTAGGACTGAAGACCGAAAATTGGATGAGTTTTCTATGGGTAATGAGCTCATGGCTCACAAAGATGGGGTGCGGATGCCTCCATTCGTTGGCTCACAAAGATGAGGGGTTTGCGAAGGTCATCAGATGAGGGTTTGCGACGCAAACTGGAAGGGGTTGCAAGGCTATCTCCTATAATGCAGTCATGTTGGTGTTTCAATAGATCACCTACGTGGCCCTCATTTATTGGTGAGCTGTTTTTTAGTAGAGGACAGACGGACCGGTTTAAAGATTTTATCTTTATGAAGCCAGTCAAAATATGACAACAATTGAAAAGTAATAAAGTTCATAATAAAGAACAACATTTCTCATCTCTTCGTTAAATCTCATTCGGTTAAAATTAAGATTCTGAAATTAAAAAATATGGGCTCTAAAGTTATTAGAATTATAGAAGCTTAGATGGATTTGGTATTCATAAAAAGCCCCACCCATTGAGTAATTTTCCTTGAATGGTCGGAAGAAGAGCCAAGCCTAGCCCATAAGGTGCACAGGCAAGAAGGGTCATGGGTCATAGGCCCATGGGCTGACAACTCAGAGTTAACTGCAGTACTATTGGAATTGGGTTGCTAAGGACCAATTAACCCTTGGCCCATGGGGTACGTATTGTTACGGCATCCACTTCTCTAAATTAAATTAGATAGGCTGTGTATTGTCTTTCTAATTATTGAATAATACTAAGTATAAGTTTTAAGAGTAATGCTATATACAATCGAGAAATGTGTAAATATTGTGTAATCGTTTTGAAAAAAAGTGGAGTCTATTATTAAAAAATTAATTTCTTTTCATGCGGATCTCATATTTATTCACTTTTTTCAAAGTGTATCTTGCACACTCACGATTGCAAATATCATTTCTCAAGTTTTAATAGATAAATTTTACGTAAATTCTTTGAAAAATGTGGTTATCACTGAATGGAATGTTTTTTTTTTATGCTTTTTTAAGATAAAATCCATTTTTTTTACAAAAACTTGCACTTGCATGACTTATCTATTTAAGACTTATACAAATAATTTTTCATAATTAATTACATTATCTAAATCGGAGATCTAGAGCTTCGACGATCAGCTAGAAGTAAATTAAAATCAAGAACTCCTCCTTCAATCTTTAGCACAAGTTCAGTTAATTATTTTCAACACTTCAAAGTAAAGATTGTGTTAAAATAATCAACTGAATTAAATCTTAATATATACAGTACAACTTCCTCCAAATATTGATTCAAACTACTAATTACGATTATGGTAAATAATTCGTCACAAATTTTCACTCTTTTTATAATGAATATTGGATGCTATTTGGCCTACTGATCAGATTGAATTGACTCGGAAAGATGATTTATATATATATATAAAGTGATTTGGATATGTTTGGTGACTGTATGATGATCTGGCCGTAAAGTTTCTACTATGTTAGGTATTAGTTGAATAAGCACGAGTTTAAATATATGCATGGCTGCAGGTGGGTGGAGAAATTTGATCGAAATTACTCCAATAATATCATCATGATCATGATTCTTTTTAATGTATTCATTGACTACGTTATTTTTTTAACGATTATATCTAATTTCATGAATTGGAAATTTGGGTAGACAGCTTATAATCGTTAGTCCTACCTTTCCTTATTTGTTTAGATCATCAATTGAGTCAAGGAGGCGGTATATATATATCCTCTCTCAACCAAAAGTAATACATGTTAGGTATAAGTTCTAAATAGATAAATTTCGTGTAAATATATTATATTTTTATAAAAAAATTTAGATTCCAATAATAATAATAATAATAAATTATACTTTTTTAAGGTGACTAAATATATTTTTTTATAAAAGTTTGTATAGAATTTATCTATTTAAAATTTGTACAAATCATTTATCCTCGACTAATTGGTATATATATATAATTTTTCTTACTCTTACACACACGTTATACGTACACGCATATATTGTTTAATTCTCCATTATTCATGTATATCTTATGTATGATCCATTGCTTTGATCTCTGACCGAACATGCCAGTTATACGTAGTACTGCCTTTTTCTTTGGTACGTAAGTGCGACCAATGTCATCTGCCCGTCCAGCTTTAAACGTAGATCGATCATAGCAAAGAAATGGCAGATAGCACCATTAATTAGGAGGATTCTTTCTGGGGGCCGTCAATGGATTACAATAAATATATATATATATATATATATTTATATTTATATGTCCTAATTTCGCTTAAAATCTCTAGGGTTATATATAAATATTAGTAGTACGTAGTACTATGTCGTCCACATTGGGCATGGCGTCATGATAATTTAATTTTTACGTTGCAAAGGAAAACAGAACATGAGCATGTGGTCGAACTGATGAGAATGCCGTTTCCGTTTCTCGTACGTAGATTTTGTGGCAGGAAGTGTAGCGTATGGACAAAGGTTCATGGAGTACTGACGAACCATTAATACTGAACATTATATATATATATATATATATATATATATATATATTATATCCCTGTCTACCATCATCTGTATAACTTACTTGGAAATTTTGAGACGTTGGACTTTAACCATGGATTAATTTCTGTTAAAATAATTATTTAAGAAAAACACGATTTCAAACTGATTACGGTGTATTCAGATAAGAATCTGATGTAAATTATGTCATCGCCGAAATTATTATTATTTTTTAATTTCAGATAATTGACTTAATTAATTTTTTCTAAAACTTATAAATCATTATTTATTTTCAAAATTTAAGCTGATGAGAAAGATAAATTTAATTATTTATATTATATCTTTAATAGAAAACACAATAATATTATATATATTGCCACAATTTCTGAATCTAAAGACTAGTACTGTAGACGTGTTCTTCTGAAGTAATACTAGGTACAAACTTTAAATAGAAAAGTCTCAAACAAGTCATTTGTAAAAAAAGTAGCTAGGTCTCACTATTAAAGAATAATTTTTTTTTTACACTTTTTTATAAAAATTTGTCTATATGAAATTTATCTATTTAAAATTTGTACAAATCATTTCTCTATACATATAACTCGTATGTGCTGACGCATGAGACCACCAAATCCCATAGATACATAGGAAAACGATGTCCGATTAGAATTACGTCGTGCATGCATGCATGCATGATATCAGCTTAAACTTTTCCCATGAGCAATTAATTCATGATAATTGGAGGTCAAATTACAGAAGCTATCTATATAATATTGATCATGACGATTACGATGATGATCATTCTTTTTCCATCTTAAGTAACATGTTTTTCGTGCATGCCAAGAAAATGGGTGAACAACTTATCTATGTTCGAGAGCCCAAGTCCAGTACTACTAGTACTCCATCTTGCATTTTGCAAAGATTAATAGAGAAGATTAATGTTGACCAGGTACATACATACATATATATATATATATATATATATACACACACACACTACTGCAGGTACGTAGCCGTTTTCTTTGAGTGCACACATTATCATTTTGGATGTGTTTTTACTAAAAGAATAAAATAGGAAAATAAAAAACAACCATTTAATCCGATATGTTATTAACTAATTTGGGTAAACTAATTATATATTCGCGCGCGTGAAAGAAGAGATCGGATTGAAGATATATACGATGGATTAGTGCAACTATCTAGCTAATTGGGTATTAAAAAAAAGCATTTATATATAAAGTAGTTGAGGCGTTGAGCTTTATTCGATCGTGATGATCTACATGATGATGATATATGTTGTGACACATGTATTTAGGTATATAGTTCCAATCTAGAACGGGTAATTTTCTCCATTCTATTTATTCAATAAATTAAGGAAGCTAGCAGCTAGGAAAGTGCATGTGTGCTTCCTCCTAATATAAATTTTTAATACCTTTGCAAAAAGAAAAGGAACATAGAAAAGATAAAGAAACCAATGACATGGGCCACCCTGTCTGGAGCATATATATATATATATATATATATATATATATATATAATATCATGTCTAATGCAAAAAAAACAAAAATAAAAAAATGGAAGAAGACACCAACAATACATCATGAGTACATGAGATTAATGTTATTTTAATTGATAGAGATAAATTTACATGCCGAAGAAAATATGACCATCGAAATTAATAGTAATTAAGTTGCTTAATTATCGAAGTGTGTTCATCGATCCTTAATTATATGGAAATATTTTACGTACAAGGCATTGTTTTGTGAGCAAATTATAACATAAATGGTGATTCTTCTGATCAGGGAAGGGGAGCGTTTTGGTGATTTTGAGCTGTTTTTATATTAATTGGACGTTGGATTGCGGGCAGTATGTACAAGATCATCATCAGGAGTCCGGCCGAGAGATCAGTTCGATATATCTGTTCAAATCAAGGAGGAATTAATTTAGAATTTCTCAGAACATGCATGGAAAGTTAGAACGATATATATATATATATATATATATATTGAATTTCAGGGAACTTTCCCTGACAGTGACCATTGATTCTTGGGAATATATTAAAGGTCCGTATTCCAATCTTCAGGCCAATATTAATGTGACTGATGAATGTATATCTATCTATCTTTTGGTACAGAACTAAAGTTGTCTAGCTAAGGGTTTTACTAACTGTTACCAGTACTACTGCCTTCATTCGCTTTATTTCCTTTTTCGATGTCTTTCAGATTCTCTCCACACTAATTGCTAGTGACAGGAGAAACACATGAGTACTGAAGACTAACCTTACCTTGTATCAGTAATGCTTTTAGAAAACATCACCAGGAGTTTTTTGCCTTTTTTTTTTCTTTTTATTTTGCAGATTCTTCATATCAGCTGCCATTTTAGTTCAATTAATTAATTGATCTGATCATGATGCTCGTTAGGATTATTACATATATACCGTCTGATTAATTCCTGCATGGAATAGATAACAACAATAATTCCCAAACATCATCAACACTTCAAAAGAAACTACGTACAGCTAGAAGAATAATTCTCTCTTTTATCACGAGTAAAAGCAGCATGGGTAATAAGGTATTTTCAGAATATTTTATTATTATTTATTATTTTAATATTACTTTTTATTTACTTTTTACTACTGTTCAATATTCTATCATTACTTTTTCATTACTATTCATAGAATACTTAAAAATATCTCACTATCCAAACAATCAAACGTGTCCCATTTTCCACAAGTTAAGTTACGCAAGTTATTTGTATATATATATATATAATTCTCATGATAATTTTAGTGCAATGTTTAGAAGGTGATATACATTTAGAATTTAGAATATATATGGACATGACCGAAAATCATATATATCCTAATGGGAGGGAAACGTTTGGAATTTTCTCAGAAAATGACATAGCAAATAAAGCTGAAGTCACTATAGTTATTTATGTTTTCTGTACGTATGTTTCTTGACATGATCGTCATTTTTGTTCTGTAATTCGAGTGGTCAATGCTTTTTTAACACAAGTCTACACCAGACCCTCCAATATTAATTATTATTTCAGCTTCACTTGTTTTCTTTCTTTCCATTTAAATATTTATTTGGAGGATATATAGAGTTGCATGCATATATACTACTGGACGACTGATCTATCTGTCTTATCCATTTATTTTCTTCGTCTTCTTCTAATTTCTTCCTTATCGTCTTTGGTCTTAATTTCTGCATATTGCATGTTCAGACAATTACGTACTGTCAATTCTCCTTTACTCAAGTCTGTAAGAAAACGATAGTCTTGCAATTAAATTGGCCGGATCGATGCTGCTATATATATAGCATTAATGCTGAATTCAGATTCCATATGGTAATTTGCTCAAATTGCAGCAAACGTACAAAACCATTTTGAGTACTACTTAAAACAAAGTCTGACAAAACTTCTCGGGCCTTGGC